>NW_015647052.1:242237-242632 GCF_001515625.1 Sinocyclocheilus rhinocerous
TTACAATGGATTATATTTCTCATAGTTATAATGTATTATAAGTCTCATATCTTGCTATCTTTCTTATGCTACTTTACTTAAAGCAATCAATGACCACTTATAAGTATAGTAATAATAATAATGATAATATTTTTTTCCCTCAAACAGCCATAACATCAGATATCAGATCAGATGAATGTGTAATATGACACATTTGCTTTGAACTATTTTTATTGTAATATCATTTTGATGGTACCCTTTAGACAGCTGATGATAAGTAACTCTGCAGCCAACTACATGACAACTAGCAGTCATTGGGGTATTAGTAGTATGTCTGCTAAATATATGCTAAGACTTTATTTTGATGGTTCCCCAACAGACAAACTGACTATAAGTAACTTTGCAAGTACGTCAAC
>NW_015647052.1:242900-243548 GCF_001515625.1 Sinocyclocheilus rhinocerous
TAACCTAAGCCTACTAATACTCTAATGAGAGTTAGTTTGCATGTATTTGCAAAGTTGCTTATAGTCAATAGACTAGGGGGACCATCAAAATAAAATGTAACCTAACATATAAACATTGCATTTTTTTCAGTTTAAATTATTAACTAGCTCACATCAAAATTAATATTAGCCTCACAGTGAACACTCAAATAACACTCCACACCTAACCACTTACAAGATGTAGTAGGATACTGTGCAGATCTTAAATAAACAATGTCAAGATATATATAGTCCATTTGTAAAAGTAGGTTTAATATGGTGTTCATTGTGTTATAAATAATCATAATCTGAAAAGTTATAACCACAAATGCGTAAGCATTATAGTTATGATTATTTATAGGCAAGGCAAGTTTATTTATATAGCACATTTCATACACAATGGTAATTCAAAGTGCTTTACATAAAATAAATGAAAAAATAATAATAAAAAAAAAATCACAACAGTAAAACAAGGAATTTAAAACTTTGAAAATGATTTAAAAATTGATTTAAGAGGTTTAAAATGAATTTAAAACAGTTAAAAATAGGAAATGATTATGTATAAAATGCAGTGCAATCAGTTCGGACGTAGCACAGTGCTCATTCAATAAATGCACAGCTAAACAGAAG
>NW_015647052.1:243609-246652 GCF_001515625.1 Sinocyclocheilus rhinocerous
TATATAGTCCATTTGTAAAAGTAGGTTTAATATGGTGTTCATTGTGTTATAAATAATCATAATCTGAAAAGTTATAACCACAAATGCGTAAGCATTATTGTTATGATTATTTATAGGCAAGGCAAGTTTATTTATATAGCACATTTCATACACAATGGTAATTCAAAGTGCTTTACATAAAATAAATGAAAAAATAATAATAAAAAAAAAAATTTAATAAAAAATTATATAAGATGATATAACATTATACGTGTTTTTTTTTTTTATAATGCATTATGCATTCATTGTAATGCCTTGCGAATACCCTTATAATGTATTATAAATATGGGCTTCATAGAAAGTGTTACCATATCTTTTATTTATCCATTTATTTGACAGTTTTAGGGATTCGATTAAGAATGTGATTCATGAACAAAGATTATAAATGATTACAAACTAGTCCACTTCTTACTAGGTCTTATTCCCCCACATAGATGACTAGTGGAGCAGGATTACTAAGCAAGTGGAATTTTCACTTGGGAATGGCCAGTACAATCAGGTTCTGTGAAAACAAGAAAAGGAGAATTCAATCGAGTTTGTTTTCACAGCATTCCTCTTGAGTTCATTTTGATAAGTGAATGTTTTCAGAGCAGTGCCTTGACTTTTAATGCAAGGATTTTCAAGAAGAAAACACTGCCTCATTTGTTGAAGGGGGGCGCTGGCTTGAATTTCATGGTTAGAAAACAGTTACTCTCAGAGCTATTTAGATCTGCGATTACTGCCTACAAAGTAGTTGTAATGAAAATGCAACAAATCACCACAGACTATCCCTCTCCTTTTGTCTGCATTTTTATCGTGAAAGACCTCCTCTGACATTCAGCATCAAAGTGCAGAATAAAGGCAGTTTGTAATGTGTGCAGAATTGCCTTTTCTCTTTCCTTGTAGTAGTACTTAAGTGTCATGTTAAGCCCAAGGCGAGGGAGACTCTCAGTGACCTGCACTGGCTGGATTGTTGTGTTTACTGTATTCTCCTCAATAAGCGCTGCCGAATCCCATCTCTTATCAGTGCATAAAGTCTAACAGATTGCTGACTCCAATTTCCACTGCCAGCCATGCTGGTTTTTGTCTATTGTTTAGCCTGACAATAGATTCCACATACCCTACAGCTTGAGTTTCTGTCTTCTTTATTTGCGGGGTATCACCCTCTATGCAAGTAACAGCTATTTGCACAATGCAGGCTCAGCCCAGAAGAGGCTCTTTATAGAGGAGAGGGTGCAGAGATGCCAAAATTCGCTGATGCTTTTAGCCGTTTGCCATGAGAGTTGTCATAATAGTGTTGTTCGGGTAATCTTTTTGGGTTAAGAAACGTAGGAGACACAAGTAGATGTGTCTATAGGGAGGCACAGCCCCTGCCTTGACAAAAAAGGGAGGAAAAGGTGTACCCTGTCTTTTGTGCAAAGCAAAAGCACTGACGGCAATAAGTATAATTTGGTACATAGCGTGTTTCTGTTTTGCACTTTAAAGGATACATGCAACAAACCAACAAACCCATTTTTTTTAAAGAACAAACCGTTCCAAAGGCAGATACTTGTAATTTACTGTAGATAATGAATAATATAATCAGACAATATCAAGCTTTTTTCCATTTTTAGCAAACCGTTTCTGCCACAAGATCCTATCTAAACCCTTTTGTGCGTGTCCGTGTTCAATTTAAACATAAGCAAAGGCTTCTCAGTGGAGATCTCACAGAAGCGAGGCGAGTGAACATTAGTCTCTCAGAGTCATCCGTAATGCTGCCAGCGAGCAGTGTGAGGCGCTGCGATGTTGCAATGCTGTTAAAATGCGCTCGGGTGATATTTGAAAGAGTGCCCGAGACCTTAAGGACAGTCGTCACTCGTCAGATAGCCAAATTCTAAATGGATTTTACAATCTGGGTGTGCATACAAATGTGCTGTCATCACAGAAAGACAGGACACACATCTTCATTCGCAGATGTTAAATTATGCATCTTCCTGTTATAAAAGGAATAATAAAAAGAATTCCTATTTTAAAGCTGTCTTGAAATGATAGCTGATTGTTTAGTATGTTAAGGTAATTCTGAGTCGCTGAAGAACCAGAACTTGAGCTTCATTATTGTTAAGAGTAGACACAATTTGCTGGGTAAAGTTATTCCATTTGTATTCATGAAGAGCAAAGCTTGAATCCTTAACCTAAACAAAAGCAGTTGTAAAATGTTGCAATTTTCACCTGAAAGCACCAGCATGTTCAGCGCAGAGAACAAATGCCAAATCATATTGGGGGGTTAAAGCTTTGTGTTAAATGCAGTGTAATGCATCCTTTTATTTGAATAGCTGAATATATTTCTAGTGCTGTATGAATGGTTTCTCTTAAGTTTTGTTTTCGAGAGATCACCAGAGATTCTGACAGAATTATGTTTCCTCTAACTCTCAGGGTGAGATACTCATCCTTTCTGGGATAAGGAAATGGGGTCTTGGGAAGCTTGTCATAGAAGCATATGGTGCTCCGAGGTGCCAACAAGAAGTTAGGCTAGTTCTGATCTCTTGTCTGAGGTCAAAGAGTCAAAGTGAGCTATTCTAAGAGTTAAAAGACCCCAGAAAAAGACACAGCTCTTGAGAGAGCAGAAGATGATTTCTGGAGCATGTCTTTAACCACAACCATAACAGAAAAGAAAAAGGACCACTAGTAGACTCTTTTTGAAAGATACATGTAGGAATGCACCAATACTAAAATTCTGTCCGATACAGTTATGCAGATGATTATTTGGCCAATAAGAGATAAATGTTCAATATTAAAATTTCCAAATAAATGAAAAGTAAAAACATGAAAACTAAAACTGATTTAACCATCACAGCATTATAATGTGCATAATTAAAAAGGGATATTCATTTTGACATTTGCTATTTAATTTCATTAAATTTGTGTTTTTAAAGATCAATTTTAAGTGAGTGTTAGATGGCGATGGTAATCTATATCTAAAAACAGATGCACTATTAAGTGTGTGTGTGTGTGTGTGTGTGTATGTGTGTGTATATATATATATATA
>NW_015647052.1:246841-272924 GCF_001515625.1 Sinocyclocheilus rhinocerous
ATATATATATATAAATCTAATCTAATAAATGATATGGTACTGGAATGTTGTGCATTTCAGGGCATCGAATCATGAAAGAACTGTAGTTAGAGAACAAAAAGAGAGACGAAAAACAATGTACACATATCAGTCAAGTTTGTCGTGCAATTCACACATCAGTGTTTCTTACAAGTGCAAATTGCACACGCGTTCGCAATGTCTATATACTGTACACACACTCAAAGAAATAATCTTTTAAAAGCCTTAAAAATTAAAATGAATATTACTGAGTAGCGGCACAGCTGTCTGGTGCTGTCATGTCTTCAATGAAACTCTATTTTCTCTGAAGCTATTTTCTCCTGCACTGGTCAACTGTGGTTTAGAAAATGCAGAGCAAAACACAGATGAATTCTCAGACTATGATGAATTCTCAAGTGCGGGATCAGGAGGGAACAACGAAGTTGATCATTGGTTATATGTGAGCAGCTTGGCATGGGAATTTTGAGAAGTAGGCAGGATGAAATCTCATACAATATAGTACATGTCTAATGACCATATCTGAGAAATGTTGTTCTAAATGCAGTGCAACCTATGCAGAATTCAACATGTCAAATATCGGACACAATTTAAACAGTTACCTTCTTATCACAGTCAAAACATTACCTGATAAAGGTAATTACCTGGAAGTATCAGTCATCTAGATCATTACAAACTGAGGAAGTCAAGTCTCGCAGTTGAAAATATAGAGCTGAGCTTTTCCACGGTTGGAGGGGAAAACATGGTGGTCATGCGTTCACAGCAGTGCATGCCATCCACTTTAAGCAAAAATATCTCTGTAAAATAACAAGCAATTCCACTTGATTAAATCAGTCCAGTTTGCTGACGGTAAACAGAATCCAACATAATGCCTCATGTGTTTTTATTGGTTTAATTTACCATTTTCTGGATTGAAAGGATCCACAGTTTAGCTGAATTTAACTCATGACAAAGTTAGTGCAAGCTAATATTTAACAGATATTTAACAGATTGCGCTCCATGTGAATGAGCAAACTCAGCCCCTAGAGTTAATTGTATTTGCCCAGGTAGCTCTTGTTCACAAGTCTTTAAGCTCAGCTGCACACCAACAATTGAGCATAGAGGAGCTGCAATCAAAACAAAGACATCCATCATGTTGTTCAAACCTTCTGTGCAATTCATCCCAACATCTTACTGAGATAATGAGGAGCCTGTATCTTCCTTTTGAGCTTAATAAATTACACACTACTTAATACTACAGTCCTTCTAAACATACATACTTTTTAAATAAATACATATATATATATATATATATATATATATATATATGATAATTAAGATAATATAATCTTAATTAGAATAATTATATTTGTACATATTGCTGTGATGGCTATTTCTGTGTTTTTGGTCATTATTCTTCATTTGAAGTTGGTGTAATACAATTGTATCTCTATCTGGGATATTTGGCTCTTCATTGCTGTCTCTGGGGCATTTATATCTGTTTGCATCCCTGGCCTCCAAACGTGAGATATTATTTGCTTAGAATGAGAGCAAATCAATGAAAAGTCAAATACAAAGAGGAGGGGAAAGCCTCTTTTGAGACTGGAGATGCTTGTCTAACTCTATGGGCACCAGTTTAAAAAAAAAAATTGTATTGAAAATCCAAGACTAATATTGGTTGTTATTCTACATTTACAAGATTTGCACATTTCATGCAAAAACATAATCTTGGTTATAGATGGAAAATTAAAATAATAATAATAATAATAATAATAATTAATAAGAAATTATCACGCAGACACACCGCATCCCAATGGTTTCCTGTAGGAGAGGGTCAACCGTTTCCTTTCTTTTTTTATTGTAATCGTTATACATATAACAAATAAAACATAATAATCTAAATTTTAGAAAACCAACATCAGTAAGCAGCTATATTCCTTCAGACAACCGAACATATATATGTTTGACAATCTAAAATCCTTTTTTTTTTCTTTGGCCACAAACAGTACATACTACTAATGCAGAGTGTTAACATTTTGTACAAATATTTTGATACAACATTTTTATACTATATTATAAACTTGCCACACTTTGATACGTGTCAGTGAGCTTTCATTGGGTAATTTGTTTCCTGTGTTTTGTCTTAATCTGAAAAATAATAAAGAGGGAAATGAGCAGTTATGAGCGAAGGCTGGACGTCTATGCCTCCATGTCATTGTGAAAGACAATGTGAATTTTGCCTTTAATCACCTTAGTGTTAAAACAGCTAATTAGCTTCTGTGGCTCACTAACGATGTGTTGACAAACACATAGGATAAGGCATTTGAGTAAATAGAAGGCGGGAGTTAACCGTTTCTCCTCCCTTATCTTGTATCAAAGGACAAAGGGTAATTAGAAACTGTTGTGTGTTAAACAATATCTTGTAAAAAGGAAACATGCCATGACAGAAGGATTTGTCTCAGCAAATATTCCTGTTCAGCAGTGTGTGATTCACTCTTGGGTTTCTTGACATTCTTCAGATAACCGATGAACTAGTTGAGGTTTTCATTCTCTCTATTGACCTGCATTATTATGTCAACAGTAAAATGCAAATTAAAATGTAAAAGCAATAGATGCATATAATGGAATATTTGTTCATACTGTTCATTAAAAGTGTCCTGCAAACAAATTGTGAGCATCAATAGTTATGTGATACATTTCACTGTTAGTTTACGTCATCCAAAAAGGTCTTATTCTTTTAAAACAAATATAAACAGTCAAATTGCAGAATCAACTGTACATGACTGTACATAATGTGTACTATATTATAATATAATATAATTATTTGAATATTATTATTATTATTTAACAACATCACTGTCACCACCTCTAAAAAAAAAGAAAGAAATGAAAACAGCATTTGACTACACATTATCTGGGCAGGTAGGTTGTGAAATAAAACAACAAATTGTAACAATGATATGAAATAGAAAATTGTAAAATAGTATAATTTATTGGACCCTGCTGTCACGAATCCGGTCCATGAACTTCCGTCTGCTAGCCATCAGAGGTCACCCTTTCCATTTTCATTGACTCTCGCACTACACACTGTTGCATAGCACCCCGGACTACATATCCCATCATTCATTGCACTGATTGCACACAGCACTGATTGCACACAGCTGTTTCATATCACTCACTCACTATATAACACTCACTCAAACAACCACCTGTTCTGTTCCGGCCAAGGAGGCCATCTATGAACTCGCTACCTGTCCTGTTCCGGCCATGGAGGCCGCCTATGAACTCTCTGCCTGTCCTGTCACGGCTATGGAGGCCGTCTGTGAATCCTCGTCCCGTCCTATCACGGCTATGAAGGCCGTTTGCGAACTCTCTGCTCATCCTGTCCCAGCTATAGAGGCCGGTCACCTCCAAACTCCCTGGTAAGAGTATGGTACAGCGTCATCAACCTATTGGGACTAAAATGAGTCCTGAGCAATATCAAGCACAGTACACATGCTATAGGAAATGTGCAGAGGAAGGAAACACATAGTCACACGTAGTGGAAGCTCTAGGTTGGAGTTAAACGGATACTTCATCTGAAAATGAAAATTCTGTCATAATTTAGTCACCCTCATGTCATTCCAAATCTGTATGACTGACTTTATTTGCGTAACACAGAAGAAGCTATTTTGAAGAATGTTGATAACCAAACAGTTTTGGTTGCCATTGTCTTCCATTGTACTTTTTGTCCATACAATGAAGTCAGTGGGAACTGAAATTGTTTAGTTATCAACATGCTTGAATAAATGATGACCTTTAAGGTTACTGCTATCCAGCTAAACAAGGAAAAGGTATTCAGATATTTGAAATATGTTTCCTGAATCAGACCGCAGTGCATAAAATGACACACTGATACACCTGGTTTGAGAAAAGCTCCCAAAATGAAACATTACTACAACTGGCAATGTCAGGCCATGGCAGAAACAAGAAAACTCACTTCTGCCTTTCCGAATTGTCAGTTGGCTACTGGTGTAGATTTATACAATCAATAATTCAAAAAGTTGCTTATTCATTCTTGCATTGGCCAGCAGCCTCATCAGCTCCTGCCAGAGAATGTCAGCTGCAGACTGGGTCTGACATGTTGCACATGCTGAAATGTGACATAAATATTTCAGAAATATTTAGCGCTAGCCAATGGCACCTTGGCAAAACGGGCCACCGCTGGACAAGCTGTGGCTTTTATTGGCCGTCTTCTTGCCTATTATGGAGAGGAAGGCATCTATCCCGAGCTCCCTGATTGTTATCTGCTAATAAGCATGGCCGACTGAAATCTTTTCAGAGCAAATTGTTGAGGACATCTGGCAATGCTTTCTCTGTGATGCACAGACCGCTGAATGTCCCTCTCGAAAAGGTTGGCATGGCAACATCTGACTGCTATTCAGCAGCAGTACAGTTTGAAAGGTTTAGGGCCTAGTTGAAAATCCATTTGGGCCACTACCTGAGTATTTTCCCCCAGCATTCTCATGTTGAAAGTGCAGTAAATCTTACCTTCCCAAAACCCCTTGATATGAATCAATGACAGCTTTGTTCATTCAAACTCGATAATTATTTTTCCCCCTACTGATACTTGTTTGTGAACCCAAATTGCATGACCTTTGGGCTTTTCATGGACTATTTTAAGGCCCATTTTACTGACCCGTCTGTACAAAATGTTTTGAAACACGATTTCAAATCAGCACCATGAAAAGATGAGCAGTGAATCAATAAATGTCTAAAAAATGTGGCAGCTGGTGGATAGACATGACACAATAGTGCCCAAAGCAAAGCCAAGGACAGAGCTGCTGTGAGGTCTGAATCTACATAATAGGGTACAATAAAAAATAATAACACGCATAAGAAAATACAGTGAAAAAGGAAACATTTTTGTTATAATATTTCAATTTCAAATCACCAGCTTAGGTCAATGAGTCAAAATCACTCATAAAGGTAGAAGCAGTATTCGTATTTTCCCCCAGCATTCTCATGTTGAAAGTGCAGTAAATCTTACCTTCCCAAAACCCCTTCATATGAATCAATGACAGCTTTGTTCATTCAAACTCGATAATTATTTTTCCCCCTACTGATACTTGTTTGTGAACCCAAATTGCATGACCTTTGGGTTTCCATGGACTATTTTAAGCCCCATTTTACTGACCCGTCAGTACGAAATGTTTTGAAACACGATTTCAAATCAGCACCATGAAAAGATGAGCAGTGAATCAATAAATGTCTAAAAAATGTGGCAGCTGGTGGATAGACATGACACAATAGTGCCCAAAGCAAAGCCAAGGACAGAGCTACTGTGAGGCCTGAATCTATATAATAGGGTATAATAAAAAATAATAACACACAAGCAAATACAGAGAAAAAAAAGATTTTTTTTTGTAAATTTTACTTTTATAATATTTCAATTTCAAATCACCAGCTTAGGTCAATGAGTCAAAATCACTCAAAAAGTTAAAAGCAGTAGTCTATGTATTTGACAATATATATTGGTATTAAACAAATATTTTTATTTCAATACTTACACGAACACACAGCCCAGTAAATCATGAGTTGCAAAAAAAACTGTTTTTATGTTAATGTGGAATTAATTGATTCTATAATGTTTCAATATTTAAACATTTAATTTTTTTCCACTAATCTGAGGCCATTGTATCATTCCAATAAGGTGAAAAGGGCTGATTTTTGGAGAGACAGCTCCGCCTTAGTGCTCAGGTTAGCACTACACATGTAAATGACCCCTGACACTTCAAATGGGAAATGAGACACTCCACTTACAGAATTATCTGAAGTGCGATGCATTTCAAGATATCATTTCATCTACACTAGCCGGAAGGCACCTAGAGCTCACACCCTACACACAGCTTTGATCACACATATAAAAGCTTCACCTATTATACAGTATATATAACACTGCACAAAGACAAGGCAGAACTGATTGCTGGCATGAACAAACAAAAAAAGCCAAAACTGTCAAAACTGGCCAAACTCACTTTTTACACCATGTATCCCATACAAGTACAAATATAATATACTCTATGGATTTTAAAAGACTGTAATATATTGCACACTTACTTTCAATGGGTTTAACTGATCATTCACTTGAATTGAATTAGCACCCGTATGACTTTTCTTCACTTTCATGTTCTTCCTTATTTTACTCTGGAGAGTCTGACCCTCTGGACCACTAATTACTCTGATGTTGCTAATGATCCTATAATGCTCAGATGAATATGAGAGAAGCACTACCTTTTTCATCCGGTCTAAAATAGAATGTGTAAAACAGCCTCAGTTCTTCTTTTGGCTCAACATTTCTCCCCACATCTCCTCTCAGGCGTTACTCACATAGATCTCAGAGGCATGGTCCTTTTAGTATGTTAGCAGGAATGACAGAAAACTTGTTAAAATGATTGATTACTTTTGAAATCAGCTTCAGAATAAAAAACGAAACAAACAAATATTGGAAACCTACTTCTCTTAAGTATCTCTTATAATGTTATAATCTTTGTGTCTACACGTGGCATTCTTCAACTCTGAATCCCATCGCGATCCATTAGTCCATTCAAAATTACCGCAATTAATACTTCTGCATTAAGCCCTGACAGGAATTATTCTCCTCTAATGAGTTACCAATGTGCAAAAATGTCTCACCAGATTATGTGACTAGCAATTATATTTTCAAGACCTCAATTGCCTAAAATAAAAAGAAATTCTGACTTTTTCTCACAATGTTCAGTTTAAAATGACTTGAAATGCCACAGCATGAATCTTAATGCACACTTTAAAATATTTTTTAAAAAGTCAACAAGGAGCAACATGTATGAACATGTACAAGATTTTAAACACTGATACATGCTGATGTCACGTTTTGTCTGATTTATGTAAATAAATGTTACTATCAATGTTACTAAAATGTGTTTCAATCCCCCCAAGCTCAGTCAGTCCAGTTGCCATGGCAACCTCCATTCAGCCTATTTATTAAGGAGGAGTCATGTTTAATTGATCCACTAATGCACTGCCGCGCAGTCACGGGCTTGCAGTCTTTTGTTTCCAGGTCATATTCTAGGTCCAGACATTTACATAAAAGCATTACATTTGCTGAAACCAGTCATTATTAGTAATTTTCCTCCTTATCCGCTAGTGATGACTGCAGTATAAACACAGATTTATGAACGGTAAATATTACGTTGTTGAGGAAATATTATATTGTTTTGTGCTTTTTTTCCCCTCAATATGTTTAGTTACAGTGGAAACCGAAAACACAACACTGACTGGGAAGTTTGTATGACAGCCAGATCTCTGTTAATGAGTTCTGCTGGAAGGTGCCTTTGTGTATCAAACAGGATACAAATCACCAGATACATTTCAGTTGCACCAAATCCCCAGGCACGAGTAGACTAAACAATATCAAAGCATTATTGTGCTAATTATGCAGTTCTCAACATGTGAAATGTTCTTTGAGGGTTGTTTGGAACATGAAATGCTGTTTACACATGGCATTGACATCCTTCTAAAAATGATACACCAATTATTATAGAGATTCTAAGAGTTTATTGGGAATAAAGATTAATTTCACTTCTACCTGATTCTTTATTCTTACAATGATAATTCAGAGATTTATCAGAAACAAATTTAATTCTTTCTTCTTTATTAGCTTGCATTTTACAGTTAACACTTAATTGGTATTTTTCAGTTAAAACAAGAAAAAAAACTTGTTTTCATGTGCTTAAGTAAACAAATAATACAAACTAGATTAGTCTTGATTTCAATAGTGTCATGCTCGGGTTTACCAAATACTGGAAGTGTTTGCAATATTAAAATTCTTGGTATAAATTCTTTCCCCAGCTAGCTAAAGAATCTGGCTTCATGAGATAAATAAAGAAAAAAATTAAATAAGTAAAAAATTTTACAAAATTACATTTGGTAAACGTGAAGTAGTGTTCCAGGCAAAATCAATTAATTGAGGGATCAAACTAAATCATCCTTGCTGCTGACAGTTGGTAGTGCATTTAATTCAAGAAGCACCAATCACTCAGTTTGAATGTGAATAGACATTGTGTATGAATTATACACCAAACTTAAGCTTCAGATATCAGATCTGCATAAATCCAGTAATGATCATTTCACATATCGGAGAATCAGAAATGATGGCAGGTAAAAAGTCAGTGTTTATCAATTTCACTTGAGCCCTCCAGCGCAGGACAGTTGTTTATGGCCACACTGGACCAAAGCAACAGATGTGCTTTACACACTGCCAGTCCACATAAGACTCCACTGCTTGAGTCCAGGTGTGCAAATACACAGCAGCTGAGGACAAGACAATCCATATCCAAAGATAGTGGGCACTGGTTAAGTAAACTTGTTTCTTGATAAAGACTAATTCAAATTACTTTCACTGCTATATCTTCTTTGGAAGTGTAATAGTGCTGCCAAAGACCGTTCTGATGCATCTGGACATTTTTTCCTCATGAACAGAATGAATTAGGAAATTAAAATAAGTTCTGTCAGGACCACTATCGTCAAAGATGATTGACAATTAGCATACAGTTTGGATTGGCGGTATGGTTCTGTTCTGGGCAAGAACTCCCTGCGCATCCATGCAGCCTAGTAATAATCCTAGTAATAATAATTCAGGGTAAACAGAACAGAACCAACATAAATGTATTGCAGATATCGTTAAAGTTCAATAATTTTATCTACACATTTTAGAATTAGTCTGATTCAAAGGATAATCAGAAGGCTGAATCCTGACTGACAGAGGAGGAGCTGGGGATGGAGGAGGGTAATTAGCTATTGAGCAATGCAAAAGTGGAAATTTGAATTACTTCAGAAGGCTGAATCCTGACTGACAGAGGAGGAGCTGGGGATGGAGGAGGGTAATTGGCTATTGAGCATTGCGAAAACTGCTGACAATACTGAGGGACCTTATACAGTATATGAATGCTTAGATAGGTGTCGTATTCCTATAGGTAGATGGGGATCAGCTGAGAGTCATCTTATGCGAGCTTGACTAACGTGACCTGCCAGAACTAACGCTACGCTTGATTTCAACCGTGTGCTTTAGCTTCAATCCTTTGAGAACAATACAAAATGCAAACATGTCAACATCCTAAATTTCAAACTTTCCAATTGGTTTCCTCTTCTGTAGATTGACATAATCAAGAGGTTTTGTAGCCTAATTTGCTTAAAAAGAAGACTAGTGACACTGCCATCAACTTTCATGCTTGCCTGCATCAGCCTGTATTCATGAAAAGCATTATAGACAATCATGAAATTGTGTCTTGAAGAGCATGATCGCAGGTTGAATTATTAATTACACAAGTCAGGGGTATGTGAGTGGCTAATTATAGTTGACAGATTGCAATAAATGTCTTGTAAGTAAATGTTAGGTTTAATGTCTTCATTTCCAGAAACCACAATTACACATGGTTAATTTACATCTATGCATAATAACCATGCAAAAGATGAAACAATATTAACATTGTTAGCGTTTCATTATGTATTTACACAATGTAAAATCATGAATAATTCTCAATATTAGTGGAGGAAAAAAAGCTTCCTCAATTTATCTATCTATCAGGCGATACATGCAGGATTAATGTTCTATTCTTTGTTTCTTTCTTCACTGCAGCTGCTGCTAGTGTTTAAAGAGATAGATAGTTCATCAAAAAATAAAAAATTGTGTCATTTACTCAGGTCGTTCCAAACCTGTATGACTTCTGTGAAACACAAAGATATTTTGTAGAATGTTTCAACTGTTTTGTCCATACAGTAATAGTCATTGGGTCTAACGCAATGTTTCAAAATATCTTCTTTTGTTTTTCACATAAGAAAGTCAGTCATACAGGTTTGGGGGAAAAAATGTCATTTTGACTGTCCCCACAGTGGCCTTCAAAATTTAAATGCACTTGTCCATGATGCTTCTACAATAGGCAGTAAATACATGGGATAAGGTGCAGATCCTTGACCTAATGTGATGACATTTTCTGCACTGTCCTCCAGGACACTGGCTAAAAGAAACAAGACATCTATACAGGTTGAGAGGAATCATTTTGCTCCACTAAGTTCTTTGTAATCATATTTTAGTAAAAATATACTGTATGTCCTATGCTGAAAAGCTAAAATCTGAAAGACAATTTCTCATTTTGGAATTTAGTATATGTATTTTATTCTCTCATAATCAAAACTGGATCATGATGTACTTAATAAAATCTATATAGAACACTTCCTTAAACCAATGCTTTAGTTACTTGTTCAGATCAGATCAAAGTACTGAAGAAAAAAAGGTGATTAACAAAAAATTTAGTTATAAAGAATAACTTAAAGTTTACCAAAAGTAATGAATAGTACTAGGTTTTAAAGGTGCAATAGGTGATTGTCTTCAGAAACATTTTTGTTATGCTGGTTGAAAGTCTCTTCACATCCGGATAGCAATCTATATGTATTTATATATTCTGTGGAAGGCGTAGGACCAAGAAATGTTCGTCCAATCAAAATGTTTGGTCAGAACATTATGATAGGCTTTCTCGAATGCCGTGACAACGTAGCATATCACACATAAAATCAGTAGAGTTCAAAATTAAATCCATATCCTATCTTTTCTTGTAACCCGATAAAATCCATGTCAATGAACGTCATCGGAGATGTTTAATCCACAAGCATTCTGAGCATTATTTCTACTTGCTGGCATTCACATCAATACACAAGTCGTCCTTTTAGTTTAGTTTAGGCTATTTTTATTCAATTCAATGTAAAATCAATAGACTAAGTATGTATTGCATTCTTTAATGTTAGTGAACATTGCAAATAAATCGGTTGCAAAACGGTATCCACTCGCATGCTTAACTTTTTGTTTGGTTGTTACGATCAGAAAAAAAAGTTAATACAGTCACATTACTGCATGTTATAGCATATGAAACAGCCCGTGATAACTACATTTTAATGGTGATCAGCAACCAAATATTGTATATGGCCGTTACTGCCTTTTGCCTTGGCGTGACTTCTTACTTTTTGCTGACAATGCAAAGGCAGAGTACAGTAACTTCAAATTAGGAGTAAAAATCAAGTTTGACCTCAAATTTTTTGATGTAGATAATTTTCATTACTAAAACATCTAACTGCCAGATTTCCAGCGTCCTACCTATAATTTATTTGTCTGGACAAATACAAATCTTTAAAGTCATTTTTCCTCAGTTTCACACTCTAGCGAGTTAAAATCTTTTGCCTTTGTAGGGCAGTATTGTAGTACTGTTACTAACTGTACTATAAAGTTTTCTCACCGGTGAATGACACATGATGTATTGTAGTAATGTTGTCTCTGGTCATCTGGTCTGTGCGCGTTCATGCGTTCAGGTAGCATGCGTTTGGACGGCGATTTGCAGGGAGGGTGGGACATACGCTTTCAGTGCTATCAGGCTAAAGTTAGCATTTCCAAGATCTCCTACTGCACCTTTAAATTGTATGCAGCAGCGAAATATTAAGCATATTAGCAGCAGCATTTAGCATGTTTATACAGCTGGAGCAAAAGGCAGTTTAGAGCTTTTAATCGCTCTGAGGACACATTAATAGTAACGAACATGAAAACAGGTTAAATGAAATAAGCATTCGTACGCATTTCAGCTGGGGATCTCCATATACAGTGATTATCCCAGTGTTCACGTTCGTTATTTCTAAGGTCAATGTTTTCATTGTGATGAGTGCGTGCGTCCGTCTCATCATTGCACGAACACGAATTAATGAGCTGTTATGCTGCCGCTGGGACTGATGAAGTGTAGAAAGTAACAGCAGATATTAAATGACTAAATTATGATATTTGCTCAGGTGGATGCTGGGGTCTTATCTATCGGATTGCAACGTATCCATTTTGTTAATTAACATTACACACAGTGCACGCCTAATTAGAGTTAAGCCAGTCGGTGTGGTAGCCAAGGCTCACATAGTCATAGGCCACTATTGTTAAGCCGGTTGGCGTGGTAGCCAAGGCCTCACATGGCTCTTTGGAGCAGCAGCAGTACAGATGTCTTGGCGATAGATCTGCTTTGTGGGGGATGTCTTGTCTTTCCTTGTCTGTTCATCTTCATGTGTGTGGATACATGCATGTCCACTAATGCAGCAGTTTATCCTTATATTCAGCGGCATGCATATATTGGCATGTATTGTTTTGTGTAACGTGTCTCCTGCTTTGTGGGGGTTATTCACATGCTAACAGCAGCATGTTGTGGATGTATTGGCAGTAGCAAGTCTCGGTACTTGCTCTGCCGCAGCAGCAGTATAGCAGATCTATTCCGCCAAGACCAAATACATTAACATTGTCATGTACATTACCATGCCAATCTCTCCGAGAGTTGTCATGACAGAAATACACTCACTCCAAGTTAAAAAATATATATATATATTGTACATGGAGCGAGCAAGCTGAATACTACTTATTTAATCTCAGTGACCACAATTGGACACTCCCTTAAATGGAATAAATTAATCATGGCTGACAACAACATTTCTTTCAAGTTAATCATGGCTGACAACAGCATATTTCTACAATGGCAAGCACTTGCATGCACACCTCTATTGTGTCAGTCCAAGTCCAAGACTGAAGTATCTACCATTACAACATAATGGGAAAACATCACTAAATGCACCTTTAAGGAGTTCACCCAAAAATTCTGTCATTTTTCATTTTTCTCTACTTACTCAACCTCATGTCATTTCAAACCTGAATGATCTTCTTTCTTTCTTAAAAATTTTTTTTTTTGTGTCCATTCAAAGCTCACTGATTACATTACTCAATTTGTGTGTGTGTGTACCTGTTTTTCTATTCTGGTGGGGACTTAAACCTGAATACACACAGACTCATGGGGACTCGTGTCACAGTGGGGACCTAAATTGAGGTCCCCACGGGTAAACAAGCTAATAAATCACACAGAATGAAGTTTTTTGAAAATCTAAAAATGCAGAAAGTTTCCTGTGAGGGGTAGGTTTAGGGGTAGGGTTGGTGTAGGACAATAGAAAATACGGTCTGTACAGTAGAAAAACCATTACGCCTATGGAGAGTCCCCACAAGTATAGCAAACCAGACGTGTGTGTGTGTGTGTGTTCTGCATTCTGCAGAATTAAATGTCATATAGGTTTGGAATGACATGGATCACATAATTTTCACATAATTAAATGGCAAATAAATTCTGAAACTAACTAACCTAAACTAAATCTGAGACATGTTGCTACCTAAGCCAGTATGTAGGAGAACAACATAATTACATGATTCCTGTTACTTTTCTCAGCTCTGAAAAAAAAAACAGACTTTACACAGTTGATTGCGGTTACAGGATGACAGCTTAAACAGATTTTAATTTGTGCACCAGTGTCCAGTATTTATATATTTAAACAATGATACCATTTAAAACACAAATATAGAAATGGCTACAAGCAAAATTAGCTTCTGTTTTCAGTTCACTGATTCACCTGAAAATAAATGCAAGCTGCATGTGACATCTTTTAACATACAGTCTATTTCTGAGCAAGCCACAACTTAGAGCTCTAGGCCAAATTACTGTTATTGAAGTGGCCCAAGATGAATGACACCTGCCTCCCCACTTTCCAAAATACAAGTTAATTAATTTGTCCAGAAGACTCTGTGGCATCTGTACAAATGCTTGGGCCTGATTTCATCTAGTGCAGCCTCCTGGCTTTGAGAGCACTATTAAACATTCTCATATGGAGAGAAGGGAGGAGAATATAATTACAACCAATGTGTTAGTATCAAGTAGGACCTGAGGAATGTCATTTAGGTCAGACAGCCATTCCTTAATCAGATTTGCTATTTTATTTTTTAATCAAGGCATACAATCATTGGCCAACGTGTCGGGTTATAATGCAGAACTGTGGCCTAATCTTTCACACTCACATTTTACTGCCTTTTGTGTGTTTAATCTTCAGTGCTGTCAATCACAGCCAGGGTTGATTACTGCAGTATTTGACAGTGTGTTCCTGAGGAATTAAATAGGGACATGACGTGAGAGTGACATTGGAGGTCTGGCAACCGATATGCAGATTTGCGTTGATACAGTGTTTCCGGACCCACCCACAGGTTCAAATCATAATTTCGTGCTAAGCCGTGAACTTGTTACCGTGCAACCTACAAGCATACTTTGTTATCTGACGACACTTGATGTAACTGTTAAGTGGCACAGACAAGGGCATTGTAAGAACACATTAAACACCACAATCAAAATCCTTGATTTCTTATATTCTTTAGGTAGCGCTTCTGATTACACACTTGTGTTTTGGAATGTACATTTTCATTAACTTTTGTACAAATGCAATGGCACCTATAATATGCAACTAAAATGGTCAAAAAAAATGAGAAACAAGCCCTAGTTTTTTATCAATTAAATCACCATGTACTAAAGCCTAAACTTAAGCATCTCTTCATCACAGCAGTGACTATTGTTAAAGCCAAAGAAAAAAGCTATGCAGCACTTCACAACAACAGATCTTTTCTAAAATTCAAAAATGTGTCAACTAAAAAAGTAATATGGCTCTTAAATGTTTCATGATTTCTGTTTTCAAAACGTATGGTAGTAAAAAATAGCTTATTTCCATTTAATGAGCAGTAATCTCATAATATGGTGAATCTGTGTAACATACGAATTATCATTTCTTTCTATGAGCAAACAGATTATCATTCTATGCCCCATTTGCTGTACAGTGATTGATTTACCATTCGCTATGATCTATATATACACTCTGCAGCATTGTGTATGCGTATTCAGGAAATATATATTGGACGAAAGAAACAGTGATACATTTATCTAATTGTCCTCAGAATACCCCATCATTCTGTGTAATCAATAAACTTGTTTTAAGCAAAGCACCTTTTCTAGGGACTCAGACATTAACCCTCCATTAACTATTTCAGAGGCTGTTAAATGCACCTCAGTCAATAATGCTAATTTGAAAAGCTATTGTATAAGCTGTTAAGAAATGTGTATTCATATTATGGTAAAGGGGCAATTTTTATTATAGGCTATTACAAATTGCAAAAAAGTCAATACGGTGAGGGGAGATATTTCACACTGGGGTGAATTATGGTGGTGGAGTGGATTTCTAAGCACTACTTTTAGTGGAAGGACAGCTTTTCTCCTCCTGGTCAAAGCATTTTAGGACACTGATATTGAAGTGATGGGGAGACCCTCTGCCAGGCTTTAACCTCAGCCTGTAATTAAGCCAGATGGAAGATAATAAATGTTCTGCATAATTGAACATTACCTTACTGATGGTTTCAAGCACTCATAAGGGGAACCTGCTGGGGTCAACATTAATGTCCATCATGTACAAAGTGTAGTCAGTTTTATACATTGATATTCTATAAGGCAAAGGGGGAAAATGAAATGCATTTTTGCAGTACACTGTAAAACATAAATCTTCCCATTAGAGCTAAAAGAATATTATTACACATATTCACAGTTCTGGTCATGATCGATAGTGTTCCAATCATGCTAAAAAAACATAATATAACAGCTATGATGCAAAACACCTGAACCGTAGAGGAACCTTATTTATTTATTTATTTAGTTGTGGTGCTTTATACAAGATTCTGTGAAGGTGCTTCAAAGAAACATTGAAAAATAATTATTTTTAAGATTATACTGTAGGTCACCTAGCTTGGATGTTGCTGTAACAACTACATATGTCTGAGATTATCAAAAATACAGAATCTAAATATGGAGTATTCCTACAGAAATTAGAATGCAATGTGCTCTGCATTGGTGTGTTCATAATTTCTAATTGGCTGGTTGATCTTGGTACCATGAAAAATCTGATGAAAGATGACTAGAATTTCTAAAACCACAAACATAACATTATCCACAAAATAATATTTTATTGTGTGAGAACGACTTGAAGGGAGGGAATGCCTTTTGCGTGAACAGACATGACAACATTTGGAGGT
Organism: Sinocyclocheilus rhinocerous; assembly: GCF_001515625.1. Classification (NCBI taxonomy): domain Eukaryota; kingdom Metazoa; phylum Chordata; class Actinopteri; order Cypriniformes; family Cyprinidae; genus Sinocyclocheilus; species Sinocyclocheilus rhinocerous. The sequence goes on from NW_015647052.1 coordinate 262,806, forward strand.
AACAACAAGCCAATGTTATGATATCATAGAACAATTTCAAAGTGCGTTTTAGAAAAGCTATTTGAAAAGTCTTCAAATAAGTTTTTCAATGGGCCATTTTGTGTCACAGAAACTGCTACATTCCCAAAAGATGTGATTGGTTCATCAAAACTACTACTGTCAATGTCTCTGTGTACCAGTACAGCTCTAAAATGTTCTCAGGTTTACAAGCAGTGAAGTTTTAATTAAGACAAAATAGCTCATTTTAGCCTGTCTGCTGCTCATTGTGAGCTTGAGATTTTCATTACGGTTCAAAGAAGTGCTTGTAAAATGGTCACTGAAAAATTCAAGCCCAATTACAGTGTCAATCTGTCGGACAAATTGCCCTCACTGAAGGCTCTGTGACAGGTGCATTGTGGAAGAATTGATTCTCACCGAGGGATAAGTGAATTGTCATTACGTGTCTGTTTCTTATGACATCTAGCTGGATGTCCTCTGATTCGTACCAGTTGATTTGAATCACTGGACTGTGCGAATGAAAACTCACGCTAGCGCCGGCATTAGCGAAGGGAGAGAATAAGGCATCCGCTTCACAGGTCAAGAGCTAAAGCCTTTGAAAGGTTACAGATCAGAAGAGAGGGTTAAAAGATTTGTAAAGTAGACCACAAAGGGAAAAACAGGAGGAGTGGAGGAAAGAAACAAACACACCGAAAAGACAAACCTCAGTGATTGCAGTAGTGGGGGAGGGGGGCGACCATAAACCCTGACGCCTGACCCGTTCAAAATGTGGCCATCATTGCGGAAGCCACACGTCGAGGGAGATCAATAGAATACCTGCAGGCTCCATTAGCTTGATTAGAGAGAGGGTCAAGCTACAGCGCAGGCTCCTCTGAATGCAGACAACTTTATTCTCCGGATTATATGGGATAAGAGCTGCTTAGCTTTCTAGACGGAGGAGAGAGAAAGAGCAGGTGGCAGTAAAGAGAGAACTGGGCCGCTGCTGCAGTGGAGGCAGGTAATCCGACGGACTCTTGGCCAGCAGCTTTTTCAGCATAAGGTGTCTCTAATTGGGGTATCAGCAACACGGGTCTTGGCAGAGACCACTAATCAAAGACCACAGATTGAAGCATTTGCTGGCAACTACAGAGGAGAGGAGAAACAACATGACAAATGAAAGTTGCAGAAAGAGAAATTAAAGCTCAAAACTTTCTGTAAAGGCTTTAATAGTTTTGAAAATACTGTGGGATTACGGAGTTGCTGAAAGTTTGACCAGAAGTTCGAGTTATGACAGTCTGATTAAAAATTATGAGATGGAAAACAAAATTTAAAAATAAAACGTATGCATGGATGAATTGTTCACAATAAGACCAATGACATGCAAACAGACAAGATGAATTTTCATTTCATGCCTACTTTAAGGCTATGAGTATGAGGGTCTATACCTGGAAAAAGCTAATAATTAGCAATCCCATTCATTTCTGAGCTGTAAATGCCATGTGACTTGTCGTTAGAGCAGGTGCAGACCCAAATCCTGCACTAATGATGAATCATAGCTAAGATGTGAAAGATAGCAGGCAGGGAAAAACAGTCAATTTCACACAATGACACTGGAAAAACATCTACTTGTCTTCATCTTATAGTGAAATCTTTGCAATTATATGCTTACAATAAATGTATATAGTCAGAATACATGGCTACTTTTAACTGGCTGTCAATGGAGAATGATGCTTGTGTACTATGGCATCTACCAGCAGGATTTAATAAGGCCATGCTAGCAAGAGCTGGTCTACTGGGAAGCAAAGATATGTTCAAGGCTGCTTCATTGATTGCATCTGAGCATGAGACAATCGATGAATTCACAGGTTCGTAACACTGCAGAATAGGGCTGCACGATAAATCGCATGCGATATTTAACGCGCATCTTATCAGTAAAGCCGCTTCTGTAATCAGCGGTAAATCTCCATCACCTGCGGGCTTTCACATTGAGCAGCATTAACTACACAGAGCCGTTGTTCACTGACGAGCTGCGCAAAAACTCGCGCGAATTCGCGCGATTTTTTGCGCTGCTCGTCAGTGAACAACGGCTCTGTGTAGTTAATGCTGCTCAATGTGAAAACACGCACGTGATGGAGATTTACCGCTGATTACAGAACCGGCTTTCTGACAAGATGCGCGTTAAATATCGCATGCGATTTATCGTGCAGCCCTACTGCAGAAGTTTATTTGAAAAAAGTGAAAAAAGAATTGAAAAAAAAAATACTTTGAATAATGATTCACAAAGGCCATTAATGTTTAAGAGCAGATAAACCTAATTCATGGATTGAATTCAAACATAAAACAATCTTTTTCAGGTTATGATAACCTTCCTTCAAAAACGCTGAGCTATTGTGAACTGCCTGCACACTGTTAGAGCTTACATTAGGCAGAAACTCGAGACATTCAAGTCAAATTATATATTATTTGTAGAAGAGTGAACGACATTAAACCTAATGGTTAGAGAGTCGGACTTGTAACCTAAAGGTTGCGGGTTCGAGTCTCAGTTCTGGCAGGGATTGTAGGTGGGGGGAGTGAATGAACAGTGCTCTCTTCCACCCTCAATACCACGAATGAGGTGAGACTTGAGCAAGGCACTGAACCCCCAACTGGCTGGCCACTGCTTCGGGTATGTGTGTTCACTACTCAATGCTGTGTGTGTGCACTTGGATGGGTTAAATGCAGAGCACAAATTTACTTGGCTACAAGTCATGTCACTTCACTTCATTACATCACATCACAATGGTTCTGAATTTTGAAGAAATTATCAGAAAACACTCAGCTAGATTTTTTTTCCCATTTATCCAGGTTAATTGTGTATGCCTAATTCTGTCGTAGAGATATAGTTCACTCTCATGTCATTCCAATCTTGTATGAGTGTATAAAAGGAGATATTTTGAGGAGCATCTTAGAGTTTTTGTTCCTACAATGAAAGTCAGTGATGACCAAAACTGTTCAGTTACCAACATTCTTCACAATAACTTATTTTGTGTTCCACAGAAGAAAGAAAATCCTACCAAGTTTGGAACAACACCAGGGTGAGAAAATGATGACAGAATTTTCGTTTTTGGGTGAACTATGCCAATCTTCAGCATTTTCAAAGTAAAAGATAGTCATGGTTTAGTATTGCTCCTCTTTCCACTGCACAAAGACTAACTACGTGGCATTGGAGCTGTTGAAAGATGTATAATTATCTATTGAAAAATGATTGTCTTGGATTTTCAAAATGGTAAGAAATATATAAACAAGCTGTAGCTGAGCTGGTCTCTCTACACCTATTTTGAGTACCGTTATTTAGCTACCTGTACCAGCATAGTTGATCAAGCAAGCTATCCATTAATTTAGTTCATCAGTAGTATTTTTAATATAATGCTGCATGTAATAAGGATGCATGTACGTTGAACTAAATTTATGTTTCCTAAAGTGGCATCATTTTTTATGTGTCAGAGTTACATGATCACATATACAGTTTTACCTCATACAAACAATTACCTGCCTAAGTGAGTAATCTGAGGCTAAATCATAGCTTTTCTTCCTGGGGGGATATGGTAAGGGGAACCATCAATGTTTTACACTGGCCCTGGATAAGAACTAGTGTGTGCCATCACTCAGCAAATGTTATAATATTATTTTTAAATATTAAAAAAAAATGTGATCCACAGCTCTCCAAGAATAACTTTTTTTAGACTTTTTTTGCATGTACCCTTGTAATATAGCACTCTATTTCTTATACGTTAAATCTGCAAACTCTGTTAACCCAAAACAAATCAGCTTTGTCTTCTGTATACGGTATAGTAGGCTGGATGATTCTTAAGCAAAAAAAAAACACATGCTCTAAACGTAAGGTACACTTGTACTGTTTTAATATAATTTGCATCACTGTGATCATTTCAAAAGCCTGTATCCCTACAGAGCCCCCAGATGCTCAGGAGCACTCAGGCTCTTTGCCGGCCAAACATTTAGAGATCAATTGTTACATCATTTAAATAGGTCAGAAGTAGCACCGTCCTCTGCCACATAATAAGCTGAAGAGAGATGCGGTTCTTTCAGTCCCCCCACAAAAGTGTTCTGGCTCTTTATTCTGCCCTGAAACCCAATCGGACAGAGGACAGAAGACTCAAACAATCAAGGATGGTACTGAAGGAGCTGCACCTCTGAAGACAGACAGTAACTTACAATTAATAAAGGTAAGAACAGCACATGTGATAACTAGTAAGAGCCACTATATTCATTAATCATACGCATGAGCTCTTCATAGAACATTTAGCACCAGTTATAGTATATATCTACTGATATTTAGAGATTTTATTTCAGAATTCCTTACGGTATCTAACACTAAACAACTTTGCATTCATACCTCAAAATGTACTTGATTTGTAAATAACAAAATTAAAGTAGAAACATTATTTTGTCTGGGGAACATAGACACCTCGTGTTCATTATTTGTAGCATGTGTCCTCAATCATTTTAATTACGCTGTGACAGCTTTGTTATAGACTCCAGGGGAAATGAATGAATAAATTAATTAATTAATAGATCAAATGTGAATGAGTTCAAAAATGAAAAAAAAGCTAAGAGAATCACTTGAAATTAAAATAATTGATTGTTTGTGTTCCAGGTAATACCTGACACCTAATAAACACCAGAGCCGCATGGCTACATGGTTAGCCTAGGCAAAGGAAATTAAGTCCACTTCATTAGAAATACAATAACCTGACAGTGACAAAAGTCCAAGGTCTCCTGCCAAGGGGGTTTAGAGCAGGTGATGATGGGGAAAGAGTTGATCCGTGTTGGTTGGAGACGCTAGTAGCGATGACCATGAGGCCAAGCCAATCTCATGGGTAATGCCAGAGCTCAAAAGAAGCCAACTGTTCAGTGAGCTCGAGAGCATGTTACTTGTTTCTTAATTAACCTCCCACCCCCATCTTGCATCATGTATTGCCGAAGTCTTGTCAAGAGACAGACACAATGCAGCTCTTTTCAACCAAGCCCCAGGGATTCCCTGTCAGTGTTTGTTTATGAACCTCAGGCTTCAGGGTTATTTTATCCAAACGGCCTAACGGATCCAAGTCGGGATTTCTTTTGTGTTAGGAATCGGCAGTGAGAGACTGCTTAACTTTAAAAAAAATCTCCTCTGACAGCGAAGACAACAATGACAGCACACCGATCACTGCAAGACGTGTTTTTGTGACATTCTCCAATGCAGGACACTAGTCGCCTTTCATATCTGAGATGAACTGGGTAAATGGGCCTGTTCAGCTGCTCTGACGGAAACAAATGGATGAAGAAATGAAAGCATAAATTCATCTCATTTTCAGTGCGATTCCAGGTGGCTAAAAAGACATAATGAGCTCCAGGGCCCTCACAGGAGGCACCACTAAATAGTCTGCTGACACAAAAGACCAGCACTTTACGAATAAACCCAAGAAAGCTGCTGCAAAGCAAAAACAATCTACAAAGTGCTGATGAACAGGTGGAAATATACTTGGGGGTTAAATAAAACGTTTATGGAGCCCAGTGTATAAAAGCAATGGAAAAGAAGGGGTACATTTGCAAACACATAATCGTAACGTGCCATCCTGATCTAATTTCACCAGGGACAAGACTGTTGAAAAGTACTAATCGGTAAGCACAATGTGGCACCCTTTGACTGAACACATCTGCACTTTTGAAAAAGGCTCTAAACAGGAACGGAAACAAAGAGCTATTGCTGACCTGTGCTTATAAGCCACTCTTCATGGTGTTCTTTGACTATGTGTTCTGTTTAAGATTTTAATAAAAAGTATTGTGCTACTGCAGTTTAAATATGGTACTGGTAACACCACAGGTTCGATTCACCGACTGACCGCTTGTTACCCAGGGTTGTATATAGTTGAAACTTTAATATTTTGTACATATCTAAAATCTACTTTCATTTTTATTTTCCCTCTAAAATTAAAAATTGTGCAGCTGATATCCCCTGCATAACCACTTCTAGTCATAACCATAATCACATGGCACATGCTTTTTAAAACTCTGTTCTCCATTCCTTGGGATTAAGTTCGAAAAACCTAAAAAACAAGATGGTTTCTTCTTTACTGACACTGAGATTTGATCATCAGTGGTCAGAAAATATGCAAATGATTTTTTTTCCCACTTTTAATCTGCTAAATCAAAAAAAAAAAGTTCTTAATTTCCCTTCATTCTTAATTTTCTTAACAGCTTTTTTTTTTCTTTGAAGAACCAGCATTCCACCAGTCAAAACCTTGATTTATGAGGAAATGTATAAATATATATATATATATATATATATATATATATATATAAGTGGACAGAAACCGAGTCCGCACAAAGTTGAGCAGTTCGTGTGAGGGAGTGAATGAGGTGGCCTCTCACTCCCAGTGAAAAAAAAAAAAAAGGAAGAAGCAATCATTGAGCCCAGCACACCTGAGGGGTGCACCTTTCGTATTGTCTATGGTGGGCTGGGTGGAAAAATATTCAGGCGGAGGAGGAGAAACATCAAACAGGTGCGGAATGGGCATTGTGGTGTTTATGAAAGATTCTTTGATAAGGATAAAAGTGCCGCTTGAACTAAAGTGATTTCAGATGAGCTCATTGTTACAGCTCTTCTAAAGTTCACTTTTAGCACCTCGCGGGCAAAGACTTGTGTTTCTTGAGCTGCTCCATTGACAAAACTGTACATGTGTTTGTTGTTAAAGGTAAGCCAAGCTGATTTACTTCTCTGGCTCGAGTGGTGCTCTTTGCTGTAGGATGATGTGACAGGTGTGTTAGGATAGTTGAAGGGGTTATCGCATTAGGCAGATTTCTTGATGTGATTGCTACAGTAGAAGATGCCAGTTTGATTATGACATCTTGGAAATTTGAGAGAAAGATCAAACAAAAGCTTATTTCTCCACTAGAATGTGTTATGTTCCAGATACTCAGGGAATCATTACATGCTTCTTCTATAATTTTGCTTCATCTTAGCAGAACATTATGCAAGACGCATGCAGTTTTAAAGACACAGCATTATATATATATATATATATATATATATTAAGTAAATGTGGATTGTGCATGATGGTTATTAAGGACAGATGTGCACAAAGTTTTGAGGTAAGTCAGTGATTCAGTCAGGCACAGATATTGATATTTGCAAATCCAAAATTTGAAAATGCAGATTACCTATGAATGTATTGTACATGCCCTCTGATGTCACTGGTTTTGGCAGGAGAGGCACTGGATTTGTAACACAGCAAACCAGTGCAATCTTCTTTTTGAAGCTTGAAGATTTCATGCAAACCGTAAGGGGTGTGTACATTTACTAAGTAAATATTTTCATATTTTTTAATAGATTGATGTTAAAACAGGCTTAATGAATGATTACAATACACAACCAAGCAGATAGAAACATTTGCATAATGAAACATCTTGATCATCTGCTTCAGTCTAAAACATTTACACCCTTTACATAGAAAACAATCTTGAAGGCTGTCATACTTGTATACCAATATGTACATGGAGGAATGACATCTTTGTCTTCCTCCCACTTTCAAAAATTCCTTTTTACAGTTGATGTGTACAGTGTACCTTTTTTATTTAATTCTTCCAATTAGATTTCCATATTGTTTACAGCAAATAGGTGGCTTCTGGATTCTGAAGGTTGACCTGACTGAATATGACTTGTACAAGCACTTCTGTTCTGTATGAAATGTTTAACTAAATATATGCCGGTATTGTAATTTAAGGATGTCTTTCTATAAATGGGTATATCACATTTAGGCACTTTAACTTAATTATAATGATTGAGAGTTAGCTTACAGTACATGATGGTTTCAATTTGCATGTTCATTTTGATGTTTTTTTTAACCATCTTTAAAAAATTTATCCAAAAGGATGGAACATTTTAAAGACAAGCCAAATTATATCACAAAACAACACTGAGTTCATAAAAGACCTCATGTTTATGTTATTGTTGTCCCACCAAAAATGATGTCATTCCTTGAGGATGCTGCCATTATTGAACTGGATTTTGTTTGTTAGATTAACAGGATAAAAAGTGTAATTGAGGACACGAAAACCCTATAAAATCATTCCTTAAAAAGAAATTCCACTGAAAGCATGTTTAGCTTACATTGCGGTTAAAGAAATGAAAAAATCTTGGTAATATCTGGTAAATCAAAGTAGTAAAATTGTTTAAAATGTAACATTTAATTGTGATTTCGTAATAAATGCAAATGAATATAGTTTACATATGTAAATACTGTGAGTTTTAATATTGTATTCAATATATTAAGACCATATATGATAAAATCAACATCTTAAAATTAAGATTTAAATTAAACAACTTTAATTATTTAAATGCAAATCAACACTGTATTTATTTGTATTTAAAAAAATATTTGTATTCATTTTTTTTTAGATATGCCATCTTAGTACAGAGGCCTTATTTGATGATCATGAGTAAAATATCTATTAAAATCCTAATGAGAAATTTACAGACATATAAACTGCTGGATGCCAACTGTAATATACTGTACATATTTCAAACCTCCTTGAGCATGTGCTCTAATATAGGACATCTGTGATATATCATGGCTATATCACTGTCCTGGAATATTCTCTCTCGATTGCACCGTCTACAGTAACCAGCATCTACAGATGCTCTATTTTCTACTACTGTCCTTCATTCCCAGACTGGACAGTAGTCAGTTTTATCACCTGTTTGGAGATAGAGGTGGAGTGATAACCAGTGAGTGGCAGATGATCAGCAGAAGCAGACATTAACCAGATGGCCATAGGTCAACTGGCCACTATGGGAAAACAGTAAAGGTGATACTGCTCAGACAATACATGCGGGTCCCTGATTAAGAAAGGTGAAGGTCGCTGGAGGCGAAACATTTTTCATTCTCGCATCGGGGCTATTCTCCTTCTTTCCGCAATGTATCAGAATACAGGATGTTCCATGGATTGCGTTCTCTCACAACTGTCTCGTCCCCAATTCAAACCTCCTGTGGGTTATGAGGCCGATATATGGTTTCTCTCTCAGCCACCTGACCATGAAAAGAGTGTCTGACTATGGTTGGGTGGGGTGGGGGGTCTCTGACACCAGCCAGGGGCACTAGCTGACAAACTACTATTACCAATGAACCAAAGGCAGAAAAAAAATATTCAGGAAACAGTGGACGACAAGAAAAATGACAGCAGGTGATAGACTTTTACCTGCTCTTCCTCATAAAATCTTCTCCTGTTGACTTTAACAGATCACATCAGAACACAGAACATATCGTTTCTTATAATAGCTTTTTGTGCGGTCTGTCTTTGCAAAAGTACTTGAATTGGTGTTCAGTACAAAGGAATGATGAATGGTAACTCATAGTGTATTTCGCAACATTTATCAAACACAGTCCATGTCAAGACTGTATTATTGGTTCTGAGGAATTCTCTGTATCCAGTTACATTCACCATTGTTATGACTTTATGAGTCAAGTTTTACAGATGGGCACAAAGGGAAGCTCATCAAATTTTTGGCTATTTACCACAAACAGTAATTTGCGCAACCATGTAATGCCATTCACTCTATGACTAGCCCCACTATTGTGTATCCATGCTCATAATTAGCACTACGAATGACAAATTGTCGTAGTGGGAACCTTTTGTGCAATTTTTAATCATTATCTTGATACTTATTGATAATTTAATATTTTCATATTGGTAAATGAATTTCATTAAACTTTGATTCAGGTTTAAAATAGGAACCTTTACCAAATGTCTATCAAATAATTATTATTATTAAATTTTACTATTGTAAAATTGTCCTTGAAGGAACTTTTAGCCATTCTGTAATATATTTCTTGAGAATCAATGTATTAATAATTAAGAAAAGTTATGGTTCACTTTATATTTGATACATATTACCACAAGTTGAAAATTACCTACCTTGAATTAATGTGTATTCAAATTTATATTATTTAAATATATTTATAAAAAATACTGTTATATATACAGTGTGTGTGCATGTATATATATATATATATATATATATATATATAATAATAATAATTCTGCATGATCTTTCATTCACAAAATTCTAACCTATCATTGAAGTAAAACAATGGAAAGTGGGGG
>NW_015647052.1:273856-290295 GCF_001515625.1 Sinocyclocheilus rhinocerous
TATATATATATATATATATATATGATCAAAGAGTATTAAAGTCAATAGAAATAAATGTGTTCTTTTTTCCTCAAAGGCTTTCCTGTGTTATTTGAGGGGTATCTGAAGATGTGCATCTGCCTAAATCAGAGTTTTAATACACTAAGTTGTCGTTCACATGTCGCGTCTTTTGCGCGCTCGCTCAGGTTCGTTATTTCAAATATAGACGCGCGGCAAGCGCGCTCATAATAGACGCGACGCGGTCGTGACGCTCACCCCTTATTTACACTGCACACGTCTGCGTCGCGTTACGGCTCCGACGCGGCTACCGGAACTGATCGCGGTCCTTCTAGTCAATGCTTGTGTAACGCGTGTTGTTCCTATATATGAGCGTCACAGTTCTTACCACGCTCTGGCTCGTGGGTTCTTGGCTTTGATCCAAGGAACAAATTGTCGTAGTGGGAACCTTTTGTGCAATTTTTAATCATTATCTTGATACTTATTGATAATTTAATATTTTCATATTGGTAAATGAATTTCATTAAACTTTGATTCAGGTTTAAAATAGGAACCTTTACCAAATGTCTATCAAATAATTATTATTATTAAATTTTACTATTGTAAAATTGTCCTTGAAGGAACTTTTAGCCATTCTGTAATATATTTCTTGAGAATCAATGTATTAATAATTAAGAAAAGTTATGGTTCACTTTATATTTGATACATATTACCACAAGTTGAAAATTACCTACCTTGAATTAATGTGTATTCAAATTTATATTATTTAAATATATTTATAAAAAATACTGTTATATATACAGTGTGTGTGCATGTATATATATATATATATATATATATATATATAATAATAATAATTCTGCATGATCTTTCATTCACAAAATTCTAACCTATCATTGAAGTAAAACAATGGAAAGAAGAGCACGTAAAAAACAATATCAGCGTCTCTGCAGGTTAAAGTGGCGATATCCACCTCGTTCAATACAATAAAAAAACAAGTGTCCCAACAAAAACAAGCCAACCAGCGCTGCCACCAGTGTAACGCGTGTTGTTTCTATATATGAGCGTCACAGTTCTTACCACGCTCTGGCTCGTGGGTTCTTGGCTTTGATCCAAGGAGGACACCGACAGGGAGCTCGGCAGATCATAACACTTGATTTATTAAACACGAAGAGGTAAACATCATGATTCAGCCACATCCGATTACAGAGCATGTCATCTCTCCCTCTACGCTCTCACAACTGTCTAGATCATTCTCTCCCGCGATCCTAATCGCGGGTCTCTGTTCTCACGATATTACCTCTAGATCTTATTTAAATTTATAGAACATTAATGTTAACCTTGAATTTAACTCCCTACACTTGTGTTTACACCAGACGCGCCGCGGCACGTTTCAAAAGCGTCCCGGTCTACGCCGCAGCGAGATGAAACTTCCGCGTCGTCATGGAGAGCGCAGCTCATGGTTGCTTAGCAACGGCAGACGCAACCCGAGCGCTTTTGAAAGAAGCAGAAGGCGGCCGACTGGCGTTTTCCACGCGTTTTTAGACGCAACGTGTGAACGGCCCCAAAGTCTAAGCCTTGTAAGCTAATATGCTTGTAGTATTAAAGCGCTATGACGATCGTACACTATGAATTCATCACTCAAGCTCTTCTTTCCCACAAAAGAAAAAAACACCTGTGTTCCACCCAACCCTATACTGTACATTGCTTTAAACTTGATATGTTGGAGGTGAACTGAACAGTGAGAAATGTGCCCATAAGAACAGATATCTAACAAAAGGATAGCTCCTCTGAGGCTGATACTGCAAAGCAAGACAAAGAGTCCCACATCGAATAGCCTACTTTTTTTTTTTAATAAAGAGCATCTAAAAAAATTAGTAGCCTACAGCTTGGCCCATATACAGTAGGCTATACAGTAAAGTCAGCTTCTGAAGCACATCAGTAGGTTTTGGGTTGCAGAGGAGACTGGTATTGAAATGTTATTTCACCTCTCCATGCTGCCATTAATTGCTTGAGGAGACACACAGAGGTTTCCCTTACAAATTGGTTACAGATCTTATACCTCTATCCTCTCCATTTTTTATGATGAAGTTTAAGCAGGGTAAACTGCTGACACTTCTCTTTTTCCTTTTGAATTATTTGTCCCATTCTGTGTACTTCATTATATTGATTCACTGTATATGTCTAAAAGCACTCACGCACCTCTCTTGTAAAGCTGCATGTAGATATCAGCATGAAGACTGTATTTCCTAAACAGAATAAACCACAGAATATAGTGCTGTTAGTAATATTCAAGGATTATATTTATCGCAATTAAGGCCAACAAAGCAAAAAGCATTATGTAACATTTTCTGACATCTGAATTTCAAATTACAAATTTTTATATACACAAATAATACTATTTTGTTCTTTTGATGTTTGTGATGGTGATTAGAGAAATTACAATAAACCATCAGAAATTCAAACTACAGAGTGAGCTGGTGATTAATCTAGATTTTGCCTTTCTTAATTTCTGTAAGCGGTTTACGTGAACATTAATCATGTTTCACACATTTGATCTGTTGGCTGCGGGTACTGTTCCTCTCTGTGATTCACCTCAGTTTTTAAAAACAAACACTGGCCTAGATTTCCTTATGACCTGAAATCTACTACTGGATGATTCATAAATTAAGAGCTATATTTCTGATAAGGTCAGTCTACATTACGTACAGCTGAGTACTCATTGTTCTTCAAAATTTCTTATTTTCTGTTATGCAGAAAAAAGAACATCAATTTGGTTTGGAACAGCATGATGAACTATTCCTGTATATATAGGTTTTCTTTTACAATACAAGGCAAATTCACAATGCCCTAAAATATGACTGTTATCAAATGTTTAATATAGAGAATATATTAGATCAGTGTAAATATGCTGAATTAAAAGACTTTTTTCATATTTTCCCCACAATCTTTGTTAACTTTATCATCTAAAATGGAGTAAAATAATTCAATCTCAATACATTTTAATCAACATCAACGACTGTAAAATAATGCAAAATCTAATTGATGATATAATAGTCTTATTAGTAATCCTAGTAATTTTGACCATTTGACACATGCTGCTGTCCTTTACTATCTTCATGTGTATGCAACAACATGAGCTTACCTTTACAAACACTGCACAAAATATAAAACTAAGATGTTATAGTGTTTTATATGGTACTTTTCAATACAATGATACCAGGCAATAACAAATCAGATTTTGCCTGTAACAGAAAATATTCACAAGAGAAAATCATATACATTACTTCTTTATCACGTTACACCATTCAAATTAAAGAATCAATATGGCAACACTGTGCGTTTCCATAAGGTATGACTAAAGGCAGATCACATCACACTGGATCTGGTTTAAAGTCAGTCTCAGTCTCTCTCCGTCCTCAGTGATGCCCAGACCCCATCTAAGAGGTGAACAAATGCTGTATGCTGTCATGCTGGGTCACTATTAACATAAGATTAACCTAAGAAAGATCACATTTCTTCATATAGACTGATTCCCTTTGCACATCAAGAATATGGCAAGAAAATGTTCCTTATAAAATATACATATACAGTACACCTACACCTGTCATAAAGAAATGACCAAAGTACATGTGCTTAACGGTAGCAGCTATACACTTGGTGCCTGAGGGGTATAAATCCCATTCAATTTTAATTGTTTGTTGATTAAACACGATGCTGTCGATGAGATGAGATAGCATTCTCTCCCCTGCCATTGTATGCAGATTTGTGACAGGGTTTCATCTGCCTAGAAGTCGATCCCGTGCCCCCGGCTTATGTGTCTCATCACGGCTACGAGTATCTCTTTCTTTTATCTGTCACTTTGAGTTGAAGAACGACTGGATATCATTGAGCACTATGGCTATACTTGCTTCCTTGCGGTCTTGACACACTTTCTCTGGCTTTACAGCATCAGTGAAATCAGTGTGTGGCATCTTCTGGATGTATACTGTATAAAACCTATTTAAAAAGCCTTATTTTACTTTGCCAAAGGTTGAAATTAAACAAAACTAAAATAAAAGAACCAAACTTAGAACTCTTTCAGTTTACCCCAAAGTAAACTGACTGAAGTTCGCTTAAGTTCCCGGTTCTCATTACATTTTTATTGTGCCTTCTGTTGACTTGATAAATTGAGTATCATTCAATTTTGTCAAAAATTCAACAAGACCATTTCTTTCATTTTAGCATTATACTCTGTAAACAGAAGAAAAAAAAACAAGTCAAGGGAGTGGTCGGTACTTTTTTTTTTTTTTTTTTGCTGAGATCAAGTTTGCTGATGTCTTAGGAGGATGAAGTTTGAAAAGAAACTTGTGGCTTAATGGGATAATGGCAGTCTAATTCAAGTGCAGTGTGTGGCAAAGTTTAACAAAATAGCTGAAGGGCATATTGCAATTTATATTTGAATCGGATTAATTGTGCCCTATATGTATTCAGATATGAAATATAAACATTAAATACTTTGTAATAGTGTGATTTTTAAATTTTTCTAAAAACATCCATAAGTGAACTTAGTTTTTCCTGTGGGCCCATTTCATTCGGCAACTTACAAATAAATAAATAAATAAACTTGTGATCCTCCTTAACATACAATACAGGATATCCACCCATTACTATGACTAAAAGTTCCTAATATTCCTCTGCCAATCTATAAGTTGCACAGAAAACCATTTGTAAACCACTGCTTGAGTCTGGTAATACTTCATATACCATTTTCAACAGACATGTTTCAAGTAGAATATATTAGATTAACTTTTTGTGCCTTTTTGAACTCACTCTCTATTCATACAGTAAATTGTTGCTTCAATAAAAGCTCCTATCTATTTCCATTAAAAAGTAGGCAGTCAAATTTCAGGTAATACACAGTGTAATTGACAGCTACAATAACAAGAATTATTTCAGACCCAAGGGCACAGTGTTGAGGCTGCCTAAGTGAATGCCTATATGTTAAAAATACAAGTAGCCTAATTTTGTGGCGAGCAGAGGTAAGCAGAGTGGCCACCTGTAAATGCGCCTGGAACAAAGCATTTTGTTCAAGGAGAGATGCAATAAACATGGGGAACACATTGAGTATGTGCATGATTTTTATCACTGCAGGTGCACTTTATAAAAACGATGTCATAACAATTTTCTCTGGAAAACACTGGTGCACCTATAGGATTTTTAAAATTTGCCTTCTAAACCCTATGTCGAGTTTTTACGAACTGTCATTTAGTGCAGTGCTTCACCCTTAAATAGTGTAGAGCTATTTTCATTTTTTTCCACTTGCTACATGAAATAAGTACAGTGTGTGTATGTATATATATATATTTCCAGGAGATAGCTTTGTACATATATGGATGTAAAACGCTATATCTTAAATAGAGTTTCTTCATAATTATTTTACAAAGGAGTTAAATATTACATATTTACATTAAACATATATAAGTGGTGTTTTACACACGATAATGCTATTCACCGGATTCAATGAAAATGTCACTTGCCTGTAAATGAGGGTTTCATCTTATATGACCAGGGACAATGGGAATGGGAAAGTATCTTTCTTTCTTATAGACTTATAGGTCATGTGCACCCTTGGGTCCAGACTTAGGCATCAGACCCAAAGACTCTTTTCTTCTGATTTTTATCAACACCCTGACAGCGCTGAAAGACATGGCTTTTGTGCTCTTTCATCTATTCAAATGTGTCCCTCCCTTTCGCGTAAAATTGTTGAGAGTTTAATGAAAACAAATTTTAAAAAAGGCCCGCTGTGCACTAAAGTCTGCTTTGCGGTTAATGAGAATAATATCGGAATAAAGGTCTTGGTGGACTTTTTGAATGGTAAGAAGAATACTGCTTATGGTAACATTTGAACTATTATGATGATTATGAGTATTTATTAGCGTTAAACTGATGAAGCCCTCAACCGGTCGTATAGACAGTCAAGATGCATTGCATTCAATAGAAAGGCCCTGCGTGGTATTCCTGAAAGTTGAGCTCGCTGCATTAATACAGGAATACACAGAGAGAAAGAAAGGATTACCTCAAGGCGAGACCGAAGAGAACAAACGCAGGATTTTCTGTGGTCTTCTAACAAGAACACCACAGTGAAAAGCCAGAGGCTGAAAATAGCATGTTAACAGCTTGTGTCAGTCAGTTGTTGACAAGAGGCCTGCAATCTCTCAGTGTAGTGCCTATCAATATTCTAAACACAGCTCCTTGAGTAGAGCAGCTCAAGACAAGACCCTAACATATGCACAAGAGTCCCCTCTCCACAGTAAGTAGACCACCGGCTGTCTAGGTGCATGGCCTTTAAAACTTTGACAAAGTTAAGGGACTTTGGTCTACTAGTTGAGATGTAAAAAGTAATGCTCTGACAAGAACACAACAAAATGAGTACACTTACTGGCAAAACAAACCCAGATAAAGTTTTTTGTAAGTTGCAATCATAATCATACAGACTCCGAATCTTCTTATCCTTAAGTATGCTGTCAAATCCAATGCTTTGTTTCTAGCTTTAGACATTTTTTAATGAAAACAGTAGTTGTGTGTTGGCAATTACTGATTGCATCTATAAATATAGTCTACTCGTTTTATGACCAAAGAGAGAGAGAGAGCCATGGTAACCAATTTTACCTCAACTTGAGTCACTGTGCTCCTTAATGTCAGACCAATAGAGGACGGCATTTATGTCTCAGCAGGCCAATCTTTATCTCTATTAACACAGCTGCAATTAGTTTTTTCCATTTTGACAGAGCGCTGAGAATGTCTGTGTCTTGGTAGCCAGTTGACTTTTTGACATTTAGCCTAAATGAAAATATGCCTCAAATGTTACAGCTGTTTCCCTGGTTACACATGAGGCACTGAGATGTTTTTGCTTTAAAATAGTTGTGCCAAAATAAGATTCGTTGAATGTCATGTTGACAGTGACTGACGTAAGCACAAGGTGTAATTTTTATGTTGACATTTATGACATATAACATATATTAATGAGGAGACTGTTCAGTCTTCAATCAAAACGGAGGTTGTGTCTTTAAAATGACAGTGCTCTGCCTTGTTTAAACAAAGCCTAAGTTGTTCCATTTTCTGTTAATAACTTGTTATTTAGTGCCGTTTCTCTGTCTCTTCGGCTTTGAGTGATGAGAAACTCTTAAACATTTCATTATCTCTGACAGGGTACATCCAATATCTACCTATTTAGGTGATATCATCTCTACTACTGTCTTCTGAACACCATAATTATCTCAAAGAAGATGGAGGGCTGTCTTCAATGAAATCTGAGTCTAATTGTAAAGGCACATGTAATTTCATGTCAAAAACCAGCACTTGTAAAATTCCATCTCAAATAATTTCTACAAACAATGACAAGAGGCACACCATTTTATTGCCATCACTTCATATTTATCGCAAGCAAAGTTCAGGAACAAGCTCATCTGAATTGATCTGACAATGCATGTGATACCCAGGAAAAAACGGAACTCTTATCTCCTGAGTACAGTTTATATAGTTTAAGTAAACTACTTGAAAATGCAATTTAATAGGTCACAGAATATTTTAAGCGATTCACACCAATAATGAGCAAAGGTGAGTGACTGAATAACACTTCACTAACACTGTCTGACACTGAGCCTAATGCAAAAAGTGGGACACCTTCAAATGTAGTACTGCCATGTCATTTCATCTGAAATCTAATTGCTAATGTTTAAAATGTTACTTATAGACCATTATTTAAGCCAGTAAGATAACTATAGTACTGTGACTTTTCTGTGAGTTTTTTATGAGTCAAGTACAAATGTTTAGGTAAAACAGTGACTTTGTGTAATTTATATTTAACATTTTTATAACCATATGCCATCTTAAGCTATGGCTGTGAATGACTGTAAATAATAAGTGCATACTTACACTAGTACAGTATAAAAACATTAGTATAACATAACACTATATAAAAACATTGGTCTGTTTGTTTGAGCATCCTAACCTGCCCAAACACAGCAGCATTAGCTTCACCAAAATGAGATGGGGGAGTTTGGGAAACCAGTCTGAAACAGTCATTGGTGCCGTGACCCGGATGGGAGTGAGGTGTTAGGGGGGGTGAGTGTAACGGAGGCCAGCTGGTATGTGCTGTGCAGGTAAATCTCACTCCCCTGATCTCACTAGCGACTGATGCTAGGGGCTGTGGTCTTTTAGCTTCCTTATTAGTGCGGCCGCCTCCCAGTTCCCCTCAGAGATGCATTCATATAAACCCTCACCCCTAATTGTATCGCAATTCTCAACCGACTTGAATCATCACATATTTTTATCGATTTTCAACCGGCTTGGGGTGCATCATTACATCCCTAATACTGGATAACAAGACTTTTTTGTTTAACATGAAGTGTGGTGCACATTGCAGCTTAAGATCCACTAGAGTTCTACTTTAGAGATCCACTAGAGTTCTACTGGATACCTTGTTTACTTGCTACTTAAAAGCATTTGACCACTACACTACAGTTTTTCATTTTTCCTCTAAAGCACTTGCTTTATCAGCACAGTATCTTGTAAACAAATCTTCGTTTCCAGGTGGACTAGAGAACCCTGACTGCCGGAAATTTATAGCAGCCAATCACAATGTGATGGCCAATTTTTGGAGGCTGAGACTAGATAGAACTTACTAAAGAGCTAAAAGGTATGAACAATATCCATTCACTGTTATTTTTATTACTGTCATATACCACATAAACAAAAACCATTAATATACCACATAAACATAGCATTTCACGCAAAAAAAACAAAAACCAAAAAAACCTAAACAAAACATGTTTGTTGCAACACAGGAGCTTGGCTTGATTATATGCGTCATACTCTGATTAGTGCTCTAGTACTGCGGTTCGGACCGACAGCTCTTCAGTATCCCAGGAGAGCCTCACCTAGTTAAGAAGGCTTATTAGATTTGTCCTATGAGAGGAACGGAGAGTAGCTGAAGAGAAACACAGCATATGGACATAGACTTGTGTCCCGCCTAATTACAGGCATTATCTCATTTGCTATTGTAAAGTACTGTTGTGCCATCTTCCATTTATTTAATTATGCTTTTCACATATTGGCATAGGGGCCATTTGGACAAAATTTCCACACGGAGGGGGTTTTACACGGTTTTTAAAAAAATCTGCCTTTTCAGGAGTGTGCTGCAATTTGTCAAGCAATTAGCCACACTAATTACATTTTTGTACCTCTAATCAAACGAATATGCTAAAACATTCTTGCTACTGCCAGTCCGATGTCTGTTCACATTTAACTTGATGGTTTAAAAGAGGCTCCTACTCTGCCTCCCCTCTCCACTTAATCACCTCATTTGCATTTTATATTGGTAAATCAAATTAAGCACCCGTAGCTTTTAACTTGATTGACTGTGGCCAGGTCCACTCAGATGGGACTTTTTGCAGAAAATTAGACCAATTTTAATGTGTGCAGAGCCTAGTTCCCCGCATTCAGCAAATCACATTCACTCAGCTAATTAAAATGATTTTGCCCCCTTTATGTGTGTACGCTCGCATGTGCGTTTGCCAGGGGTTTTGATAGATTTGCCCACCTGGTGTTGTCCATATCCTTTTCATAATTTTATAACAGAGTTTTCGTTTCATCTCCCAAAGGAGTGGGCCCGGGCATCAAACACAAAAAGAGAAATAATTTGTGGCACTCAAGCCGCTTGCTTTGACTGCATTTCTGTTGTTTTACTCTTTTGGGAATCAACAGGGAATGATCTGATCACCATTGGGAATATTTATTCAGATAGAACATGATGCTGCTTTAGAACATCATACTATCGTTTCAAAGGCACAAAACAAAACAGATGAAAATGTTGTCCGTTTTACATTAAATTGACCTAAATTGGATTAAAAGCTTTTTTGCGAATGTAAATAATGCATATTATCTCCTAAAAAAACAAAACATTAAGTAAAAAAAAAAAAACATCACATATATGTGCATGGCCAATACAAAAATCTAGATGAAGGCTGTAATAAAAGAATATGGAAAGCGAGGAGAAAAGGAGAGGGGGGTTGGAAAAATGATGTGTTGAGGGAATAATCCTGGGCAGGCGCAATGGGTGCAGCTCTCGAGGACGAGGCCTTGTGCTGCCGCCCGCGTGCTCCCCGGGATGTGACAGTCAGCTTAATTGCAGCTTTTAGGATCATTACTGCTAGAATGTGAATGTCAAAATGGACAAGGCTCTCAGCCCCTTTGACAAACAAGCGCCTTCCATTTTGCAGCATGAGCAACCAAAGATATGGAATAAGAAAAAAAAATTAAATAATGTTTCTAGCCTGAGCAAGCTAAAAATGAATATTTTGTTCATGCACAAAAACATTGATCAGACTGATGGAAGGATTAATTTTCATTGGATGGATGAAGACAAAAATAGACTGGATGTTTAGGCTAGTGCACAAACCTTTTGTTTGTACATTTGTTGTTTTATTTATTTATTTATTTTTATTTATTTTTTGATACATGAGATTTCTATGTCTGATATTACTGACTAAAGACAATTGTAAAGATTTTAAGATTTTGTTCATATGGGTCAAATAGGAATATTTTACCCATATACGGTTCTCTACCGAAATCATCTTGAATCACTTATTAAAAGTGTTTTTATTTTTATTTAAAAATAAATCTAGTTAACTTGGCTCATAAGCAGCTTTTTGCCAGTATACTATTACAATAACAGAGGAATCATTTGCTTAGATTGTTATTTCTTTAGAAGCACAAAAGTAGTCCTGTCAAGCTAAAGCCTCTAAAATCATTTATAGCCCATATGTTGAATAGCCAGTATGTGCAACATATAGGTTGTTTTTCCAGTGTATATATTTTTTGTTTGGTTTATTTAAATTCAGATGTTGCAAACAATATCTCTGAACAAATATGAGTGAGTGATTTTGTGTTTAGCCCATGCTTATCATAGAACCCACTGCCCTCTACCCATCGCATCAACTGAAGAGGACCGGAATCAGTGTCTCTGGGTAATATGCATAATCGCTAAGGTGCCTATTCAGTGGTTTTCAGTCAAGCTTGTTTTTGTTTTTTGCATGTTTGCAGAGTGTTTTGACAGCAACTCTGACCGAAAACTCGCTGATTGCACGTGACAAAGGTCAATGTTCTCTAGATTTCTACAAGCAGGAGAGCACCGAGGCCAAGTGTGTTTTTGTATTGTTGTATGAGAGCAGCCATGATAGTCATAAACAAATCAAAAACAAATGTGTGGATGAGGTGGCAAATTGTTTTGTGTGTGCGGTATTTGTATATATGAAGTTGTACTGTTCAGAAGTGGATATTGCACTCTAAACTGATGCATTATTAACAACAAATCTACCCCCCATCCCCCTGTTATTTACTTAAGGCTAAAATACACTACATGACGTAAAATTGGAACAGATTTTAAAACACTAGGCATCATACACTTGCCAAAAATTGTTCCTGAACACAACAAACTCACACAGAAATATGTGTCTTGTTGCTTGGAGACACTTGGCAAACAATATTTGTTCTGAAATCAGCCCAGCATATCAAGCTTATTTCATATCCTCCAGCTAGATGGATTCATATTCTGAAGCTAAAATATCAAAGTCTTTACCCATCACACCACGCCATTTTCACGCTGTGAAATCTGTCAACTCCGCCTACTCAAATTTTGCAGACTGGCTCTGACTTTCAGCAACCCATCCAGATCGCAAATCGGGGCAAAAATATGTACAAAAGTATAGTAGTGTATTGCAGCCTTTAGAATGGTCAGGCTATGTATTGCTAGAGGCCCTTCATATCAAGAGCATTTTCCAAACCTTTCACAACTCTTTGTAAGTCGAATCATGGAAATGTACTACTCCCCAGGAGCTAGCTTTATAAAATGTGGGCTTAATCTTTTTTTAGTGCGCTATCAAGGAACTGAACTGCTCAATTCCCCAAGCTGGGCTTCTGGAGTGCAATGGTGCAATGATTCAGAGGCAATGTGCAGCTGAAGGGGTGTAGGTTAAAAGGAGGTGCCTTACGGTTCGGTCTAAATGGTCCATATGTAAAGCTGTTTGCGATGTTAAGTTGCCCTTTGTGTGGGCGTCTGCAAAGCAAATAAATAACGTCCCATAATTTGCAGCATGGCAACACGTTGCGCGGGGAATGCACAGGTGAATCATTTGCATTCTAGATGCCCGTCCGACGTAGTCGTTAATCTCTTTCATGTGTACTCGTAAAAGTGCCAGTGTGATGGAGTCAAGGCAAAGCGGCTTATTGGTGGACAGGTTAAATACTAGGACACCCATGACATGCCTGCTTTCCCACACGGGACCTTGAACCAGGCCTTCTTGCAGATTCTCCACATCATTATTAGGTAGCACATAATCACGTCACAGGAAAAGCGGTTTGTCCCATAAGTGCCTTAATTAGTTGTGGCATCTCTGTTTAGATGTCTGGAATGAGTAGCTCTAAATTAGTTAGTTTCCCCCACAATGGTTTGAGTTAACTGATTAAATTAACCCCCGCTGTGTTAAACAAGCAGGTCTGCTATTCATTATGATGGCTGTGTGCACTGGTCACATCATTTTGTGATTATTGTTATTGTTATTGGTAAACTGATGTTTATTCAAATAATGCCTCTTTTCTATCTTGACACAGAAACACGTTTTTGACACATCCTTTGGTATTGTTTAGTTCTAAATGCTTCTCTTGTGACATTGTCCTCGTTGTCTAACAGAAATATTGATGGGATGATTATTTGGGATAATTTATATGGATCCTCCAGGAAGATGAGGGGTTGTATTCTGTTATCGAGTCACATTTTCTGTATCATTGGACAATTATCCTTCATTGAAAAATCTGTCTCTGCACTTTTGCCTTGTAGCCTAATATTTTTGGTCCTTTTCCTCCTGGGAGAATCAGTATTATATTCAATATAAACACTCATTATGGGGGGTAGTAGAGGATAGAGACAGCCATGCTAAGTGTGATTGTTGTGCCTGCAATCTCTAACATAATGCTGGTGTGCGAGACCCCTCACAATCTGACAGCTTGAGCAGCCTCATGGAAATATTTCTTTTGAAGATAAATTACAGCATAGGTCAAATGCCTCCAGAATATTTCGCATCTGAACCCCATGGTCTTCTCTTATTCTCTAAATATACTGGAAAATGTGGTGTATTAAGTCAGTTTGCACACAAAAATCGATTTATAAAATGTTGCAGTATTGTTTAAGGTTTCAATTTCAATTTTATGGAGTTGAGATGTGGAGCTCATAGGAATCAGATAAGAAGCATTCCATATTTAACACAGACACAGCTGGAACCAACTAGTCATTCCTGTGGGTTTGTGAGTTGATAAAAGTTAATAATTAAATTATAAAAATGTAAATGTAAAATAAATAATTTCAAAACAAAACCAATCAAAATAAAACACTTAACAAAATCTCAAGTAAATAGTTTGACTAACAAAAAAGAGTCATGTCAAGTTCTATGAGGACTGAGGAGAGACAAAAATTCAACCCATGCATCTCCAAAACTATGCTTAAAATGTTGATAGATATAGACAGATAGAATGATTGATGGATTGAAGGATTTTCTCCCAGATGAGAAATGATGCATCAGTGCTTATGTAAGCAAAAGGCAGCAAATTATATATGCAGTATTTTAATTAGTTGTCTTAAAAGAAAGACAACAATGCTGCTTTTGAAAGGAAGTGAGTCATTAAATATACATTGCGTCTGTATATAAATTATGCTCTCACTGGAAAGACTGTAAGGTTAGAAGACATGGTTATTTCAGTTTTAAAAAGGCACCCTCCAGGCGGCCACACAGACTGCTCCTCCACAAGACACTGTCGTCCTGAATCATATTCTGATTGTTCTCAAGCGGGTGATACAGGATAGCAATTGACGGAACTGATAGTAAAAGAAGGCATCAGACAGTATGTGAACAGATAAGACTGATTGTGTGTTTTCAGACATCCTCACCTGTGAGGCCCAGGGGCCCCTCTCTTCTCTTGGGGCCTACTGATCTGTCTAAGCATAATAATCAGACTCAAATTGGCTGTGAGGGGAAAGAAATTAGACTATTGAGTCACAAAGCATTAGTGCATGGCTGTCCCAGTCGACTGCTTCCATGAACAAATGATTAAGGTGTACTCTTTATACATTTTTTATAAGTGCTATCTCTGTTGGATATCAGCCAAGCAGGTCCAAGTAGAATTGGGTCTTTCCACTGCTTTTAAAACAGACGTTATAAAGTCGACTTATAGGCCTCCAATTACTTGTTGATTTTCTTTTTCTTTTTCTGAAAAGCCATCCCATTGGATTTCTAAGGAAGCATAGTGTTTTGTCTCCTGTTAAAGAGACTGACACCAGAGCAACGTGACTCTTGTCATTGTGGGCTTTATCGGTGATCTTTCTCTGGATGTGAAGGGCTTTGCCCTGCCACCTGTTCAGGCCTTTGACTTCTACCGAGCTGCATATCATGATTTCTCATCAAAGACGTGAGATTTATAATGACGTGCTATAATTTCAACTAATGACGAATATGACTTTTATGTAGAATTCAAGTAACATATCAAGTGGATAGATCTGATAATAGGTTCCTATTGATCATTTGTTTTTTTGTGTCCATTTTATTGAAGAGATCACTTGAAAGTTAATGTGCTGTGTATTTTTTTTTATTATTTTTAATTTTCCTACAAATAACTACTCTTCCATTTCCTCAGCTTCAGATAAAGCATAAATATTGTCTATAAATCTTAAAAACTACATAGAAACTCATGTTGCTGTCAGTCAAGAGGGGCGTCAGTACTGATTTAAAGAGATGGTTCACCCAAAAATGAACATTTTGTCATCGTTTACTCAACCTCATGTTGTTCCAAGCCTGTATGACTTGCTTTCTTCTGCGGAAAACAAAAGAAGATATATTTTTTTATAACCAAACAACATTGGATCCCACTGTATAAAAAAATCTCAAAATATATGTAATGTATGTTCCACAGATAACAGTCAGTTGTACAGTTTTGGAACGACATGAGGGAGATTAAATGATGACAGAATTTTCATTTTTGGGTGAACTCTAACTTTAATGTTCCAGCACATTACATGAAAAATAAATTAAATTATTACATTCCAAATGTAAACACAGATTCAGTAATCAAGGTAGTATTTAATATCATGATTTTGCAATTCTATCCTATTCATTAGTAGCACACAAAACATACACAGGTCATTTAGTCTGATAACCGATGTAAAGGAGAGTCAGGTGTTTTTTCCAGCTATTTGATGATTTAGTTGATGCCTAGAGAGGATTTGCGTTGCCTTGGTTTCCAAGATGGTATCATAGGGTGGCTTGTGGGCTATTTAATACATGTCGTAAGCTAACCAGTCACCCGCCTCAATCAGCACTTGAGTTGCCATGACAAGAGTTACATGTTAATTTATATAAGGGCAAGTCTGTGTAATCTCCTTCCTGATAAGAAGTGTATAATGGTTACTCTACACTGCAGAAACTAATATGTGGTTCGAATAAAGTACAATTAAGTGCAACCCTCTACACACACCTTGGCAATATAATCGCCATTGGCTAGTACATTTTTTTGTTTACTCGGCAGACTGATATACTATACTATATATATATATATATATCTAACAACAGTGTGTTACCTAGCAACAGTGTATGTTAACGTTAGCTCAGTCAACCTTAGGCTAACATCAACAGGTGTAGACCGAAAATATGATTATTCTGACCTGAGCTAATTTGATTTCCCATTCTGACCTGAGCTAATTTACTGAATCAAACTCACATCTCCTTTCTTTCTTTCTTTTAATCCATGATGACATAAAAGTCATCTGTTGCAGCTTCTGGCGTTTCATCGCAGACTGTGCAGCAACCGCGATACCTGCTCATTAGAACCTTCAGTGAGCTATTGTTAGAGTGTGCACGCGACGTTCCTGAACGCGGACGTGTGCGTCTGTGTTCTGCTCGGTCCTGCTCCTCCGTGGCGATGACGGCGATGAATTTGAAAGTGGGGGGGACACAAACGTGATTTTGAAAAGTGGGGGGGACACAAACGTGATTTTGAAAAGTGGGGGGGACATGTCCCCCCTGTAATCCATGTTCATTTTTACCGCGAACAAAGCGCTGTCACTTTAATTCAGCGCGTGCAGCACAGCAAAAATAGACTCGGTGCGTAAACGATCGCTGCACTGCTGCAGACGCACCGCATCTGGGACGCACTGACGGACCGCAACCGCGTGCAGTGTGAAAGCACACTGCAACTTTCAGTGCGTATGCGTTGCGGTTTTTTTTTACGCACCCATGTTAACGGATTAGAGCTTTCACACTGCACGCGGTTGCGGTCCGTCAGTGCGTTCCAGGTGCGGTGCGTCTGCAGCAGTGCAGTGATCGTTTACGCACCGAGTCTATTTTTGCTGTGATACA
>NW_015647052.1:290597-327316 GCF_001515625.1 Sinocyclocheilus rhinocerous
GAGCGAACTACAAACGCGTCCTGTGTGAAAGCACAATGAGTCCCTGCTGCTTCTGCACCGCATACGTAACGCACTCGGACCGCATACGCACTGCAGACGGAGTATGTGTGAAACAGGCGTTACACTGCACACGTCTGCGGCGCGTTACGGCTCTGACGCGGCTACCGGAACTGATCGCGGTCATTCTAGTCTCCGCGCCGCTTCGCTAAAGATAGGCGCCTAGTCTATTTTTGACGGACGCCGCGTCCAAACCGCACAGCAAATACAAAATAAAACGCTGCGCTTCTGATCCGCTTCTGGTGTGAGTTGGCACCGCGTGGAGGACGTAACAAAACCTCTTCGGAGCCGTAACGCGCCGCAGACGTGTGCAGTGTAAATAAGGGGTAAGATTTAGTCGCATATGCGAGTGATTTACTCGCAATGTAGAGGGTGGATTAAGTGTAAAATGATAACTCTACATATATAGTTTCATATGAAATTGATTTTGCGTATTAATGATTTGTCATTTGAGTATATGACACTTGCTAGGTCATCACATACTAATGTATCTTACTAATAATATTAATATATATTAATGTAATTTAGTAGTACATTGCTTTTTAAATATTTATTTTACCTTTGACAATTAATTGTATAATTAGTGATAAAATATAGTCAACTAACATAAGAACAGCAATGATATTTTGTTTTGTTTCTTAACCACTTGTATCACATTATCACTTTTGCTATGCATAAAAAATACCTATCCATCACTGATACACACACACACACATACACAAAATCAGTATTGCCATGCTACGAGAATACAAAACAGTAGAGATTGTATTTTTTTTTTCAATTTGTGTTAAGATCGCATAATTTTTCTTCCTTCTGTGCAAAAATAAACAGTCTGATTTTATTATTATATGACCTGGACTGGTACATGTTTTTTTTTTTTCTTTCAGTTATTCACACTGTAAATCCAGCATCTGACTTTCCATCAAGGCAAGACAATTACAAGGGTCCTGTAAAGTTGTTTAAGCAGGGAAATAAAAAAGCTCAAGGTGTCCTTATAAACTATAGCTGTGGGGCTTGTAGATTTTTGTCTTTGTAGATTAATCATGTGCTCCTTGACCTATGATAGACAATTCTACTTTCCCTAAGTCTTTTATTATTTTAAATAGTCTTAGTAAAAATGCTTCAGGGAACTTTTATCGCTGATACGTTTGTTACAGTGTCACCTGTCATCACTCTTACCTCTGCCTCCAGTACTATTGTAAAAAGCCTACTTCCTAGTGTGTATCATATCCCTATATAAAGTTTGATATGCCATGAGCAGATGTGGAGTTGAAAATTGAAGTGGGAGAAATGTAATGTATATTTGAGTACAAACTAACATTTCAGACCTGAATTAATGTTATTTGTTTACATTACAAACAAAAACCTGTGTTGATCAGTGTTACAAAATGATTGAGGTGGATTAATTCTGAAAGTCTTATACTGATGTGTCTTTTGCTTTAATCAGAAGTTGTTTAACCATTTAAAGCCTGACATATGAAATAGTCAAAAATTTAGTTTAGTCATTTGATTTTTTTTAACAGTTTATAGAGCCTGTAGATAAAATCAAAATAAATAAATATATATTTTTAAAAAGCTGTGTATGTGTGTTGATGCATCAGGGTTTGCTGGCTCATGTATTATGCTATAGGAGAATATGGAGAAGGAAAAAACACCTGTTTTATTCAGCAAAAATATAAAAGTTATTGCGTTTAGTCTATACAAATCATTAAAGATTTCACAGCAAAAAGAAACATGTACCACAACCTGAAGATGGATGTTTTTAGAATTATACTGAAAGGTCTTTTACTTGCTAAAAAAATATTAAATGCCTATCATATGGCAGAAGGCATGTAGTAGAAGTTTTGATCACGTTGACAATTTAGAGGCCTTAGAATTTTGCTTAGCAAATATGATATAGTAGACTTAGGGTTAAGGGTTTATAGGGTTGAGGTTTCCCTAAATGATTTGTTTGTGAGATTTATTTTAGTTCATATTGCCAGCTGACTTGCCTATACTGAATGCTAAAAAATGTAAACTCTTTTAATCAGAAGTATTTTGTTGTTACCAAATACCCTGCATGAACAATGCACCACACTTGGCCTGAAAGCTTTTGCTGTTCTCACAAAACGCAAACCAAGCTTGACACCCACAAGTCCCCTTCTCTGTATGTCAATGTCATTTTATGCCATCATACTCCCAATGAGGCTGTTTTGACCACTTTAACCCCTGGAAAAGAATGAAGAGTCAGCCCAGGGGGCTGTTGTGAAGAGACCCAGGCTTTTCTGGAGCTGAGAAGTTGGAGTGTGCTCTTTTCAGCCTTGAGCGTGATTCCCCCATGGATCCGTAAGGCTCAACTCACAGGACGACATAGCTCTTAGCATTCTTTTTTCACACATGCTATGCTGACAACTAACACTTGGAGTGTCCTCTTCATCGACACATTCCAAAGAGGATCGAGCTTGACCAGCACCTCTCTCTCTAGATCTGCTGACAGACTCTGAAAGTCTCCAGAAGAGCCGATGTTGAAAATGCCAGCTTTACTCAAACATTCTGTCCATCCAAACTCATAAAGGGATAGTTCACCCAAAAATACAAATTCTGTCATTATTCATTCATCCTCATGGTGTTCCAAAACTGTATTGGCTAACTTTCTTCAATGAAACATAAATATGTTTTCAGTCTCATTGTTTGTTTGTTTGTTTTTGTCCATACAGTGGAAGTCAGTGGTAACCAAAACGGTTTGATTGTCAACATTCTTCAAAATATCTTGTACAGGTGTTTGTACAGGTTTGGAACGACAGGGTCAGTAAATGCGTTTTTGGGTGGACTATCACTTTAAGCACAAACTCAGTCGCTGTCTAAAGTAAGTCAGTGGTGCAGCTCTTGAAAAGATTGGTCAACGGTTCATTCAGTTTATCAATCTGTTGTTTCAGGTTAGGAATATTTATTCATAAATGTTATAATCTCTTAAACTTTTCTAGTGTGGAATTGTAAATGTAGCACATCCTACTTAATCAACACTTGAGCAAGAGATTAAAAAAAAAGTCTGATCTCGTACAGGATTTCACACATAAAATCATTAAAGCAGTTAAAAGGATAGTTTACCCAAAAATGAAAATTCTGAATTCTATCATCATTTACATGACAGAAAACATTTGTGTCTTTGTTTGAAAGTCAGTGAGGTCCAGTGTTGTTTATACCAGTGTTCTTCAAAATCTCTTCCTTTCTTTTCGTAAAAGAAAGAAAGTCATACAGGTTTGGAACGACATGAGGGTGAGTAAATTAATTTTCCTTTTCTGTTCTCTTCAATGTTACATGTAAGTCTCGCTCTTCTAAATATACAGTAATATTCTCATAAAATTACAGATGCACAGTAAAGTTCCGTCAACCATCTGCCATTGGTTGCCACTGCTGAACAATTGTGGGTTGAGCTCACCAGCCTCCCTGGTTGTTGTGACTCTGTGGTCAGGCTTTGGACCTTGGGGAGGGATTGCTTGCCCAGTTCACAGTGCAGTCGGGTCTCATCCAGGAGACTGTGATTGTTCCATGGAGCCTCTTCCAGGTACAGTGCTGCTTTTGTTCCGGTAAGTCAGCAAGCTGAATGCAGTCCGGGAGGCTCAACCAGCTTTGGGAACTATTCTATCAGGAGGCTTTGTACTACCCAGCGGCCTTCTTTTGGCTGTAGAGGACTAGAGAAAAGAGCTGACATTTTAAACAGGGGATCCCTACTTCATAGAAGTTCGATGCCACTCAATGCATTGCTCAACAAATGACCAAAACAGTGACACGTTACAAATTTGGGTTCTTTTATGTTTTGTTTTTGCTAAATATTACTGTTTCATATTTGCTTGCAAGTGTTGTTCTTCAGTCATGGTCAAATTCACAGCAAATTCACCAACATGTGACTCAATGAATCCAAATGTGCAGTGAGCCACAGTTGAAAGTATATATCTGATATATATCTGAGTTAAAGTTATAGTATATATATATATATATATAATGACAAAAAATGTAAAAAAAAGAAGAAAAAAAGCCTTTTTTTAATAACAGTTAATTAGTTAATTAAAATTAAAATGCGTTATAAATCGAGTAGCAGACAAAATTATTTTTTTCTTAGGAACCACTAATACAATAAAAAACAGTTTGCTTGCTTGACATGGCAAAACAACATTTGTAAAGTGACATATAATATTAAGAATTTTAAACATTAACAAAAGAGTAAGGCTTTGCAGTTTAATTGTGTCCTATAAGTACTAACATCTCGTGGCTGGTACGTCTTCAGTAATTCATAATGTGATGTTGACATGTTGTCATCGTCTTGAACTTTTTGTTCTAAATTCAGTTTAATACAGTTTGCCTTAATTTACTTTTAATTAGAATGCAAATAGAAAATGCAAAAATGACTATAATTTACCCACCCCTCTTTACTGTATTTTTACCTTTAAGCAAATAATTTTTTTGTGGTAGGTGCAGTATACAATAATCAGATATTTCTAATTCAAAGATAATTTATAGTATTGAATAGGTATAATATATTCATGATGAGTATCTAAATTATCTCAATTTGCAGCAACTGTTTGCACAAAGGAAGCATGAAAGCTGAGAAGAATAATGCCCATAGTGATCAGTCGTGTAAAGACGAATAGTCAAGGTCATTGTACCAGCACCTGACATGATATTTTGAAAGCTGGAGAGTTTGATATTGAGGTTTAATTCTGTTAACTGTTTGTAGCAAGCTCAATGTGCATATGAGTCACTGATGTAAACTTTGTAATTATTGATTTTATCCTCTTTCTCAATCACACAGTGGTCTTTGAATATATAGTATTAATACTTTCGTAGTATATAAAAAGTAAATATGTTAATGATGGAATTGTCATTTTTGGGTGAACTGTCCCTTTAAGGGTGCTTTGGCCTGCAGTGCCATTAACCACATTATCTGATCAAACGAGAACTGATTTGTTTTCTCTTGCCTAATCTTCTTCTGTTTGTCTAATATATTATAATGACCAAAACTCAAATTGTCATGCGAGAAACATATAGGCTACAAAAATGGTCACATTTAAGAAAGCCCCACGTGTCCGACCGTTTACTTGCAGTACACGTCAAATTGTATTAATCAAATATTCCTGAAGATAACTCTACATATGGCGTTGTTCTTACATCAGTCTTTGATCAAACGACAGGACACGTCTATTATGATAGATCATTCGGACTCGACAATATTCTTTTCCTCCTTTTTACTTCTCCAGCAAGTAAAAGTACACAAAAGTGGCATGTCTTTCGACAATAAATAATAAATTATTTTGTAATACAGGAACAAAACGAAACCTCCAGAGCTAATCAGTCATATTAACTTAACTTAAACCTATACACATCTTTGGGAAAGAAAAAAGTTCTTGGACGGACACGAACACATGAAATTCCCACAAAGCTTGTGGCAAAATAGAGGTATACCTTGTTGCAATGCTTTAGTACTTGGGCTTGATGTTTGAAAAGAGACCAAAACTGTAATCGCAGTAGACCTCGGCTGCCATACCCTCTTTTTGTGAACTAGTCCATTTCGATCTTTTTATAGAAACAGAATAAACTGTCATGGTTTCATAGGCTACTCACGTTGCGCACAAAAGTAGGCTATATGAATGTATATTAGATTAAGTTCTCTTGCGTCTTATATCCGTAAAGGTCCAATGATTTGTCATTAAAAGTGAAAAAAATGTGGAGGGGTATTTGGCAAAAGTGTAGCCGACCAGGTCCACTCGGCCGCGGAGCACTGCAGTCATCATGCCAGGTTCGGTGTGTGAATACGTGCGCCGGCTGGGTCACTTTCGCTGGAGTTTGTAACTTTAAATGGTCTTTTCGCAACACTCGTTGGACTTGCTCGGTTTGAGTGTGTTTAAATCCCATGATTGTCATCACAGTGTATAAATACAACCAAGGGTTGTTTCGATATAGAGGCCTCGTGCAGTTGGAGGATGGAATTTTATTCAGAAGCGGCCCTAAATGAAATAGGGGTGGAAGAAACTTCACAAGCCTCTCTCTGAGATTGGTTCCCGGACACGTCCTTTCCCAAACTTCTGGTGCAGGAGATAATCCACTCGCCTAGGCCTCTATAGGACTCGCTACCATGCTGTTTGGTGTATCTGGCAGTTGCGAGGACATTGAGGCGACCTCGCTCCCCGTGGAGTTCGAGCCTGGCCCTCCTTCGGAAAAATTCACCTAAAACATGCAAAATGTATGTTATTACTATTTTTATTTTTTATTATTAATTATATAATTATTAATAAGAGTATCAGCGGTGTTTTTAATACTGTTACTGGTATTATGTCTTTATACGCACAGCTTTGCGCACTCACCAGTTGCTGGAAAGCAGGTTGGTCGATGTCACTCTGCAGTGCGAAGTCACTCAGGACTTTCCAAGGCGGTTGGTAACTCTGCACCTCCACTTGGTTTGCCTGCAAACCACCGTCGTGTCTCTCTGGACTGGTCGCCACCATTGGAGTCCCCGTCATCCCCTGGATGTTCTGCAGATGACCACGAATAATTTATTTGCAGTCATAAATAGAGTTCAGAGGCCGCATTACAGAAACTGCCCATCTCAGTTCTTCCGATCCAAGAAGTTGGATGTTCTATAACTAAAATCGCCATGGTTATTTTAAGATAAGATAATATTTTTAAGCTCTGAATACACATACAAACTTTATTTTTAGAAAGTGCTTTAAGATATTGGAAACGCATTTTTGTAGTAGCCCAACACAGTGCAAACGCGTAAAGTTTATGACTATGCAATACGGAGTTGAATATTTTTTGGTTTATCGACTGAAGCGCCACTAGTCTTACCGTTTTGTCGTTGGGTTGCTGCTGCTGGAGTTGTTTTATCAGTATGCTCCTCTTTTTGTCCTTGCAGCGCTTGTTTTGAAACCAAACCCTGATGACTCTCGGACTGAGACCCGTCATTTCAACGAGCTGCTCTTTCATGAGGGCGTCGGGTCGAGGGTTGGCATTGTAACAAGTCCTCAAAGTATGGAGCTGTTTTTCGTTGAGGACTGTCCGGATGCGGGTTGTTTTCTCAGGTTGCTTGTGTACATGAGGTCGAAGCGCAGGCTGACGTGCCGAAATGGGCTCTGCTGCAAGAAAAACGAAACCGAAAAAAATTGTTCAATGCAAAGAAATCTTATATAATATCCTGAATACGTGAATACTACGAAATATTATATAATATCCTGAATGCGTGAATACTACGAATATATCCAGCGATTAAACTGTCACGTAATTTAAATAAATACGTCGGAGGTACCCGAGGCCCACTTAAGGTGGAGGTACTTAATATTAAATAACATTAAATAATCATAACATCAATTATAAATAAGATATTAAAAATAATCACTCATGAGGACGGAGTGATAGTTTTCGGGGTCGAGAGGAAATCTCGAAATAAGCGTAAAAATATAGGCTATTATTTAGACATTTCTTTCCATGGAAATCTGCTCCCTCACAGGTGAAATTCTTAATTCTGCATTATGGCGATGCGAATATTCTTTTAATAAACTTAAAATGCAGCCATGGTTGCAATCCCTTTTCTGGCAATTATACGTTCCTGCTGGATGCAGTAAATTTGGAGGGCGAATATGACCCAGATAGGTTTACGACACTTAATTAAAGCAATCTGTGCATACCTCTGAATTTTAATAAGGTGCGAGCGGTGTACTGCCTTTGACAATACTTAAAAGCAGCTGTTTATTATTAAATTGCATTAACAACTGATTTTGTAATGATTTATATTATTGTGTTTATTATTTTATGAGAAAATTAGATGCCTTAATGTAGTGAATGCAGGATAGCAGTACTGTGGGTGATTTCTAAGTTAAATACTCTAAACACTTTCAAGCTTATTTTACTTAGAGGGCGTTTAAATGTGGAGTATCAATACGTGCTTGAATATGACTGTTATTTGTAACATCAGTTTAATTATATATATATATATATATATATATATAAAATCTGCCAAATGCTGGTACCGTAATCACGCACACATAAATACATTTATCGCATATTTCTATTTCTATAATATATAAACATTTAAGATTAAGTTCAATTTTCTTTGTATTTATTTGTTAAAGGATCTAATTTCTTTCTCAAGTACATGTAAGCTGACATTGTCGCGTGGTTGGCCTCTAATCAGCAGAGAATATCTATTTCATGCATGAATAGCTGAATTCAATAACAGACAAACAGGAAAAATAAAACGAGTTAAGCTGTTAAACTTGTGGTTGGCTTGTTATTAACATCATTCACGCCTTGTTATGACACAACATTTATTCATCATAAGTCTCAATCTCTTAATGTATAATGTCATCTTAAAGCTCTTTTTTTATCTTAAACACGTGTTAAAAATGTAAAATGTTCAGAAGAGCTTTGTGTCTATTGAAACTCCCCAAGACAAATAATCCCCGAGTCCTTAAGCAAACAACGCTTTGTAAGTAGAATGCTATGCCTACCTGCCATTTGTAAAGGTCTCGCCGGATGTAATGGGCTTAATGGGTCACCAGCACCCATTGTTGCCCGCTCTACCACGTCATGGTCGGCCCTGCAGAAGAGCCCGTCTTCCCGCAGAGCGAACTCATCTCCTGGGATGAGCTGCCGACTACAAGCCACACATCTGAAGCACTCGATATGATAAACCTTAGAGCGTGCTCTCATCACGAAGTCATTCTTGCTGAAACCAATGTTGCATTTAGCACATTTGATCCCGTATAACCTGAAACACCAAAAGTACATTATAATGTGTAATGTCTGAGTTGAAAAAAATGGCATAGCTAATAACAGTTTTAACAGCTACTCGATATGACAGCAATATAAAAAATATTGAATATATGGTAGGCTTACCGAAATTAAATGCACATAATTGTAAGAACAACAAATGCAAGGTAAAATAAAATATATTTAAAGACAGCCATAATAACATTTATTTACTAAATCATTAACCGATTTAGTAATTATCAAAATTCGTTAGCTCTATTATTATTATTATTATATAACAACAATAATAATAATAACGACATTTCTCTTTAACGTATTATGTATATTATTTTTACACCATGGTATTTGTCTCTCACACAAACGTGTCCTCTTAAAATAATGCTATATTACTGTCAGAAAAATATCATTTCAATATTGCGATGAAATTTCGTACAGCTACATGTGGCAATGCCATAGGCTAGGCTACATATGAACAAAGCTCCACAATAATTGTCGAGTAATTGCGCTGCAGACTCATTTAAGACAGGAGATTAGCATATAGGTGCTGTCCAGTACAAAAAAAAAAGGAATGAATGACAGCATGCTGTCGTAATGCACCAGCGAATAATGAGAGGTTACTGTCATTCAGTCATCCACACTCGGAAACTAAAACATGACCTAATTGATCTGCGTTACCTGATGTAGTCCCGTTTACAGTAAGTTTTCCCGTCTCTCACAAAACACGTACAGGACTCGTCCAGATACTGGTTACATTCTGCACATTTCAAACACGCCGCGTGCCACTCCAGGTCCGGGGACACGCGCAGAATATACTGATCATGGATTTGATTTCCACAGCCGACACACAACGAGATTAGACGCTTTTCTGATTAAAGAGAGAGCATAGGAAAGTTCAAATTATGTAAATATATATATTTTTAATTTACTTATAACACTATACAACCTAAATATCTTGCAATGGCCTAATTTCCCAATCTTATAAAATAGCTCCAGGATTAAACACACATGACATGTTTAAAAACAATACTGGATGCGGATGATAACGGTGTATAACTGAAAAATGACTGGAATAGAATTAGAAATCGACATATAGCCTAATTATTATTACTCGTATAATAATAATAATAATAATAATTTGACAGATATTAAATGGTTAGGAATAGGCCCTATTTGTAGTGATTTAAAGTGAGGAAGACCGGTATCAGCCCCTATAACCTCCGGTCCCTCCGGTCTGTTCAGAACTTTTTAACTTTTGCAGAACGCGAAACAAACTACTGAAGTCATATAAAATGATCGGCATACAAACATGGTTCAACATAAATTGCCAAGTTTAGCAGCTAGTGTCATTAGACACATATATAGACATTAAAGCATAACTTACTTTTTGGTGGATCCCCCATGTCTCCCATGTCAATAATGTAAGGCGGTGTTAGGTCCACTTTAAAACCGGACAAAAGGCCCTTAAGTGCCCGTGTTTTGATCTGAGAGGTTGGGAAAGTGGCCGAGGGTTCGAGGTGTTGCAGGACTTCCCGGAATCGAGATGCTTGCGATTAGAGTTAGGGGTGTGTGTTGAGCTCCTGTGCTTGGTCACAGTATTGATGGGCCACTCTTGTCCCTATCTCTCTCTCCGTCTCTCAAACTCCGTCGGCTTCAGCTCTTCTCTCTCTATTGGTCTGACGTAGGACACTCATACGTCACCTTTATGAGAAGCTGATTGGTTATGGAAAGAAGACCAGCTGTTCGGAGCCCAGGACCACGAGTTGTTGCGTTTACTTTTCTTATTTCATTCATACATTTTTTTCCTCTAATTTCTGCAGCTTCGAATTAAATAGAGACATATATTGTTAATAATAATAATAATAAGAATACAGCATCACAACGTTTTCTATAATATTATCGCTTAGTATTTAATATCTACGCTTTAATGTTTGTTTAAAAGGAATCAGTCTCAATTTTGATACATGTTTTTAGTCATGATATTCTAGCATGTTCTAGCATGTTTAAACCTGTTTTAAAATAACACAATTATAATAGGCTTTTACTTCTATACGGCAAATGAAATATTATAAACAATCGAGCAAACTGAAATTTGTTGTAGGATATTTTATATCAAGCTCGTTCTGATAAATCTTGCTTTATATGAAGCAAAAATAATCTCTGTTTGGACTGATGGTCATGTGAAGTGAATCTCCCTCGACCAGTGTAGGCTACAGATTTTCACAGGGAAAGGCGCAAATCCGTATTTAGGCAGTTGCACACAGGGGTGCATAGCACCAATGAAATCGATGGCACATTTCAGGGTTGTCGCTATTCAAACTAAAACGTAATTGCAGCACATAATTGCAGATAATGACCGTTTTAAACTGCGCGAGGCACTTGGTAATATAAGCTCAATATAAGGGATGGATTGGTTGAACAAACTCTGTACAGGCGTGTCAGTAGCACAGAGTTGCCAAACTTTTACAACGACAGGACCAATTTTGCTGATAAATATTTAAAAAATATATATATATTTGAACTATAGCTAAACTCTGCGCTGTCACTTCAACCCAAAACATTTGAGATTTTTATTTCAACACTAGTGGTGATTTGTTTTTAAAAGCAAAAACTCCGTCTGAATAGATGTCTTTTAAATTGACAAAGAAAAAAAATTAAAGTAGGCTACATTTTAACGAATTTGTAAGTCTCCCTTTGACAGTGATGGACAAGACAAAATAAGTGGCCGAAATATGACAGCAGGGTTGTAGGCAGCTGAGCATCGCTATAGCAGACACAAACACGCCCTCTTGTGTTAGCAACACGACCTAAAGCAGAACCACCAAACAAAGACATATGGAAACATGGGCGAGAGATTGCATTGTTAAGAATTTATCATCTGCTCAAATGTTCAATAACACGCTCATGGCCGGTGATTATTAAGTATTTGAGAATAAAAAAATAAAAAACATGTCAAATTAGCCGTTGTTTCTGCTATAATTTGTCCAAATGGTTTCTGTCTTGTGTTTCTCAAATTCTCAGATGTAAGATCACAGTTACACACAATTTATCACTAAATTACAGTTATTTGAACTGTGGTCCTTGGTAATGACAATGCTGAAATATTTTTAAACCCCGTTATACTTCACTTTTTGAGCACTTTGTTGCATTTATAGTCCAGCTATGTCAAAGAACCTCTACAAATACATCATAAATATGTTAAATGAAACATGGTGATACTGAAGTGTGTGTGTGTGTGTGTGTGTGTGTGTGTGTTTAATAGTGATGGATGATTGATAGCCACTTTAGTAGGTGAATTTGTATGGCTGTACAATACAATGTGACCATAATTTATCAAAGCCATAAAACATTGTTTTGAAATCCAGCAGGATACTAAAGAGATATTTTGAGAGTGAAGCCTGATATGCACTGTGTATTTAATTCAACTCGGTGCATCAAAGAAATTAGGTAACAAGGGAATAAAATAGATTGTGAAGGTATATTCTTTAGCAACATCCATTCGTAATATTAATAATTAAACATTTAGTATTTTGCTACAAATTGTGGTGTGCAGAAGGCCTATGCTTCATCAACAGTAATGACCACATTTTAAAAATGGTTTGGCAGTAGAAATTATTCTAGAATAGAAAGATTTCCACCACTCTGAACATTTTACAAAGGCTTGTATGTATGTGTGTATAAATATTGGAATTTTTTTCATCCTTATGTTCAGTTATTATAAGAGAGGGACAATGGATTAATCTTGTCAGTAAGAACATGATAATAATTTTATCCTCATAAGAGAGATTTAATCTTTCACTTTATTCACACAATTCACACTTTATTTAAAGCTGCATCTCTGAAAGCATGGTTCATGATTTGCTAACATTTGTGCAACCTTTGTGAAACCTTTTTTTTTGAGTACTGGGATATGCTGTTTTCCCGTATGCAATGCTCCACCCAAATCATCATATTTCAAATGCATAAACACAAAATAGTCTCATCCCAACCTAAATCTAAGATTTTCATTTTTACTTTGTTAAAACAAAGGCTCAGATTAAGTGCTTAGGACTTAAAATCCAACAATGTAATGTCTTAGATCATAATATGACAACTTTACTTGCGCATGTAAATCCTACGAAGATCCATTACTTAACTCAGAACTATGAGTATTTGCTTTTAAGCTTAAAGTAGTCCTCTTACTCTGTGTTATACTCTTAACAAGAATACCTGCAATCCTTACTGTATGATAATCACTGGATAACGGCTCAGAGACAAGCCAAACAAGAAAACAAGACACACACACACACACACACACGTACATTAACAGTACAGACTTAACCCTTCATATAATTTCTCTTTAAGTTTATAAGTATGCTATTAATATTGAGATAAGATTAATTATGATAATGTTAGAGCTAGCTTAAGTATAATCATTCAGGTTCTTAGTATCCTGTTGTATGGTGTCTGAATATAAGTATGTCCCTCATCCTGACCTCTCATTAACCTCTGGTTTCATTGATCACCTTCACCAGCCTGGCTGAATTTGGAAATGCCTCTGAGAGGTAATGGAGGATAGAGTACTATTGACAAAGTACGGTTTATGTGATGTCATTCAGTTCAATAGCATGCATTAGTTCCCTCGGTAAGGAGAGAGAAAGATAGAGAAGAAGCAAATCTATTTTGTGATATGTTGCTTTGAACAACTACTTGACCTCACGGACTGAAGACCTTGGATGCATGTTTTCACTTGGAAATGTGCCTGTATATGTCTATACGTGTGGCCTGACTATAGGTACCGGTTATATAGCTTTCTTTAATAAATTGTTTACATGGTTGCAGTGTTTTGTTCTCAAAAGACCGCATCGGCGTGTGCTCTCTCAGCCATTTTCAGGAGTAGAAGTCACAATGTGCTTGTAAATTTAGGTTGTTAGATTCAATGCAGAAGTCTCCCTCAGCCACAGTAGCCGGTTCTTACAGCTCAGCAGGAGTCCTTCGAGATGAATGGCACAAGCAGCGTTTCAGCTACTTTGCGTGTGTATGTGCAAGCGTGTGTGTGTATGTGCATGTGTCATCATTTCTTTAGACCTAATGCTTTCTTTTCTAGCTGAGATCTCTTCAGACTAAGCAACTGTGTTTGTGTTTTGGTGTGTGCATGTGTCCACGCTAGATTTTCTCCGCCTTTAAAAATGACTCATTATGATTACAGTTTAGCATGTTCTGAGTAACTAAAAACACACATTTCAGCTGGAAAATCACAGAGAGGCTTCCTCGCAATGACAGAGACATCAGTGATTTTGTCATTGTTAGGTGCCATATCCAGTGTCTTCGGATCACATTTTCTTTCCATTTATGGAATTTTTCAGAGGAACACCATGAAGATAGCTGCTGGATCATGCACCTTTTCAGAAACATGTTGAATTGGTTTGCATTGGAACATTATGTTTTCTATTTTGATTATTAAAATAATTATATTACTACATGGATACAATAAGATCTAACAAACCCGCACGAAAGATCCATCATCATCAAACTGAATATTAAAAATATACATTTTGTGTGTAATTAATCTTTCTTTTTTTCATTGAAATGGGTGTTTATGTTTTGAATTTCCATCCTTTTCAGACCTGTTTAGCCAATAAATATCACAAAAGTTGTGCTTGCTACAATGTATCATTTTTAAGTTTCCACTTTTGTTTATTTGCCTATTATATTTCATGCGTCACTACAGAAAAATTATAGACATTTTCTTCTCTAATTAACCTCCTCAGCCAGATGAGACATACGGATATCAGATTGTTCATGATCTTTAACTGACACTAATCAGTTTGCTTTAATTAATTCAAACAGCTACGGACTGGAGTGGGTCACTGGTTTGTTTATAATATCCAATCAAACGCATGAGACATTTTTTTTTCCTCTTAAAAATTAAAAGTTCTTTTTTTGCCTTGTATGGTTCCATGAAGAACCTTTGACATCATTTCCATGGCACAAATGGTGCTTTATAGTGTATAGTTCCTGTTAAAAGCAGCAGTTTTTATTTTACATATGCATCAGAAGCTCCAACATTCTGCTCTTTGTGCATAGCACTAATAATCACACTATCTCAGTAGCATATATTGTTGCTTTCAGCTGTAATGTACTGGCTGGCAGCCATATTTATGTCTGAGCCAGAATGAAATGAAAGCTGTTTCACTACCCACCATGAACCTTGACTTTAGGTCATTTTATTTGCAGCTCAAGGCAATAATGTTTTCATGAATGTAATTAAGATCAGGCAAACTCTTTAGGCAGAAATGTGTCCTGCGATTTGGCCATTTGACTGCGAATAACTAATTAGTATCATTAACAGAAGTGCTATTGAAGCACTATTTGTACCACTAAAAACCTCTCAGCTTTGAATATGGTGTCAGTGATACTTTTCTGGAAGTCAAGGACTTGATCTGCTTCTCCAGAAGGCCTTATCAACGTCTTTTGTTTCCATTTAATCTTGCCTGAATTTTCGTTAGCTGTCAGAATTATCAGATAAGTCAAGTCAAGTCACCTTTATTTATATAGCGCTTTTAACAATACAGATTGTGTCAAAGCAGCTTTACAGTATCAAAATATGAAAATAGTGTGTCAATGCAAAAGGACAATAGTAAACACTCAATTTTCAGTTAAAGGCAGTTCATCATTGAATTCAGTGATGTCATCATCAGTTCAGTTTAAATAGTATCTTTGCAATCACTTGCAATCAAGTCAACAATATCGCTGGAAATGAAGTGTCCCCAACTAAGCAAGCCAGAGGCGACAGCGGCAAGGAACCAAAACTCCATCGGTGACAGAATGGAGAAAAAAACTTGGGAGAAACCAGGCTCAGTCGGGGAGCAGTTCAATTAAAGGGCTGCAGCAAAGTCACATTGTGCAGAAGACTCATCTGGTTCCTGTGGTCTTGTCCCGGTGGTCGTCTGAGACAAGATCTTTTACAGGGGATCTGTATCTGGGGCTCATCTAGTTGTCCTGGTCTCCGCTGTCTTTCAGGGCTGTAGAGGTCCTCTCTAGCTGCTGATCCACCATCTGCCTGTGCAATCAAGTCAACGATATCGCTGGAAATTAAGTGTCCCCCACTAAGCAAGCCAGAGGTGAGGCGACAGCGGCAAGGAACCAAAACTCCATCGGTGACAGAATGGAGAAAAAAACCTTAGGAGAAACCAGATTTAGTCGGGGGGCCAGTTCTCCTCCGGCCAGACGAACCAGCAGGTCGATCCATGCTGCAGCAAATTTAGATTGTGCAGAGGACTCAACTGGTTCCTGTGGTCTTGTCCCAGTGGCCGTCTAGTTGTCCTGGTCTCCGCTGAAATTCAGGGCTGTAGAGGTCCTCTCTTGGTGCTGATCCACCATCTGGGCTGGATACGGACTGGATCTGGTGGCTACGGTGACCTCGAAATAAGAAAGAAACAGACTAATATTAGAGTATATGCCATTCTTCTTAAGATGTAACAAGTACATTGTATGTTA
This sequence comes from Sinocyclocheilus rhinocerous, assembly GCF_001515625.1. NCBI lineage: Eukaryota > Metazoa > Chordata > Actinopteri > Cypriniformes > Cyprinidae > Sinocyclocheilus > Sinocyclocheilus rhinocerous. The sequence goes on from NW_015647052.1 coordinate 306,873, forward strand.
TTGGAAGAGTTCCCAGTTCAGGTTGACCTAATTAATGCAGCCTAACAATCCTTCAACGGATTTGAGTAATAGAAATGTGTAAGTGTGTTATGTGTAAGCCAGGTTAAAGAGAAGGGTCTTTAACCCCCTGGAGTCGAAGCCCGCACCGGTGCAGTCTGTCTCTAGATTTAAACTGACAGAGTGTGTCTGCCTCCTGGACAGTTTTAGGTAGATTATTCCAGAGTTTGGGCGCTACATAGGAAAAGGATCTGCCGCCCGCAGTTGATTTTGATATTCTAGGTATTATCAAATTGCCAGAGTTTTGAGAGCGCAGCGGACGTGGAATACCACACACATGAGTCTGTCCACTCTGTGCCATCACTGAGACACCGGAGGGGTGAAGATCTCATCTGGGTCACTGTGGTCACACAGAGCCACAGACCATATGGTTGCCTTAGTCATGGCCTACCTGAAGCAGCAATGATAATCACTGAAGACAAGAGCCACTTGACACCCGAGTGACAGATGGTGTTCCTGGGTCTGTGTACAGGACTACTGCCTAAACTCAGCACCAGCACTGCAAACCTTTTCGCCTCGGCTTTGGTCGGCCCGAGAGGCACAATGAAGGTGATGATGTATCAGGGACGATTATATGAGATGCTTCCCACCTCCTCTTGTTTTGTCCCTTGGGTGGATCCTTGCCCCACGGCACTGGCTGACGGCAAATTTCAACACTCTTAACGGCATTTCATACACAACAGCATGGAAGAGCAAGATGCACCAACAACAGCTAGGATGTTCAAATGGCTCTAATAAGTTTATTGTTTGAACAGTGTAGATTGTTAATAGTGATTCATATATCTAATAATAATAATTAATAATAATTAATAATTTATGCATTTAGCAGACGCTTTTATCCAAAGCGACTTAGTGTATTCAGGCTATACATTTTTTACCAGTATGTATATATAGTATATATATATAGATATACAGTATATCTAAGGATGAAAATTTTGATTGAAGTCATTGATAAGCCAAAACTCTTCTTTCGCCAAGTGGGTTTGGATTTTGTCCTGACACCTATATGTAAGGGATAATGAAACCACCCTCCGTGGAGTGAATTAAAAATTGTGCATTATCACACTTATACCATGGTCATTTGCCAACATTGACAAGTTAAAACTGTTAATGATGTTTGCAGCGCAATGTTTGACCAGAAGGGTAAAAATTAAGATTATTCTCGTCAGTTAGGGCCTGTTAGCTCTAGCGTGCTGCCCGCTTCAAATCAGACAGAGATGAAATAGTGCGGTAAGATCACATTTATTTGAATGAATAAATTTCAGTATTTACTTGAGTTAATTATCGATTGATCGAGAGAGAGAGAGAGAGAGAGAGCTGACAGTTTCATGTGTGAATTACTTGCATCTGAGTGTCTCTCTCTCTACAAACAATGAAGCTGTGAGTTTAGTTGCTTCAAAAACAGCGATGTGTGTGCGAGTGATGTCTGGTGTCTGTGTGTGTGCGTCAATGAAAGCAGCTCATTAATATATAACGGTGATTAAACTGACTTGGAATTGTGATGAAGTGTGATTTTTTTTGTCTTTTTTTTTTTCAAAGCTAAGTACAAGGCAAAGATAGTATAAGGCAAAACTGCCTTTATTACACAGGCTATTTCATAGTAGAAACATTCAAAAAAGAAAACAAATAATGGGCTGCACACCCACACGATTCAGCAAAGAATACATTTTTTAACCATTACCATTAAATGTTTCTGCTATAAAATAGCCAGTTTAATGAAGACTTTTTAATTGCTTGAATTGAAAGTGTGCCTTGAATTATCTGTTAGAAGTTCTGAGCTTACTGATTTTGTTTTTTGAGATATTTTATAAAGTTTCATTGCGATTTAAATTGCTTCTTTCTTTAATGATAGTCAAATTGCGCATAGTTTTTCCTTCCTCTTTATTGACTAATTACTGCATCTTGTACATATGTAGATGTACAATTCTGATGTAAAGAGTTTATTCATTCAACCCTCGAACATTACAGCACTGATGCTGTCACATCATGCATGCAGAAAAATGAAACATGACTTGCATGCCATTAGTGAATATTCATAACATATTAACAATGCAGATTTCAGCTGTATTGATAAAACCATATAAAAATTATGATCTCAATACATATTCATATCTCCATTTAATGACTTCTGAATATTCAGTTATCAGACCACTGGTTTGTCTATCACTTTCTTGTTTTTTCAGCATAACTCTTAACATTGCACTGACATAAACATGACACATTCATCCAACTTTCTCAGAGCCGTCTCTAATTGTGTACCGAATGCTGAATCAAACTGATATGTTACATCAAATGGAAAGAAAATCTGCTTTCTTCATCAGATTAGCGGGGATTTGTGGTTGTAGTAAATGGGGGTTTTGCTGTCCTCTGACAGACAGGGAGGAGCAGTAAGAGCGCAGCCGGCTGATGCATCAGGCTGAGGGAGTGGTTTGTTTGTCTACTGGCGCCGAGAGCTTCTCAAAAGCTCTCTCAGTTTGAGTGGCTGTCTAGGCATTACAGGATGATCCCCCCAGCAAGGTGAGCGTTCTCTGCTAGATGTTGAGGAGACCACCCCTCATTTTCCAATGTGTATTGGACATATAAAATAGAAATGTGAAGGTTGCTTATATATATATATATATATATATATATATATATATGCATTTTGATGATGCAATTGATATTCAATAACATACGTCCCTACAGTATGGTTTGCTGGATAAATAGCATCATTCAGTTTATCCATCCTGTCAGCCTTTTTGACACAAAGGCCCCCATTGTCCACAACAGTATTCAAAGGCTCCATGACTTTTCCAGTTCCATGTGATTCACTGTATAAGGATTTGTAAAAGTATTTTTACTCCCAGTTTCTACCTGATAAAATAAATAATTTAGAGATTGGTATAACTACAAAAATTTATCGCATAAAATGTATAAAAATACCAATGAGTTGATAAGATTGCAAATGATATGACTTGTTCATGTCTAGAAATCGCAATTTAAAATAAGAAATATCTTGTTGTTGTTGTTGTTTTGCTTTTTTTTAGTGCTTGTTTTGTCTTTATTTTAATACTTTTATGACATCTTGAGGCTTCCTTAGAAGTTTGCTGAGGCCCCATATTGAGGCCCCCAGTTGAGAACCACTGATCTAGAAGAACAAAGCTGAAGGGTGATATTCACCAAATCAGCTGAAATTAGACTGAAATCATGAAAAAAAACAAAAAAACATCAGAATTAGATGAATTAGTAAAGATGCTCTGTTACATTGAACTTTTTATGTGGGGAAATTTCAAATCTTATTTTTGTTCAACTTTCAAGTGACTTAATGCAGTCCCTGTTGTGCAAAAATAAGAGTAAAAAAAAAGTCATTTTCTTTTCTTTTTTAAGTGCAAAATGCCACCTTTAAGAGGCCCTTAAAAAGTGACGACAGTGAAAAAGATTTTTCCAGGGCATTTTTCCCCATCTCATTTCCTTACCTATCACAGAGTACATACCTGCAGGTGATCTGAAGGCCTGTAGAGTGGTGAGGCATTGAGAAGGAACAACAAGATGAGAAATGGAAACGTTTAGCTACATGACAGCTACAACTGTCATTAGCATGACAGGCCATCTCTTATCACATGTCAGGAAATGTCAGGCTGGCATCCCAGTCTTCTATAGAGGTGAGCGAGTGAGTGTATGAGGGAGCTGGAGAAGAATTAGAAAGGGCTAATCCCTCCCAGCGTTCCTCCCAGCCAACTACAAGCCTCTTACATGCTCCATGTAACCTTGGTGAAACTGACACCTCTTTTCTTCCTGCCCCAGGCAGTGGCTATCTTGTCTTCTTTTCTTGTATGTATGATTGACTTTCTTCTGAAGAACACAAAAGAAGATGTTTTAAAGAATGTTGGTAGCCAAACCATTGCTGTTCGCCAATGACTTCCATAGCATTTTTTTCCATACTATAGCAGTCAGTGGCTACCAGCAACTCTTTGGTTACCAACGTTCTTCAAAATATCTTCTTCTGTGCCCAACAGAAGAAAAAAACTCATACAGGTTTGGAACAACGAGAGGGAGAGTAAATGATGACAGAATTTTAATTTTTGGATGAATTATCACTTTAAATCCACAAGGCTAAAGGAGTTTAATTTCACAGTGTGAATAAGACTGAAGCCTCATTGACTGGTTTTCATAACCAACACAGAGCACAATTCTGTAATGAGTGTCATGTTTTGTGCTAAATACACATCAGACAACACTGTAACCGAATAGTTAGATTTGGGCTTTCTCCTTGGCGACAGCAGGCCCATAGCAAACAACAAAAAAAGACATACCTGGCATTCCAGTCTTGTCTCCACTCTTCCTAAGTGGATTGGAGTATATCCTATCCCAACATTCTGCCATTGTAACCAGTGAGTGAGACCTCATCGACCAGCAATCCAAGTGTGAATTTGGACCTGAAATGCCCAATTACATCCATGTGAATCCTCCATGAGGTTTTGCTGTAACCTTTGTCATGGTACAGTGCTGGTACAAAGGACGTCTTAAAGAAGGATCTGACCATGCTGGAGATGTCAGCAGCATGAGAGATGAGATCTATGAGAATTCTTCCACATCCTCTTCAGGAGCGGTTACCTACCCTTATTTGAAAAACACAAGAGGCCAAAGATCAAGCAAAGGTATTGAAAAGCACAAAGTGATGCAAAACATCCATACACTCTTAGAAGAGCAGTGAACCTTGAAAGCATGTTCTGTACTAGTACAACTATATTGTTAAAAAGTTTGGGGTCGGTAAGATTTTTAAATGTTTTTGAAATAAGTCTCTTGTGCTCATCAAGGCTGCATTTATTTGATCGAAAATACAGTAAAGAAAAAAAAGTAGCATTGTGAAATATTAGTTCAATTTAAAATAACGGTTTTTCAATTTAATACATTTTGAATTTATTCCTGTGATGGCAAAGCTGAATTGATCACATGATCCTTCAGAAATCATTGTAATGTGCTGATTTGGTGCTCAAGAAACATTTCTTATTATTATCAATGCTGAAAACTGTTTTACATTTTTATGAAAAACCATGATACGTTTTTTCAGGATCCTGATGAAAATAAAGTTCAAAGGAACAGCATTTCTTTGAAATAATAATAATAATAAAAAGTATTTATCGTCACGTTTGATCTTTTTTGTGCATCCTTGCTGAATAAAAGTATTCATTTCTTAAAAAATATATATATATATTGAAAAATTGTATGACCCGCAACTTTTACTCTAGAACTCTAGAAGATAAAGGAATAGTTCACTCAAAAATAAATATCCTTTCATCATTTATTTAACTTTGTATTGTTTCTAAATTCAAATGACATTTTTCTTCCATGGAAAAGCAAAGATGAATTTTCAAGGAATATTGAATGAGAGCTGAGCTAACAAAAAAAAGTGCATATGACTCATGCCATGCAGTCTATTCCAAGTAGTCAGCAGTCATGTGATGGCTTTTTATGAGAAACGGAAGAACATTTACATGATTATTTTACTGATAATTGACGCGAGTAAACAATAACAGAATTGGGGATGAACTACTGTATTTACTTTAATGAAATGTAATGCTTTTGGTTTTGCATGAAACCAGTTTTTTTTTTTATTTGGAAAATTCTTTCTGTGCCATAGCACATAAATAGCATAAAATTCTTCCATGTCATAAGTGTGCCATACACACATCAGACATATAGTTGTAAGACCACTGTAAATTGCCCTTTAAATAAAGTGTTTGTGACAATTATGAAGAATCAAGCAGTGGAAATTACTCTTATGAGTGGAAAGGTAGATGTGAGCACTGCAGTACTCCATAGGGAGGCAGGCAGAATGATCCTGTTTTCATATGCAGGAGTCATTCCCCTGCAATTATCTTAGTGATCATTCAGTTTATCCATCCTGTCAGCCTTTTTGACACAAAGGCCCCCATTGTCCACAACAGTATTCAAAGGCTCCATGACTTTTCCAGTTCCATGTGATTCACTGTATAAGGATTTGTAAAAGTATTTTTACTCCCAGTTTCTACCTGATAAAATAAATAATTTAGAGATTGGTATAACTACAAAAATTTATCGCATAAAATGTATAAAAATACCAATGAGTTGATAAGATTGCAAATGATATGACTTGTTCATGTCTAGAAATCGCAATTTAAAATAAGAAATATCTTGTTGTTGTTGTTGTTTTGCTTTTTTTTAGTGCTTGTTTTGTCTTTATTTTAATACTTTTATGACATCTTGAGGCTTCCTTAGAAGTTTGCTGAGGCCCCATATTGAGGCCCCCAGTTGAGAACCACTGATCTAGAAGAACAAAGCTGAAGGGTGATATTCACCAAATCAGCTGAAATTAGACTGAAATCATGAAAAAAAACAAAAAAACATCAGAATTAGATGAATTAGTAAAGATGCTCTGTTACATTGAACTTTTTATGTGGGGAAATTTCAAATCTTATTTTTGTTCAACTTTCAAGTGACTTAATGCAGTCCCTGTTGTGCAAAAATAAGAGTAAAAAAAAAGTCATTTTCTTTTCTTTTTTAAGTGCAAAATGCCACCTTTAAGAGGCCCTTAAAAAGTGACGACAGTGAAAAAGATTTTTCCAGGGCATTTTTCCCCATCTCATTTCCTTACCTATCACAGAGTACATACCTGCAGGTGATCTGAAGGCCTGTAGAGTGGTGAGGCATTGAGAAGGAACAACAAGATGAGAAATGGAAACGTTTAGCTACATGACAGCTACAACTGTCATTAGCATGACAGGCCATCTCTTATCACATGTCAGGAAATGTCAGGCTGGCATCCCAGTCTTCTATAGAGGTGAGCGAGTGAGTGTATGAGGGAGCTGGAGAAGAATTAGAAAGGGCTAATCCCTCCCAGCGTTCCTCCCAGCCAACTACAAGCCTCTTACATGCTCCATGTAACCTTGGTGAAACTGACACCTCTTTTCTTCCTGCCCCAGGCAGTGGCTATCTTGTCTTCTTTTCTTGTATGTATGATTGACTTTCTTCTGAAGAACACAAAAGAAGATGTTTTAAAGAATGTTGGTAGCCAAACCATTGCTGTTCGCCAATGACTTCCATAGCATTTTTTTCCATACTATAGCAGTCAGTGGCTACCAGCAACTCTTTGGTTACCAACGTTCTTCAAAATATCTTCTTCTGTGCCCAACAGAAGAAAAAAACTCATACAGGTTTGGAACAACGAGAGGGAGAGTAAATGATGACAGAATTTTAATTTTTGGATGAATTATCACTTTAAATCCACAAGGCTAAAGGAGTTTAATTTCACAGTGTGAATAAGACTGAAGCCTCATTGACTGGTTTTCATAACCAACACAGAGCACAATTCTGTAATGAGTGTCATGTTTTGTGCTAAATACACATCAGACAACACTGTAACCGAATAGTTAGATTTGGGCTTTCTCCTTGGCGACAGCAGGCCCATAGCAAACAACAAAAAAAGACATACCTGGCATTCCAGTCTTGTCTCCACTCTTCCTAAGTGGATTGGAGTATATCCTATCCCAACATTCTGCCATTGTAACCAGTGAGTGAGACCTCATCGACCAGCAATCCAAGTGTGAATTTGGACCTGAAATGCCCAATTACATCCATGTGAATCCTCCATGAGGTTTTGCTGTAACCTTTGTCATGGTACAGTGCTGGTACAAAGGACGTCTTAAAGAAGGATCTGACCATGCTGGAGATGTCAGCAGCATGAGAGATGAGATCTATGAGAATTCTTCCACATCCTCTTCAGGAGCGGTTACCTACCCTTATTTGAAAAACACAAGAGGCCAAAGATCAAGCAAAGGTATTGAAAAGCACAAAGTGATGCAAAACATCCATACACTCTTAGAAGAGCAGTGAACCTTGAAAGCATGTTCTGTACTAGTACAACTATATTGTTAAAAAGTTTGGGGTCGGTAAGATTTTTAAATGTTTTTGAAATAAGTCTCTTGTGCTCATCAAGGCTGCATTTATTTGATCGAAAATACAGTAAAGAAAAAAAAGTAGCATTGTGAAATATTAGTTCAATTTAAAATAACGGTTTTTCAATTTAATACATTTTGAATTTATTCCTGTGATGGCAAAGCTGAATTGATCACATGATCCTTCAGAAATCATTGTAATGTGCTGATTTGGTGCTCAAGAAACATTTCTTATTATTATCAATGCTGAAAACTGTTTTACATTTTTATGAAAAACCATGATACGTTTTTTCAGGATCCTGATGAAAATAAAGTTCAAAGGAACAGCATTTCTTTGAAATAATAATAATAATAAAAAGTATTTATCGTCACGTTTGATCTTTTTTGTGCATCCTTGCTGAATAAAAGTATTCATTTCTTAAAAAATATATATATATATTGAAAAATTGTATGACCCGCAACTTTTACTCTAGAACTCTAGAAGATAAAGGAATAGTTCACTCAAAAATAAATATCCTTTCATCATTTATTTAACTTTGTATTGTTTCTAAATTCAAATGACATTTTTCTTCCATGGAAAAGCAAAGATGAATTTTCAAGGAATATTGAATGAGAGCTGAGCTAACAAAAAAAAGTGCATATGACTCATGCCATGCAGTCTATTCCAAGTAGTCAGCAGTCATGTGATGGCTTTTTATGAGAAACGGAAGAACATTTACATGATTATTTTACTGATAATTGACGCGAGTAAACAATAACAGAATTGGGGATGAACTACTGTATTTACTTTAATGAAATGTAATGCTTTTGGTTTTGCATGAAACCAGTTTTTTTTTTTATTTGGAAAATTCTTTCTGTGCCATAGCACATAAATAGCATAAAATTCTTCCATGTCATAAGTGTGCCATACACACATCAGACATATAGTTGTAAGACCACTGTAAATTGCCCTTTAAATAAAGTGTTTGTGACAATTATGAAGAATCAAGCAGTGGAAATTACTCTTATGAGTGGAAAGGTAGATGTGAGCACTGCAGTACTCCATAGGGAGGCAGGCAGAATGATCCTGTTTTCATATGCAGGAGTCATTCCCCTGCAATTATCTTAGTGAATGGGGCCCACGGAAGGTAATTGCTTTGTTTTTCAATTATTTGCTGAGGCTCTGGTAATTTACTTCATTCTATGAAATATGCCAATTAGACATTTTAATTACAGTTTTCACTGTATCACTTTTCCCTGTCTCTGAAAGGATGTAATACTGCTATTAGCTAGACACAGAGGAGAAAAAAATGACTTACATTTCTCAAGCAGATTCAAATTGGAGAGATTGGCTTTTTGCAGAGCTTTTTTTGCCCACATCTTCCCAGCTCAGACAGACAACAGAATTCTAGACAAAAGAATTCTGACTGACCTTTATTTTTATTCGAATGAAAGTCCTGGCAGTATTAATGCTTTAGTGCATCCGCAGAACTGCATACTATAATGATAACAAGCAAAATACAGGTTTGTGTTAAATGTATGTGCAATTTATCGATGTATTTTATAAAACATTGAAGTATTAATGCTGAAGAGTGTTATGGTTGCATGCTTATTAGCCTTAATTGTGTATAATTTTATTCATATATGCACAGAATATAATAAACATTTTCCTTTATTTTGCCTTACTTGCTCAACAAAAGAAAACGAAATGAGAAAAGGTCATAAGGTGTGTTGGTAAACCCTTCATGTTTGTCCCTGTTCCTTTGAGTACATGAAATCTTCCACTCATTACTGTGTCTTCATTTGTCCTTGGGACTGCAATTTGATTTAATTTCAAAGATAAGTCCACAATTCTGTTCCCTGTCACCCCCTCCCACTTACTCTCCCACCAGTTGGATTGTGTGTGTATTTTTTTTTCCCCTTTTTTTTGTCCTTAGGAGCACTTAGGCATCTAAGAAACAGGCATCTGTCTTGAATATGGCCATCTCTGCCAACCCGCAAGGGCAGAAGAGAGCATCATATGTCTTGAGGAAGGGCTACAGAACCCTTTGTCTATACCTTCTGTAACGCGGACTGATGAATGATTCTGATCGCTGGCTCGGAGTAATATATAAAGTCATTTTACAATGTACCTTTGCACTAAATTATACTCACTCAATAAGGTTTGACAGGTGCGGGTACTTCACCAGGCTCTTTTATATCTCTCAAGCATCAGATGGCCTCCATTTATCAGTAGCCAACCAGCCAGAGATTTCTTTCACCCTTTTTGTCTCCTTTTGTATATTCTTCGTCTACACAAAATGCTGGTGTCACGGAATTGTGAGTCGTAGATGTCTTTGCCAATGTAAATATTAAGACTGTTCCAGCTGTGTAATAAAAAAAGGATATTTGAATGAATGCTGATTTTCTACTAGCATTGCACACTAGCAGGGAAGGATGTTATTGTGTGGCCATTTGTAGCTGTTTGGCAGTAAGCTGAAGGGCCTTGCTAGTGGGGGTGTTATGTTATTGTCAGTGATCCATTAGTGGAAATTCAGGATTAATGAACATGTAAACATTTTGGTAATCTTTGGACTGAGGTGATAGACTGGATAAATGTAGAACTTGCAAGGAGCTTTTTAGAGCCCCACTCTCTGATAACATCTCGAAAGGAGTATAAAAACCGGTTGAGTTAAGACAATTTGACTTACAGTTACAAGTGTTACTTGTGTTACTTACTAATGCATTTTCTTTTGTTTGATATATGTAGCTAATCTTCTAAAGTTAACAATAGCTAACAATTTGGGCAAGAAAATATAGTTTGTCCTCCAGACAAATTCCAAAAATGTTTTCTTGTTAAACTGAGGGATTTCTTGTTGATGCATTTGCATAAACAATGTGTTTCCATTTCAATTAGTCAAGAGAAAAGCAAGGAACCATTTATGTCTATGATCGACACTTATTTCTGTGTGTATGTATGTATAAATGTATATATGTATATATGTGTGTATGTATATATATATATATATATATATATATATATAACAAAAATGTTTAAAAAAAAAAAAAAGTGTGATGTTTGAGAATCTACGGGTTAGACTCATGGGGCCCTTCTTGAAAAAACTGTCCTTAGGGCTTCAATTAATCATCACAGTCATTAGACTTGCTGTGACAGAGCTGTGAGGCCCTGTGTGCTCAGTCAAGGGATTTGCTTTTAAGCTAAACAAATGTTAGCATTATGTATGTTGAGCTAACAACCTGTCTAAGAAAATAAATGTAGCTACAGCTTTTACATTTTAGTATAGATATCACACTTACTTAAGGCAAGTGGACAAATTGTGTAAGATATCTGTCACTGCAGCTGTGAACAAAGCTAAATAGATTTGCTGCTTTTCATTCTCTGCGTATTAGTTATAGAATGCCAAGGCTACACAGCAAATGCTATGATTTTTGATTCTTTTTAAGATGACAATTGTTTGTTTTTGAAAAATTAAAGAATACAGCACTTATTTTAAAACAGTATTAATTTATTCATTCATTCAAACATGCAGTACATTCATGTGAAAGACAAACATCATATGTGTCCTGGGACAATGCTCCTGCACTAGTATAGGTGAAGGTACAGTAGTTGTTGTGTAAAAGCCACTCAGGGCCCTTTGGGGAGATTCTCTACAGGAGGTTGTTAAGGTCTTAACACACATTCTGCCCTTTACTTTTCCCTTGGCTATCTATCTAATGAATATCTTTCTTCAACATGTAGTCTGGCCACCTCATCTCAAGTACACACAGATGGCACAAACCTGTATATACTATTGTATTATTTCTGTCTGTTTCTCATTTCCCCTCACTGCTGCTCTCTGCATTTGTTCATATGGCAAATCAGATACAGCAGGCAAAAGGTTCCACAAATTTCTTTGAATGGCAATATGTTCACATACATAGCCTACATAAATTCGCACGTACGTACATACATACACCACCATTCAAAAGTTTGGGGTCGGTAAGATGTTTTTAAAAGATGTTACCAAGGCTGCATTTATTTGATCAACAATACAGTAAAAACAGTAATACTGTGAATTATTATTTAGTGCTCAATAAATATTTCTTATTATTATCAATGTTGAAAACAGTTGTGCTGCTTAATAATCTTGTGGAAACAATTATACTTTTTTCATAATTCTTTGATGAATAAAAAGTTCAAAAGAACGGTATTTATTTAAAATAGAAAAGTTATGTCTTTACTGTTACATTTGATCAGTTAGTTAGCTTGTTGCAGCTTGTAGTGTAGTTTTTAACAGTAGCGTTAACTGTAGTTTACCTTAATTCAATTAATGACTAGCATGGCAAGCTAGAGTTTTAAAGTAGCCACAACACTAGCCTCATATTTTCATGCAAATTTTTGTCAGTTTAATTATGCCACTAAACACCTCATCCATTCCAATATGTGTACAAAGACAGGATGTATGAGGATAAAACAGACAACAAGTCACTAAGTACCTTAAATTAAGTCAGGGGTTATGCCCCATATCTAATTGAGTGTTGTAAAACAAAGTCCAGGCTGGCAGAGTGGTAGAGTGCTGTAGGCCGCAGGCGGACATTTGCAGCAGTGTATGTAGCCGAGGTGCAGCCCTATAACTTACTGACTGGGAGGTACTTACTATATAATGCAATATTCCTGCGCTGCAGTGTGCCATTTGTCATTTGAAGCGGGACACAGATTATGGCTTAGGGCAGTGCATCTGTCCTGCAAGTAGCTAAAAGCCTCCCCAGCTGAGCCTGCTGATTTAGCCGCTGGAGCAGAGGTCAACGCCCCCCATTACTCCTCTCCACCTACTTTCTCTCTCTCTCTCTCTCTCTCTCTCTCTTTATCTCCCACCCACTTCTACACCTTAACCCACTGCTTTATCTACTCCTTCTGTATCTACATTCTAAGCGCTGCTCTGTTTGCTAATGCACACTCCCTAGCTTAGCACCCACTTAGCAACGTCCCCTGATTTCCTGTGACAGTCCCTGCTAGCTAAGCCCTGTGTCTTAGCGGGTGACTAAATGAAACATATTGATGTCCCACTGGGCTCAGCCCTTGTTGTTTTGACAAATCCTCCTTTGGTGTTGATCAATCAGGCTTCTCAATGGGGAGTGGAACGCTCCCAATATTTCATTCCCTAGTGTGCTCGCACACGGGGCTGCGGGGCAAGCGGGTGTATTTAATTTGGGTTCGTAAGAGCTGCCCGTTCAGTCCGTCCCTGTAATTTACCTGCCGTGCACGCACGACTCGGATGAAAAGGAAAGGGAAGATCATCAGCCCCCCTCCCACAATGCTGACATAAGTTACAAGCGAAAATTTTAATTAGTGGGGCGGCGCACTGCGATAATTCACTGCCTCTTCTGTCTGTTTGCTTGTTTGTCATTGTGAGCTTCTATTCATTGCATCTGGCATCTGCATGCCCTGGGAGGAGAGAGAGGTGGCAACACAACCAGCATTTAAACTCCAGGGAAAAGAGGAACTTATCTTGACATTGTTCAGTGATTCAGGATTACAGACCTGGACCAATTAACAGCAGACGATAAATACAGACTCTTGCTTGCGTAGTTAATAGATTACAGTGGTTTATTTGTTTCTGTTTTTACATTTTAGACCGTTTCTTTTAGTTTTTTCTGTCATTAAACCTATTTTCAGATTTTAAGAGGGTGTAACCATAATTGTGCAGACAAAAATAAACATATACTGTAAAGTCAATGTAAAAAAGTTTTTTTTTGAACATGATGGGAATCCATACAAAAATACTAATATTTTAAACTTTTTTTTTAGCTATAAACCATCGTTTCTGGCCAACTGTCCGATTCATAAGTTCACGGTTGAAACTCCACATCACTTATCGCACAAGCTTCAGAATGTGCTTGCATCACGCTTCACAACATTCTGATTTTTACATCAAGCGTGAACTCATGAACCCACTTATGACCATTGGCCCAAAGTGATGGTTTATATTTTATTTATTTCTTTCTTAAATATTACTATTTTCATCAACTGGGTAGTATGCACTGCAAAAACATGTTTTTTTGACATTGTAAATAAAACAAATCTTGTTAGAGTATGTTTATAAGAAAATTAAATAGTATTTCAGTCTTTCTACTTCAAAATTTCATGTTTCAGCATGTAGCAATTTCAGAGTGATTTTTTTTCAGTGTGGATTCCTGTCATGTTCACTTGTGTGGTTCTTAAACCATTAAGACCAAGCTGTACACTTGCATTATATGAATACAGATAGATGGATTAGATTTCTGAAAATCTTTGTTTGTGTTCATCTGATGAAGGAAAGTAATATACATCTAGGATTCGCATGAGGATGGGTATGAAGTGAGAATTTTCATTTTTGGGTGAACTATCCCTTTAAGCCTTTCAGGTGTTTGCTTTCTATCCTAGCTAACTTGATTAAAATTGACGCAAATTCATAGTGGAATTGAATTAAGTATCATCAGACATACATCTGCCGGCGAGCAGCAGCAAACCCGCTGCAGCAAATAAAAAGATGCGGTTCACAGTCACAAGTCTCAAGTCAAATTCTTAGTTATGAATCATTACAACTGCTATTTCCAGAGAACTGTATCTCACCATTCAACAAAATTTTGTGTTTTATATCTTATTACCAAGTTGGCCCAGAGCCGACTATGAAAATTTGCAGGAGCTGGTGTCATGTTGACACGAAGTAATAAAGACTATAAATATTTCACCTGGAAGAGTGTGTTATCCAAACTAGAGTACTGTTCTGTGTATGCCATGCTACTCTTCATTTATTTACCTCACAGTCTGTTTGCAAGAGTCTCATAGTTCTGCAGCACTTGAAAGCATGGGACTAAGAAGCTGTAGCGCTGGGGAACAGTTGCGGGGGGGCTGTAATCAAAGACGTACATCCCCCCCGTCACGACCACCCCTATCGTTCCCTCCCAGAATGTTAGTAATGTCAGTCTCCACCTCCCAATCTGGTCTATATACCACCAGAGTCAGAGCGAAGACTTGTGCCTTGTCCCAGACCACCTCAGGCCCCTTGCTGGCCTTTGCTCTCTCTCATTGTCCCCCTCCATGTCAGCCGGGTATGCAGTGACATGCCGTCTAGCTTGTTAGCGACCCTTGAGTTCAAACTGTTGCCATCTGGCCTGCTGGCTCTTACCCTGAGTGCTTTATCTTGTGTTAGTCTCTGCTGGATGTTCATATTTTTCAAAAAGACTGCGGGTGGAGCTCACACAGAGATATGCTTGAAAGGGATTTGGTTTGGTGGGACCCTCAAAACTTTTTGTTACTATTGTTATTTCCATAAAACCTTTTTACACAGTATACTGGATAAACAGTGAATGGCAACATTGTGTTTTTGCAGTTTTTAAATATGCATTAAGCATTAGGCAAACAATTTTACCTGTTACTGTTGCTTTACTAAACTCTTTTCTCTGCAGTTTAGCACATGTGCACTGACACATTGATGTCACATGGACGTCCTTCTATGGCTGTAATTTTGCGGCTAATATTTGCAGTATGTGCAAGTTCAATCCAAACCATTGCATCGACAGTATTTCCATAAATTTGCGTAATGCATCAATTTCCATTAACAAAAGATAATTTAGAAGTCATTTTGTTGTGTTTCTACCTTTCATCATGCTCTGCTGATTTTCATATAAATGTCTTTTCTAAGGCTGTGCCGAGCATTATGTTAGCACAGAGAGAGAGGGGAGAGCTTTAGTGGATATTCATTTATGGATTGCATTTTAGGGGGGGGCTTGGAAAACAATGAAATATTTATCATGGAAAGATGAATGGCACAGACAGGGAGAGGGCACTAAATTATAAAGGAAAGGTTAGGATCTAATTGAATTAGGATGTGTGGAGAGCACGAGCTAGCCAACTGCTGGGGTTCACAGTGGCTGCCACAAGTCTCCCCATCACTCTTGGTTTCACTCGTCTGCCTCACTGACTCTTCTCTCTAATAAGAGTTAATACATAGTAATAAATCACATTACAAATGATTAAACATTTATTTGTTACAAATGGAAAGATTTTAGCAGGGATCATTTGTACAGCTTACATTAATTTAAAAGATGCTGTGATAAAGAATGACTGATTTTTAGCTTAGATTATGTATGTATAGTTATATGTATATATAAAGAGTGATTAAAACATCTTACAGTTGAAATATAATTTTAAAAAATGATGAACATGATTTCCCATTGAGAAAAAAAGAAATCTGTTCCTTTTAGCTTTAGGTCAACTTAGTGTATTTTACTAATACCAATAGCTAAGGAATGAAATCAGGCCAATAACTGATTAATCGGTTAATAGTTTTTAAAAACAAAGACATGATTTAAAAACTGACAAACTTTATACTCTATGCAAATTAGTTCTGAAACCTATTACGTAATTAACAGTAATGACCTAACCATGGAAATGCTTGATTATGCAAAAAAATAAATTAATTGTTGTGCTGTGCTGATAATCCATTAACAAGATGGTAAAAAAAAATCCCACAAAGTACAAAAATTATCAACATTTTCTTGGGATGTTGTTATACCCTGTGTGAGCTCAAGTCAATAAGATTTAGTACAATGTGATAAAAAAATTTTCAGGAAAAAGAAAATCCTCTTTGGATTGAAATGACTAAAAACAACATGAGGGCTAAATAAAATAAAAAATAGCTATGCTTCATCACTAGTTTCGATATATTGTCTTATGAAGTGTATGAATGATACAGAATAAAGGGAGAGAGAGAAAAAAGAATTGAAATAATCTCTGTTGTAAGTTTTCTCTTTAAAATCTTTTGTACGTTTTTTTTAATATATATATATATAAATGCGTTTTAAAAATAAAAAAAGAAGCGAATGAAGGAGTTTAGACCTTAGATGCCATATTAAATTGTACGAAGATGAAAACAAGGCTGTGAGGGATAGGCTTACAGTCTAAGTCAACTCACCAATCAAACTGTTTCATTGGTTGTTGGGTTTTTTTGTATAGTGAAAGATTTGTAGAAAGATGAACAACTGGCATGTTGTTAAAGATCAATCCATTGAACACACTGTACTTCTGTTCCACATGGCCTTGTTTTCAGTCCTGTCAAAAATGAAATGTGTCTGCCCTAACTAAGGTCTATTGGCTTTGGTTTTGGCCAGTAACTGATAGTTCCAAAAAGCAACTACTGGGGCAGATAAAACTCTCACATCAGCAAGTATGAAAGTTATTTTGTCTCATATAAACCACCAGAGGATAGTCTTCTTGCAAATGTGCATGCATTATTTTGGTTTCAATCATTAAAATGGATTATAGCATTAGACAAAAAGTTACATTATTCATAATTAGTTATTTTAATACATCAACGAATTGTCATTTATAGATTTAGCAATACAAAGTACCTGCTTAGGTGCCCCCTGGGGTCCGTATTTCCCTGATTGGGAATCAGTGATTTAGAATATTACATTTTCCAATAGAATTTTCAGGCTCAGTAAATAGAGGCAGACAAAACAAGATGGCACCACTTTGTACTTTTTAAAAGAACATATTTTCATTTCTGTCCATCCCACCCTCCCTTCCTCAGGAATAACCTCATTAGAATTGAGGGAATCTGATTGTGTATTCCTGTGAGATTAACATTTTACTGGTTAATTTAATTTGAGGGGCTGGCAGAGCAGGGCAGTGTTCAGAGGGGAAAGAAAGGAAGAGAAGTGTGCATCCATCTAACAGGTGGCTGAATCGACCTCAGCTGGTGCCACCTCGGCCTCTGACACTGACCTTGCTCAGAACAAGCTTAGCTTAGTCTCTCTCTCTCTTTCCTCCTCCTCTCCTTCCCTGTCTTTCTCTCACTCCACTCCTCTCTCTCTAAACAAATAACACTTCTGCTTTCAAGGGGGAGAAGATAGAAAGACACTAAAGAGGAAATATGTTACAGTACTTGCGGTGGCGGAAAGCATTTGAGGATGAATAATTTCTCGCTGTCTCTGGAGAGTCGTCGCTGTATTTCTTTCTCTTTTTTTCTTTTAAGGAGAGGGTGGATTTACATAAAAGGAGCAGCGACCACAGCGGTCTGAAAGAGCCTCTAACTGGTGGGAGGATTAAGTGTATCACTGAATGGAATTATGTTGTAAATGACAGGGAGGGGTAAGGACCCCCCGGGCCCCCTCGCTCCCCTCCTCAGTGTCGTGGTCCCATCTGGTCCTTTAAAGAATACCTAGCAGTAATTACCCCCAGATGGCTTAGGGGCTTTGCACAGGCCGCCCGACCAGGTGCCAGCGAGTCCTGCTGGGTCGCTGTATTCACTGCCAGCCCCAGCAGCACCGCAAAGTGGACCGAAGCTCACAGAGGGTTTTTGTGTGTGTGTGTGTGTGTGTGTTTTGTAATAATTTTGAATTATTTTATTTTATTTTTACAGGGCTTTAAGCAAATAGAAGCCAAAAACTATTAGACAGGACAGGACATCAGACAGGGAGGGGAAAGGTGATAGATTGGACAATGATGTTATTTTTCATGTTTCTTTTTCCTTTGAACTGTTTCTTTCACAAGGGCAAAAGGCTGCACAGCAGGAGCAGCAGAAGTGTATGAATTGTATCAGTTCTCATCATCTACATGCATTTTCATTGCAGTCATTTGTAAAGCAAAGAGTGTTTTAATACTGAGGTGCAGCCATATTACATTGATCTGTTTTGACTGACCAAAAACTAAGATAAAGAGAGGCAAGCAAACGGAAACCTGTATTGATCACTC
The DNA here is from genome assembly GCF_001515625.1 of Sinocyclocheilus rhinocerous. Lineage (NCBI taxonomy): Eukaryota > Metazoa > Chordata > Actinopteri > Cypriniformes > Cyprinidae > Sinocyclocheilus > Sinocyclocheilus rhinocerous. The sequence goes on from NW_015647052.1 coordinate 325,539, forward strand.
TGCTATTTTCTGTCAGGCCCCAATAATGTACCTGAAGGCATCTGTGTTTGGCCACAAGTCTGTTTGGATGGTCTCTCCATAACACAACACGAAAAAGTACAACGTAAGAGGCTTTTATACCTATGCTGAAACAGGAGTTTCACTTATTATTTTTACACACTTTTAGTAAAGCAATAAGTCTCAAGATGCCTTGCAATATAGTGATTTTACCATAAATAAGGGGTGCTATTAGGCTCTGCTTTGCATAAAATCCTTCAAATCACAGTAACATATGGACTCGGGTGGTGTATTGTTTGTATAAAATGAAGACACTATGGTTAAAAAAAACTGTTTAATGCAGAATTATAAAATTACATAAAATATATTGTAATAATATACAAAATATAATTATTTTATATAATCTAATAAATAATATTAATTTGATTATTTATTTAAATCATTTATTATTAATATTTGTCAGCATAAGCAATTTTTCATGTTGTAATATAGTTCTTTATACTAACACAGGATTAATTTGGTAACTTGGTGCATCAGTATAGAATGTGCTATGACAGGTGTGTATTTATAATCATTTTACAAAAGCTTTGAATGCGGCTCATCCAATAAGAATAATGTGATATCTTCAACAGCTGATCAGTGGCTCACTCGTGTTCAGATGAGAGTAATAGTGACACTGCGTAGAATTGATTTACCATTAGAATTAGGATTAGAATTTTTACCATTACATTGACTCTGGCCTTTGAACGCAAAATGATTTCCCTCCTTTCTTGTCAACATTGAACCTTCAGAGGAAATCAAAGTCCATAATCACGATCTCACAGTAAACACCCTAGGAATGACAAAACTACACTGTTGTGAATATTTAAACAATGCAAAAATCACAATAATTTCTACAGGCAAACCTAGTAAGATGAATACTGAACCAACCATATCAACAATTAAAATGTTATATAGTGGTAAATTGTTTGTTATTCCACAAGATTACTAGAATAAGGTGATTGCACACTGTAATATTCCTCCTATTAATATTCCCATTAACAGTGGGACTGTTTAGTGCAGTTCACTCATTGTATTTAGCGTCACAGTCTCTCATTAGACATAACAAGCCTGTAAAATCATCATGATTCTTCACACACAGACTTTATTAATATAATCTGACCTACTTTATTACCGGATCTGTCAATGACTCTAAATTGGCTGCTCTGCTTTTGTCTGCAGCCGTGTGTGCTGGAGTATATTTTATGCAGGCTCCCTCCTCTAACATCAAATGCTATTCAGCCTGCTGGTCGCAAGTGAATGCTGCTCCTCTTTCTGTAAACAATAGACGCTTGACCCCTGCCACAGGCTCACATAAAACTCCAGTGACTCTCTTCAACAGACTGCTGCCTTTAACGTTATTCATAGAGAGAGGGCCGCTACAAAGGTGACTATGATTTGAAGGCCTTGTTTTGCATTACATTCACTTGCGCAGGACGGTCATGTTGCTAACAGATACAGTTTCACATCTGTTCCTGTGTAATTTAGTTTGCAGTAGCATGTGATTTAATTTAACAAATGTGACAACTGTACAGATTCTTGTGGTAACTCTGATTTTTAATTTTTTTATTTTTTACATAATAAACAAGCCAGAATAAGAAAAATTGAAAGCACGCAGGTTTTGACACTTTGTATGGGCTTATTAATTAATTCATTCATTTTTATTATTATATTGCAGTTATGATACAATTTTAATGTGCCCTTCATATAGCCATATATATATATATATATATATATATATA
>NW_015647052.1:327822-346057 GCF_001515625.1 Sinocyclocheilus rhinocerous
TTTTATACCTATGCTGAAACAGGAGTTTCACTTATTATTTTTACACACTTTTAGTAAAGCAATAAGTCTCAAGATGCCTTGCAATATAGTGATTTTACCATAAATAAGGGGTGCTATTAGGCTCTGCTTTGCATAAAATCCTTCAAATCACAGTAACATATGGACTCGGGTGGTGTATTGTTTGTATAAAATGAAGACACTATGGTTAAAAAAAACTGTTTAATGCAGAATTATAAAATTACATAAAATATATTGTAATAATATACAAAATATAATTATTTTATATAATCTAATAAATAATATTAATTTGATTATTTATTTAAATCATTTATTATTAATATTTGTCAGCATAAGCAATTTTTCATGTTGTAATATAGTTCTTTATACTAACACAGGATTAATTTGGTAACTTGGTGCATCAGTATAGAATGTGCTATGACAGGTGTGTATTTATAATCATTTTACAAAAGCTTTGAATGCGGCTCATCCAATAAGAATAATGTGATATCTTCAACAGCTGATCAGTGGCTCACTCGTGTTCAGATGAGAGTAATAGTGACACTGCGTAGAATTGATTTACCATTAGAATTAGGATTAGAATTTTTACCATTACATTGACTCTGGCCTTTGAACGCAAAATGATTTCCCTCCTTTCTTGTCAACATTGAACCTTCAGAGGAAATCAAAGTCCATAATCACGATCTCACAGTAAACACCCTAGGAATGACAAAACTACACTGTTGTGAATATTTAAACAATGCAAAAATCACAATAATTTCTACAGGCAAACCTAGTAAGATGAATACTGAACCAACCATATCAACAATTAAAATGTTATATAGTGGTAAATTGTTTGTTATTCCACAAGATTACTAGAATAAGGTGATTGCACACTGTAATATTCCTCCTATTAATATTCCCATTAACAGTGGGACTGTTTAGTGCAGTTCACTCATTGTATTTAGCGTCACAGTCTCTCATTAGACATAACAAGCCTGTAAAATCATCATGATTCTTCACACACAGACTTTATTAATATAATCTGACCTACTTTATTACCGGATCTGTCAATGACTCTAAATTGGCTGCTCTGCTTTTGTCTGCAGCCGTGTGTGCTGGAGTATATTTTATGCAGGCTCCCTCCTCTAACATCAAATGCTATTCAGCCTGCTGGTCGCAAGTGAATGCTGCTCCTCTTTCTGTAAACAATAGACGCTTGACCCCTGCCACAGGCTCACATAAAACTCCAGTGACTCTCTTCAACAGACTGCTGCCTTTAACGTTATTCATAGAGAGAGGGCCGCTACAAAGGTGACTATGATTTGAAGGCCTTGTTTTGCATTACATTCACTTGCGCAGGACGGTCATGTTGCTAACAGATACAGTTTCACATCTGTTCCTGTGTAATTTAGTTTGCAGTAGCATGTGATTTAATTTAACAAATGTGACAACTGTACAGATTCTTGTGGTAACTCTGATTTTTATTTTTTTTATTTTTTACATAATAAACAAGCCAGAATAAGAAAAATTGAAAGCACGCAGGTTTTGACACTTTGTATGGGCTTATTAATTAATTCATTCATTTTTATTATTATATTGCAGTTATGATACAATTTTAATGTGCCCTTCATATAGCCATATATATATATATATATATATATATATACTATATTGGGAGTGATATGAAGGTTACATTAAAACTTCATTAGTGTTATTACAGTATAATTGAGATACTATTATAGTTTTAATTAATATTTTCATTTCCCAGTATCCACAGTAGAATCAGTTTTATTTTATTTTAATTTTATTTTGTTTTCATTTTAATTTTAGTTAAAGTTTTAGTAATTTTGGTTTTTGTCATTTCTGTTTTTTATATGTTTTTATTCATTTTTATTTTCTCTTTTAGTTTTAGACATTTTAATACATTAGGTTAAACTTTATTTAAACTATATTTATATTTAAATGTATATATATATATCCCTTGCATACATTTAATTGTTTTACTTTCAATTTAATTGTTTTGCTTTCATAGTTTGTTACTTTTAGTCATAAACTATAAAAATCTGTTATAAACATATTAATTATTACATGTTCACCATGTCACCTGTGATGCTTGTATATCCTCTCCTGGACATTATTAGATTATAAAATTAAATAAACTAGTAAGAGAGTGTTAATAAGTCCACAAGACCAAAAGTGTTCATAGTTGACATTTGTCTAAAATGAACAGTCATTCTAACCTGCCGAATGCTGTGTTTTAGTTTTATTTCTCAAAAGGCATTTTGTCACTGTACCTTATGTGGAGCAGCTACCATGTGGTCTAGGCTTTCAGTCATTAAGTCATTTGCTCAAGATGCATGCAACACTTTGCTATTTGCAGGTCAACAGAAATGATACCAAGGCACCTTTTATGCTAGCACTCTCCTGTAAAGCTGCAGCAAGACCGGAGGAGGATTTGAAGGAGGCAGACTCCATCATTGCTCTAGAGTGCTATTGATTCTTTATTAAGCCAGTGAGCAGTTCTTAGGGGATCTTTGGGTCCCCTTCACGCAGTCATCCTTGAGAGGAGAGTGCCATTTATCTGTTGTGACAAAGTGCTGGTTGGACTGGGGAGATTTCTCTTCAAAAGTACCCCTTAGAAAACCTCAAGCACTATTGTAATTACAGAGTATTCCAAAAATGATCAACTCTGTATTTTTAAGATCATAACTGAAAACATGTTACTTTTAATATGTAATATTCTTATAAGCAAATAGGCATTTTATTTAAATATTAATAGAAATAAATAAAACTAGAAAGTAATACTGTCCCTTTAAAGGAAAAGAGTGCAATGTTTTTCCCCCTCTAATCCATGATAGATGCCCTAATACCATAATACCTTGGCATGCTGTTGTTATTTTTCTAAATATTTTGCAGCACCAGAGAAGGAGATAATCTCATGTTAGAAACAAGGGATTGCAGGAATTAAAAGCCAATCAAAAAAAAATAAAAATACACATGTATTTTTACTATTACTCTATCACTCAAGCAAATACTCTTAAATGTGTAATACTTTTTAAGCATTAACCTTATCGTATAATACTGTACACGAAGGAACTGAGAAATTCACAGCCTTGCTGCTGTATTACTCACTCGAGAAAATGTCAAGAGAAAATTATTTTTGTATTGTGCATCATAGCTTCTGGAACTGAAAGGGTTTCTAAGTGTATTCAACCAGACTGATTAACTTAGATTGCAGAGTGTGGTGTCATCTGGAACAGCGCAGTCAAGACTCGCCCACCCTCACACTCCATTTATAGTGTCAGCAGAGGCTGTTGAACCACTGACTGGTCCTGTGGTGTCTGACATATGCTAGACCAGACGCCAGCAGACATCTCCAATGGCCTTGCCCTGATTATTGAATATTGGAGGATTTTTTTTCTCCTTGATTTGAAATAGTAGATGACAGTATGGGAAGAGCGACATGTCAGAAAACAAGTGTGTCCTCTGCGTACATGTCATTGTGCTTCTGAAACAAGCTAAAAGTGTTCATTTCTTTTTTCTTTTTTTCTTTTCTATATACAGTGAAAAAAATGGTGTGGAAACAACTTGACCGACAGCTATATCCAGTGATGCAAAATACTCTATTTTTTTCTCAAATATGGCCATTTTGAGAGAGAGAGAGAGAGAGAGAGAGATTAAAGTTGTGTGTGTGAATTATCTGCGTCTGTTACAGAATTAAATGAAGTAAGCATACAATAGCCATAATGAAGTCTATGCTATTTCATTCCGTACAGTAGATACATTTTCACAAAGTCATGCTAAAAAAATTCATAAGAGCACCAAGTTATCATCTATGTAGCAATGGTTATTAAAGGGTAGGTCTTATGCTATTTCATGCATTCTGAGTTATTTACACAGTTGAAGAGTTGGATTCTCGTGCTAAACATGGTCAAAATTTCAAAAAACAAGTTGGACATATGATGGAGTATTTCTGTGCCAAATACACTTTTTCAGGGTTGGTATAAACTGCGTTCACGCCAAGTCGTAATTACCGTAATTCCGAGATGACAACACGTGACATTCTACTCGGAGCTGAATTGTGTGTTTTTATGGCAACACTATCAACACCAAAGCCTTCACATGCTCCAGAACTCGTAATCGCAACTTGTAAGCTCGGAATGTTCTGAAAGTTACGACTTGGATCAGTGACAGCTGTACCACCTGACCGCCACCAGATTAATTTAGGCGCTACGTTTAGGCACTACCTCAGAGTCCAAGAACATGGGCAGATCCGAGTAGAACGTCACGTGTTGTCATCTCGGAATTACGGTAATTACGACATGGCGTGAACGCAGCATAAGTTTCGGAAAGCTTTTCTGGAGTATGGCCCTTCATGACGTTATAAAGTGTGGAATTCCTTGTATGGGCACTTCTCCTGGAAGAGTGTGCACACATCAACCAGAGCGAAAGCAAGAGCAGCCCATCAACGCGTTTCATTCGGGTTACTGAAGTCGTCGGCAGCGTTGCACAGGACTTGCTTGAGAAGGATTTGTCATTTTGTTTCTAGATCACAAAATCAAGAATGTCACCAAAGTGTGTTTTTGGTTGTATGGGAAAGATAACCCTGTTCAGCTTCCCAAAGAACCCAGCATTAAGGGAACAGTTTGTTTCCCCGGGGCAGCAACGGAGTTTTGCAAGTGTGTTTGTTTGTTCCTGGCACTTCAGTGACAAATGTTTTATAAACAAATGAAATAAAATTGAAGTCAATAAAGTTTTTGTTCCTGTTTTATTTGTCGATTTCACAGCTTGCAGATGATCGCTATGCAAATGCTTTGAGTGCTCGTGACTCTTTAGCTCCGCCCACAGCACGCCTCCAGGAGCTCGACTGTTTTCAGAGAGAATTGTAAGACTCTTGAGAAGGGTATAAGTGGGAGCTCCAAAATAGGGCGTGGCTTCCTCCCATTGACAGACATGTACATGACACGCATGCGCAATTTTTTCTCGCAATCAACTTCAGCGCAAACTCCGCCCCACAGATGATTCTAAAGATTGTATTGGTTGTGTCAATCACAGTGTTAATTTCCCACACTGCTACAAAAAATGCTAACCCCTAAACCTACCCCACACCTGACCCTAACCTTAACCAGTGAATTTGACTGCATGGCGGGATTGGCGCTGAATAGCATGGTAAAGAAAGTTGCAGTTTAGGAGATAAGCAGTTAATAAGATTATGCGATATGAGATTGCCTAGATGGGCCGTTCAATGGCACCTTTTTAGTTACACCCAGCGTCACTACCCCCTCCTACCCTGTGAATTTCAAGCCCCGGGACCCCCCTGTTGCTTAAAACAAAGCGTGTTTGTATTAGTTGGGATCTTGACCCTTACCTTTTTTATATTAGATTTTGTTTGGCTGCTGTAACTGAGTTATAACAGCCAGACAAGCCAAGAGCAAAAGTCATGAGGTGGTGATGATTATGTTTTAACATAATCATTATTCGACCTGAATCACTGAACTCATTTAGAGTCTAATCTCTGAGTTATATTTCCTTTATTGATTACAACAGCCTTGTGATTCCACAGCAAAAGATCCTGTATATTCTATACATTTTGGAAGGATTTATTACAAGCAGTTCTGATAAAAAAATAAAAAAAACTTTTAAAAAGTCTTTCTTTTATGCACACACAGACATCAAGAAACAGCGTATGAATCTCAACAATGGTGACAAACAGCATATTCATATAAACAAATCAACTCTGAACATCACAAAACAAGCTACTAAAAAGTCACATAAAACAACAAAAACAAAAAAACAAAGAAAATAGTAAGAATAAAAGAAATGACAAAGACAATTCATCTCATAATTTATTCATGCCGCAATGCATGATGGGAGCCATGGATGAGCTATGGTTTTTGATCAAAGTGAGTTTTAAAAACTTCTGTCTGATTACGGCAAAAATGCCAGATCTTATATTGTTCACAGCGTTGATGTAATCAATAAAAAAAAACTAATTCAGGTCTCTACATGATTATTATTTCAAAACATAATCAACGCCACATGATCACCTTTCCTCTGGTTTGTCTGGCTGTTATAACACAGTTACAACAGCCAAATAAAATCTAATGTTAGAAATTTAAGGGTCAAGATCCCAACTAATGCAAACACTGACCACTATAATGGTGACTTAACATTTTTGATTTTCTCCTTTGGTGATTCTGCTTGTTAACATCAGGTGTCTTCAATAGTGGTCAATCATCACTTAATTAATCAGCTAATTATCTCATTAACTTCACACTGCTTCAGTGTTTATATGAGTCCACACTCAGAGTGTTAAATTAACACTGGGGATTTTGCTGTGTACAGTAACTCCATTATTAAAGAGGCCCAATCTTGATTCTTCGAATTTTAATAATTTTAGGCCTATATCAAACTTGCCGTTTCTTACTAAGATTCTTGAGAAAATTGTGTTGACCCAGCTGCAGTCCCATTTGATGTCAAATAATATTTTTGAAAAATTCCAATCGGGTTTTAAGTCTCAACACAGCACGGAAACTGCACTTTTAAAAGTTGTAAATTATATTTTACTAGAAACAGATATAGGGAATGCTTTTAGACTTAAGCTCTGCATTTGATATGATTGACCACAATATCTTGATTTCCAGGTTGAATAGCTGTGTTGGGTTACAGGGAAAGGTGTTGAAATGGTTTCAATGCTTTTTAACAAACATAAATTTTAGTGTTTCCATTGGCCAACATAGTTCTTCCTCACGCCCACTTGCTTGTGGGGTGCCACAGGGCTCAATTCTTGCCCCAGTTTTATTTTCTATATTTATGCTACCAATGGGTGCTATATTTGAGAAATATGGAGTGTCCTTCCACCTATATGTGGATGATACTCAGCTGTATTTTCCCTTGCAGCATAAAAGTAAAGAATTCTTAGGACCTCTGTTGGATTGTCTAAATTAATTACAAATATGGTTAAAGCAGAATCTTCTAGAGTTAAACGAGAACAAAACAGAAATCATTTTGTTTGGTTTAAAGTCATATGAAAACTGTGCCCTTCACTTTGGTCATCTCTCTTCCTACTTTAAATACCTGCTTAAAAAACATATTTTGTCAATAGCTTTTATCTAGCCATGTCAATTGTTTTGTTATATTGTGTTTTGATGTTTTGTGGTTTCTTATGTTTTATTTTAGCTGTATTGTACAGCACTTTGGATCAACTGGTAGTTGTGTGAAAGTGCTTTATAAATAAAGAAAAGAAGAAAGAAAGAAAAAAGGGCAGATGAGATGAAAAGTGATGAAACAAGAACAGAGCAAATGAGAACAGAGGAGAAGAGATCTTTGAAAAAATGAAAGAATGGAATGAAAATTAGACTCCAAAAAAAGTGTGAAATGTGAGCACAGAAAAGTGCTTGTGTTGGTTTTAAAATAGTTGAACCAAGCCCAGACGAAGAACAGTGCAGTGATGAATAGGAAATATTCATAAATGCCCTCCTAGTCTCTCAATGTGAGATTGAGTGTTGTGTGTCAGAATGCATATGATCTTGGCATCTATCTGATACCTGTCTGAAATACAAATTAGTGCAGTGGTCAAATCAAGTTTCTTCCACTTACGGCGTTTATCAAAAATCAAATCTTTACTCTCTGTTAAACAGTTTGAACAGATTATTCACTTGTTTGTTCTATGTCGTTTAGATTACTGTAATTCAATATACTATGGTATAAGTCAGTCCTCTATAATGCATTTACAGATTGTCCAAAATGCTGCTGCAAGGTTGCTAACAGGCAGACGGAGGTTCGATCACATCTCGCCCATTCTTATTTAACTAAACTGGTTACCAGTCAAATTTAGAATTACTTTTAAAATTTTAACTTTTGTTTTTAAATCTCTGCATAAACATATTTTGTCAATATAGCTTTTATCTAGCCATGTCAATTGTTTTGTTATATTGTTTTGATGTTTTGTGGTTTCTTATGTTTTATTTTAGCTGTATTGTACAGCACTTTGGATCAACTGGTAGTTGTGTGAAAGTGCTTTATAAATAAAGAAAGAGAGAGAGAAGAGAGATAGGTACTCAAGATTAACATGAGCTTGGCAGGAACTGTTATGTACGCTTTAATGAAAACTATAACAGTAACATGTAGCTATTGTTGCATGAATAATAAGGAACTGATAAAATTATCCACCCCTACCCTATAGTAAAGTATTAACAAATTGCCGTAAATATAGTATAATTTAAGAATGTTCATCCCTCCAAAACAGAGAAAACATCTTTCACAAACATCTACATGTCTGTCTCTTTTAAAGTGTTTAGTGCATATAATGAGTTGTATTTGTAGGGGTTAATATAGCACAGTTCTTAACCCCACACCAGATCTCACTAATTTTCAAACCCTGGTTTCGGCCATGAATGTAGCGATTCAGTATCAATTAATAAAAGTCAAGGGGCAGCGTTGACAACAAGTTTCTGTGATCCTGAATGTTTCTGTGTGCACAGCTTGATCTCTGATCTCTCTCATTTAAAGCCTAATTTAAACATTAAAATAAAGAATCATTTGAAAAGTTTGAAAAATAATTCATGAAAAAAAAATGCTTCAGAAACTATTTGTATGATAATCAAATATAGGTTTTTATCTGAACATTAAAAAATGGTTATGTACTGTAGCTATAAATACAGCATGCATTTAAAAAGGGGGTGTAATGCCTACTTTACAGATTAATGGTATTTCATGGCAACTGATTCTTAATTAATTTTTACATTTAATAACATGCACACACACACACACACACACAGGCCTACATATATAGAGCAAGTCTCTTATTAATCTCAGAGCAATATCTTGGGGCTCTACTGATAGCCATATACACACTTTACATGATGTCTTTCGTTCCTTCTGAACCCAAAGAGACTTATAGGGGGAAATGTACTCTCTATCTCATTAAAGAGCTTTTAGGTTACATGTACCACGATACAGTGGGATCAACATCAATCTAATATCATTCTAATCAATGTTACTCTGCTTTTTATAATATAATACACCGCCGGCCCTCAGAGGGTTAGAAGCAACTTTGATTCCATTCCTTTAAAAGTGCACTGCTCTCCTGATGGCCTTATTTAAGTTTCTTATACAGTAATCTCTACCCTATCAAATTTCAACATTTAATTTTCCCAGCTAAATTCAATCACGCGTTCAGCCTTGTGTGACTAGCTAATCATGACCCCTGGAAGCTCGGCATACAGTGTTCTAATCTCGGAGGTCCTCACCGGGAGGCAGCACTAAAACTCATTCATGTATAATTAAAAGTTCTTACCGCAAACGGAATATCAAGGCACGTCTGAATCCTCTGAGAGGTTTCGCATGGCGGGGAAAATATCACGCGCGCCATAATGTGACGTGGTAATTATGTTCGGCAGCTTTTCTCGCCTCTGTTCTCCCTCTATCGCTTTTCATTTTTGAGTGGTAATAATATGAAGAGGGTTAAGGATCCATTTTGACACTGGTGTCAGCAACGATGTACCAAGTGTCCCTCAGGGTCCACAAGTCATTACTCTATACGCCCATTCTGCAACAGTTTAGCTTCTGAACAACAGCCAGAGGCGATATAACATTTATGCGGGCAAAAACACATCTTTATTTGTCATACATATAGCCTGTTCGGTTCTCCTTATTCACCAGAAAAACAAGTACACACTATTTAGGGTAGTCTTACTCAGCTGGACTATTCTATAGCATATTTTTAAACTAATAAAAGTAATAGCTTCGCCCTGAGTCTGGCCAAGTGAGAGACACTTATTATATTATTATCCTCTCGTGGGCTCTTTTTATAGACAAATTCTGGCTAACGCCGGGAGTTTTCTCAAGGATGTATTGAAATTGGATAGGCCTAATAGGTGCAGGCTGAGATAGTTTTGAGTTGAACTTGTTTTCGAGGCTGTAGACTATTCCTCACGGGCTCCAACGACAAGACGTGTTGACCCGTCCTTTAGTCTTAATGGATGTAGACAGGTCTGTGAAAAAGGATGCTATCTTTGCAGTCCTGCCATCTGTAAAGAACTTAATCAGAGTCCCTGACTAAAGCAAATTAACCTCCATTTGCTTAAAGAACACTGCAAGACCCCTTCAAACTCTTTACAAGGTAAACAGAGCACTTTAGGCAAATTTGGATCATTTGATTCTTTGGAGAATTAACTTCAGTTGCTGTGTGGCTGCTCTGTTCTCTAACCCAGAGCACATAAGAAATTAGCCTGAGGCAGATCTTGAGCAAGTCTAAACCTGCACTTATGATTGAACAGGAAATGCACTGCCTGTTCCCTCACTACATGTTCTGAGCAAGTCAATCATACAGAGCCATCAAACCCTAGTTTTATACACAACAAAGGTGACACTTTACAAGAAGCTTAAATTTGTTAACATTAGTAAATGTATTTGTTGACACAAAAATTAAAATGCAGTCATCATTTACTCACCCTCATGTTCTAAACCTGTATGACTTTCTATCTTCCGTGGATCTAAAAAGAAGATATACCGTTATATTTGGGCGAACTATCCCTTTAATTTATAAATTAAATTATTGATTCATCATAATACCTTGTTCAAACTACTAATGTTTATACACCTAAAAAAAACACGTAGTAATAAGAATTAACCAAGATTAATAAACGCTATAAATGTACTGTCTGTTGTTATGTCATATTCCACTAACTAAAGTATAGAAACTGTTAGCATAATACATGTATACAAGTAGGGAAAAGAAATAAGAGGCAGCCACATCACAGTGATTTTAACACAAATCAGGGTGTTGTCAGACATAATGTGGCGGTAATGGCAATACGATAAAGGTAAATACAATAATCACATTAAAGAAGTCGTTAAGTAATATAGTTAATTACTATTAGTAATAAGCCTAATCATGGTGTTTAAGAGTGCCAAGCAACTTACACATATAAAATTAATTGATTTATCTTGTGTACAGCTGCTTAAAATAAACAACTCGACCACTTAGGTTTCAGAGCTAAAAACCGTTTTATAAAATGAAAATGATATTTTGCAGAATTGGAACAGCCATCATTCTCATAACCCTACACATTCTCCACCTTTTAGGCTAATTTAATTTGAATAATCTCTGCTTTATTTAATACATTTCACCATGGTTAGCTACCTTCCACATTACAATTCTGCAGATTTTCCCTGAAAATCAGATCAGAAAATTGACTTTTTTCAGGTTTTTTCTGGACCTGATAATGAACAAATAACACCTGTTGGCAGTGCTGCATGTTTAGACTGCACAACCTGCATTAGGCTGTTTGTTTCATCAATATATTCTACAACACAGAAAAATAACTCCAGGTTTTCATCCATTTGAGCAGACGTACTGCATGGAGCTGTTTTGATCCAACAGCTGCAAAATAGCATCAGGGTCAAAATGGGCACATTCAGCATAATGCCTTAACATGCCCTGCTGTAAATGACTGGTCATTAGCCAATACAAAATGGCTTAAATATGAACTCTATCACTGCCACATGGGTGCCCCCTCATCTGGCTGACATAGGGTGCCATCTGCCTGCTGGTGTTTCAAATGCCTGTGTGCCAGTTCAGTGATTCTCGTTGATCTAATGAACTCAAAGATTCTATCTGTAACTGCTTAAACGGAGACCCTTGAACCATAGGAACATGCATATAAGGAATAGTTCACCAAAAAGTTAAAAGTCTTTATTCACTATCATGCTGTTAGGAATTGTTTTTTTCTTCTTCTGTGAAACACAAAAGGTGAGACCTTGACATTTTTTTTTTTATTTTGAGGCGAGTTGTCCTTTTAAGTGAATGTGTGAGGTGTGCTAAATATATATATATATATATATATATATATATATATATATCACTCTAAGACACACTTCACACTTTTACAGGTGTTTCACCAATATTTTTAATTATGCATTGCTTAGTGTTTAAAGGTTGAAGGAAATATCCATAAATTTGACAGAAAATGTAATGGTAATTTTCTGCCAGGATTTTCTACAGATTTTTTATTTGTTCTTAAAGTGTGTGTGTATAAATATACATAATTTTAAATATACAGTGGGTACGGAAAGTATTCAGACCCCCTTAAACTTAATATCTGCAGTGGAAACTTTGTTGTTGGTGTGATGAGGGCATTTTGAAAATGTGGGTTAATTAGTCTTGAAACGTTTTCCCTGCTGCAACAGCTGTGGCATAATTGATAGAGTGCTATTTACTTCACAGAATAAAATTATGCATGCAACACACTTAAAAATATACAATTATAGCTGTGTAGTAATGTTTAAAAGGTTGTGTCAGTTACATTTGTGTGATGTAATTAATGCTACCTAGACTTGGGAGGGGTTCAGCTTGGCATGACCATGGCACAATAGATGGGAGTGGAGAAAAGGGGATAAGCAGACACAATTAACGCTGGAAATGGACAGCTATGATTTTGGAGGGTTATTTTGTCCATAAAAAATGTAAATGCATTGGATGTGTGCTTGTTTCGGGTGAACCTGTTCAGCATTTTCATTGAGCTTTTGTTTTGGATGTGCTAGTCATCTCTACTGCAGTGAGTGCCACTGATATCTGATTTTATGTGGGCTTGTTATCTCACAGTTTCGCTGGTAATGGATTGTGTCACTGGAACTTGGTGTTCTAATATAAACAAATAAATAAAAGATTTTTAAATTTAAGAGTAGACATTCATCAGTTTGGTGGTCAAATAAATAAATAAAAGAGCCATGCTTTCATTTCAAGATTTCATTTGAGTTTATTTGGCACCAGTTACCATTCTACAGATCTAAAATAGAAATGGCTAATATTTTATTTGCATTTATGAGTAGACAGTTACAGCAGATAGCAGATATATATTAAGCTGCAAAAAAAAAACACGCATGCACACAAATAATGTGCTAAAAAAAATTGCTTTTTTTTTGCAGTGATCAGAGAAAACCATAATCCTACAGTTAGTCTCGCATTCCCTGAACCCTCAGTTTTGTTATCCTGTGACTATCCATTAACAAACCTCTCACTCCCTTAACATCTAAGGCACAGAAGACCCTTTTATGCTTGCAACTATTTTTCCTCCACAGTTTCAATTTTGCTTTAATTTGAACTTCATGCCAGAGGTTCAGTAAGGTGAAAGCAAGGTGGGAGTCTTACAAATGCAAGGTGCAAGCGAGAAAAAAGGGAAGAAGAAAAAGAAAACCACACACGCCATCCATTGGTCTTTGTATTGATTCACAGGGGTGTTGAAAAGGTCTTTGGTCATGCCCTTACCAAAGCATACTAATTTGCTCGATCAAGTCTGTCAGAATATCGACTGGGAGGAGGTACAGCGCCCGCCATTGTGTTTTCTTCAGCGGGGAGCCGGTCTGTGAAATGGGATTACCAGAGGTCACGCAGGCAGTGAAAGGATGTCCATCACTTTCTGTCTGCTAATACAAAGGGGCGGGAACTGGGACGTGATTGAGATGTTGAAGACAAGAGGAATCGCATTTTCAACAAAAAAAAAAACATCTCTTGCATGCAAATGTCTGACTGTTAATGTATTCATAGCCATCTCACAGAGTTTTAATCACAGTAGATGACTAGCTTACAGTTTCCTGTTTTATTTTAGGCTCAGGTTGGAATTTAATTGTAACACAGTTGCAGTCTTTGCTGTAGCAGTAGATACATGAAGGTAGAAAAAAGATGTTCATTATTTCAACTTCATTGTAACATTTTATAAATCTGACCTTGAGTGTGACAATGAATCAGTTTTACAAAATGATTGATTTCTTAAAACCATCAATGGCTAAATGTTTTAAATTACAGGATGTCAGCATTGCTAAATGTTAATGAACATTTGTCTGTTATGAGCAACAACATTAATAGTTTCTTATAAATGAAAATAACAATTGTGCCACGAAACATATTGATGTTAAGTTCTCTTAATTTGAATTTAATACAAATTTAATGCATGAAAGGTCTAAATTTTGACAACAAAAAAAGATTAAAATGTCATTTATTTTCATTTAATTAATTTAATTCCATATAATTAATTTTCTCCATTATTAATTTATTGTATTAATTTTGAATTGGTTTGTGCAGTTATACAAAAAAGTTGTACATAATGATGTTGGGAAAAACTTAATTTTAACTTTAATTTTATCAATTGTATTGTTCTTCTTACAGTAAAATTTTATGTTTTTCTTCTGCAATATTGACACCTGATATGAAGGGAAAAAAATTATGAATTCTCTATATGTGCAAGGTTCAGATTTGATGTTTATATGAAAGATAAACGTTTGATGTTCAGAGTCACTCTGTCTAACTGTATGTTCCCTGTGACCGTCGTCGGGCTCTATAAATAAGCCATTGTGTCTGGACTCCTAATGTTTCCTAATCTCTGCACACTGCTGAAATTCTATGCCACATCATCCAACAAACCTCTTTGCTCAACAATGGTTTTTATTATACCCATTATTATAACAAATATCCAATTATCTATTATCTTGTAGATCTGATTGTATACCTCTTTGTGGTGGTAAGGTCAAATACTCTTACCTCTATACGTGGAACATCTGCCTGTGCTTCCCGTCTCATCTGCAGTCCTCATGGCCAGCAGCCCCCTTAACCTGATCACATAGGTATTTTGTTTTCATTCCCCTCCTGTGTTTTGTTTGTTTGATTGCCTGAGCAGGTGTTTTATAACCATTAGAGACTCCATTGCGACCCTGTCTCTGAGTAGTACGCAAATAGAAAAAGCAGAGAGTCAAGTCATGCAAGTGATTTTTTTCTTTCTCAATGGAACCATCTGGTGACTGAGCGAAAGAAAAAAAGGAAACATAGGGTCGTGTGGTTGTTTACCTTTGGCTACATAATTGTGTTTCGAGGAAAGCGTGAGGTCACGGGGGAAGCTGCCTGTTGGTTCGGCAGGTTGTAAGGGCTTCATTGGTGTCCTTGTTTGCAGTCATGAATGACAGCAAGAAGCAATTCCTTATTAATCATTGATAAAATGTTATTCAGTTTTACTGACTGTTGCAGTAAAAAAAATATTCCACTTAGTTTTTTAAATTATATCTATTAAAAAACTTGAAAAAATACATAAAAATATTATTAACAAACTAATATATATATATATATATATATATATTATTTGTATTTTTTAATGAAATTCATACTTTTATTCAGCAAGAATGCATTAAATTGATCAAAAGTGACAGGAAAATATTTATTCAAGTATCTAAAAATTGCCTTTCTTTCCTTTTTTTATTCATTAAATGTTCTTTCTTTTTTTTCCTTTATTTGTCGAGTGTCCATCAGTCAATTAATGTTGTCCCCCAAGAGTCATCACAGCTCATTTTTGTAACTAAAGCAACTGTGACTCCAGCATCCTGCTCTCGGTGCTGATAGTGGAAAGACTGAAATGTTGGTTTTGTGTTTTTGCAGTGGCGTCAATAGATATTCAGAGTTGACATTCATCCCTTCTCGTACTGGGCAGACCATTACGCCACACTACTACTACATGTAATTATGAAATTGATGATAATTACTGATTGACTCATTAATCTCTCATTAGACCATTGTGTATAAACTCAATGACATGCAAATCAGTAAAATGAGAACAGAAGAAGAGGATAAATACTTGGGAGAAAAAACTGTGAAGAGCAAGTTATTAGCTGTGCTAAGACATACAATATTAGCTTATTAAGACACATCTGAGCAAGAGAAAAGCATATGCATACATTATGTGCTGAAGTCAAATGTAATTAAAATTAAAGTTTTAAGAATTACAGTTGTTAGTTTCAAATGGATTGGAATGGTAATTTCAAATGTGGACCTTTTTTCTATATACAGTGACCTGAAAAAGTATTTGGACACTTAAGCCAGATTTAAATTAAACAGCAAAATACCAAAGCAAATGGCATTTGCAAACAAATGATGCTAGAGATTTTCTCAGAACTGACTTCACTTTTCTTTTAATTTTTGTTTGTAACTTTTTTTTTTTTTTGGTAACTGGTGTCAAGGTGATTTTAAGGAGCTGTATGAAATCCCCTCAAGTGGAATGTAGTTCATCACATGGACATGACCCACTAACCTTTGACAACCACGAACTGTTTAAATATGTAATTTTAAAGAGTATGTATATTGATTTATATTAAAAACCAACAGACTGTGAAATGTTTTGCTTGAAAAGTGTGCTTGAGGGTCAAAATCTCATACCTGTTACTGTACACACTAACATATGTAGAATAACATCTTAATATGTAAACATATGTGATGCACATTTCATTCATGCATGCTGGTAGTGTTATTTGATGGGTGAAGGATTGAGCAATGAACCCAGCATAATGCTTTCACAGATGTATGAGCAGAAATGTTTACCTGAACACTGCTAGTCTGTCTATAATCCCTCAGATGTGTGTGCAACAACAATTCTGATAAAAGCTTGACTCTCATGGCCTAATTGATTTATTTACAGTGATCCGGCCTTAGTGGGAAGCCCCTTTCATGTTGATTGATCACCGCAACATGCAGCAGATTTAACAGCACAACAAACCTTTTTGCACTAATGACCCAAGAGCATTAAAGCTCTGGGGCAATGTCTCCATTCACGCAAAAGTGTGGATTTGCAGCTCAAGTGAGAGAGGGGACTTGGTTTATGTGGTCCTAAGAAGCAGCCCATAATGAACAATTTCTCCTAATGGCAAATTATCCCTGTTTCTCTTTCCTGAAGCCGAGGCCCCTGTAAATTGATGTATCTGTCCTCTGAGGGTTTCACCGTCACATTACGGCATTTTAAAATATTAATATGAGAGTGCATTTAGCCAGGAGTACTGAGGCACGGCTACGCTCCCGTTGCTTTCATGTAGGTCACAAGAGACTGACTCCCTCTCCCTCTGTCTGTTTTTGTCTGTCTGTTTCATTTTGTCTCTGTCTCCATTCCTCATTCTCTCTCTTTTTTCATCCAGCTAATTCTTGATTTTCTTTTAGTGCAGACTTTCTTCCATTGGCATTCAGTAAGCAATGGTGGAGGTGCCCTTTTCCCAGCTGTGGCCATCTTGCCAGCTCAAACGCTGATTAAAGCAGACTACGTGTCACATCCTGTTACAATATGAGCCAGAATGTGGAATCCTAGGAGATTTGAATAAAGAATACGCTCAGATTTTTTCCCTCCACTGGAGGCTGAGTGGATAAATGTTTTACATGCTAGTGTTGACCGTTGCCATTTTAATGAGAGCTGTGAAGGACACAGGGATTCACATATAATGTTACAATTAATGACGTTATGCTTAAGAAGTGTTGTCATTTTAATTGTTATCTAATGCTCTATTGACAGTGTTTATTATTTTATGAACTGGGGTTTTCAACTTAAATCTGCAACATACACTGCAAAAAGTGACAATGCGAGTACCTAATTAAACCCATATAATGTTTGCTTGTGTAACCTTGTGTAGTCAGATCAGTTTACTCGTATAAAATATTTTGACTTGAATAAAACCAATTATTTTGCAGTTTTCATTTTTCATGTGCGACAGTATGCGTTGAGAATTTGAATGAACGTTAAAAAAAAGAATGATATTTAATTCAAGGTCAAGAAACTACATACTGTATACTAGACAGAGGATCAGAGATGTCATAAAGTGAGAATGTGCCAGGGGTTGTAGTTTGTTGTGAATCACTGTTGACCGAATTGTTGGAGCAGTGTGATTAAAAATTGATAAGGAAACATCCATGTGCTGTGATCTTCTTACACCATTTTAAAGGAGGTTAGAAATACAGGACATATGGTGCTTTATCTCTAAATAGAGGGGAAAAGAGTAGCAATATCTCAAGCATAAGTGAAATCAAAATATGTTTTAATAAGCACATGTACCATTTGTCAGCTTTAAAATAAACCTGCTAGAAGGTGCAGAACTTAGAGAAGGTAGAGAAGGATTTTCACAAACACACCGATAGTGTCATAATCCTGAGTACATCCTCAAAATCTGAAAGGAATAACTACTAAAACACTTTGAACTATTTGTTTACTTTTAGAAAGTAATGCTTGAGTTTCTGAATTTGCATCTTTACATTTACTAAATTGTTTCATTTTAATTAAAAAGAAGAAAAGTGTAATGATAAAATTGAAAAATCTAGTAATTTAGGATTTTAGGATTTTTTAGTGTGTGTCTTTTCTGTTATTTGACTAGTTTGTCTCTCCACATATTTAGGCTGGTTAACATTGCTTCAACGAACACATTTCTTTGGTTGTTGTTG
>NW_015647052.1:347392-351687 GCF_001515625.1 Sinocyclocheilus rhinocerous
AAAAACATTGTCGTGAGTTTGTGTTTGTTGGGGCAGTTTGAACTAGCCTTACAACATTAAACACATGCATAAACAACAAAATAAATCATTCTCATAATCCCTTGTATTCCTTTTGCTTTCCATTCTCATTCAATGCTACTAGTAATCCATTGTGTACAATGCTGTGCTGTTTCTCTGTCATGTAAAGGCAGTTTAGTGTTTGCTTTTATGAGGTACACATGGCAAAGTGCATGCAAACAGAAGAGTGTAATATGGTAATCAAATTAGCACAACACATCAAAGGTCCTGGCTTTTTACAGCGCCATTTTCAGATCACAATTCACATTGGCAAGAGCCAATACAATAAAGGGCTTGGCAGCGTGAGCGATGATCCTGGCAGAGGACTTTAGAGTGGAGCAGTGTTCAGTGGAAAACATCATATCACTCTAAATCCACTTTCACATTAAGAACATCTTCTGAATATTTATTTGGGAATGCTGATGAGATGTCAAAAGCAAGCATAACACCTTTGCTGATGATGTGGGTTTTATATTAAGATGCAATTCTATTTGCAAATTCAACTTGATCATATGACAGTGATGTTCACAAAGGTTCAAAGCTTTAGGAAGGATTTTGATTGAACTATGAGATCATTTACAATTGGCAGGAGTTGTCTGTAACACATCAGTAACTTAATAATAATATTTACAAAAATTGTAAATGTAAAACTGTTAATAAATAGGTAGTAAGTGGAACTTGGAATAGTTCGATATTTCATATATATATATATATATATATATAATTAATAAAATTGTTTACATGATTATTTTTATTTTGTTAGCCTCTTTCATGCTTTCAATTTGTTGTTTAATTTGAAGTTTTTTTTTTCTCAGTCACTAACCTCTAGTAAATATGTAAACAGAGCATGTACAGATCATTGCATGCTTTCTAACTTATTATAAATGAAAGTTATTTAATAGTAATTATATTATAATAACAGTTATAATAGTTATGGTTAAATAGTTATAATAATATAATATTTTTAGTCTTTAACAGCTCTTTGAGAGATACATTATATTATATAATTAAATTAATCCAAACTGACAGTAAAGACATTTATATTGTTAAAAATGATTTATATTTCAAATAAATGCGGTTCCTTTGAACTTTCTTTTCATCAAATGATTTTTTTAAAATCATGGTTTCCACAAAAATATTCAGCCGCACAAATACATTGCAACATTGATCATAATAATATTTTTTTCTTGAGCACCAAATGACCATATTAGAATGATTTCTGAAAGATCATGTGACACTGAAGACTGGAGTAATGGCTGCTGAAAATATAACTTTGCCATCACAGGAATAAAATAAATTTTTAATCTATACTGAAATAGAAAACTGTTATTTTAAATTGTAATAATATCCCTTATATATTTATATATTCATATTTGCATGCATATGAACTACTGAGCATATAATGTTGTTAAACTTGTTATAAAATGTTACTGTCTTTGCAGATCATCTAAGATCTGTCAGGTAAAAGGTGGCTAAAGACAATCAGGTGGATAAAAGCTGGATGAAGACTCTACTGAACAGTCAAATGGCTTGAGGATGGAAGATATTGGTGTTTTATTATTTGTTTATGATCATATTTTAAGCATACATACACTGTAGCTATGATATCTCCTAAATATTAAATAATAATATGTGACACAATGGTTACCCAAAGTATTACAAATGGAATGAGAGACCATAATTTTACCTTTGTTTATATAGCGCTTTATACAATACAGATTGTGTCAAAGCAGCTTTACAGTGTTAAACAGGAAAAACGTGCTGATAACGCAAGAGCCAGGGCCGTCCTTAGGGGGGGTGCAACTGGTGCGGCCACACCGGGCCCCCCGCGGCGAACGGACCATCCTTTAAAGTTCTTGTGAGCAGTTCTGTGCTGCATGAGATGGACATAGATGCATGGATGTGGATCTGACAGCGGCCCCACCGTAATAAATAATTGAGTGGGCACTCAGCTGGCTGGGAAAACTTATTAACAGGGGAAAGGAAGCAGATGGTATGAAACTTGTCATCTAGCAAAACAATACAAAAAAAAAAGAAATTAACTAAAGCAGTCATTGCTCCCTATGTTCTGCCGTGCACCCCTGCTAACGCACGCACACATACTCCAGCGCTCCTGAGTGTCTCGTACAACACTGACAGGAGGTGGGATTGCTGTCCATATCACGGAGGTATTCCCTGTTCACATCTGGACGACTCGTTCCTCGTGTCACCATTAAAGTTTCAGGCGGCGCGTGGCTGAAGATTCCGGGCGGTTGTTCCAGCTCCTGTTCTACATGCTCGGATCCCTGAAGAAGCACTGCTGGAAGGCAGCCATGGGCAACAGCGTGTCACAGACGCTGGATATGGAATCTCCAGGTGCTGCCCTGGTAAAGACTCTTGAGCGTGTTCACTTTCTTCCAGCATGAAACAAATTGATTGTGTTACAAGAAGATTCATGTTCATGTGAAGCACTTCTAATAGTCGAGGGAACATCATAATGATATTCTAATACATTTCACGCAAAATAGAACAACAGTTGTGTAGCTGTTGTGCCAGGGGAGGAACTACAACACTGTACCAATGGTGCATTGTGATTTAAGGCCTTCCTTTTCAATTGCAATTCAGATCATGGCAACAGTTCATCTAAAGTGCTGGTCTAAAAAGAAAGCCAGCCATGATGCTGACCTGCCTGTGCTACACCTAACCTTCACAGTAATTGCAATGCTCTCACTCAAGCACAGTTTGGTTTACACCCATCCACAATGGTGCTTATGGAAATATCTCAATGTGTGGCACACATAATGTCTCTTAATTAAAGAATAATTTCATATGTCCACAATGCTGCTTTTCATGCAGACATGAAATGGCTCTTCTTGTCCCGAGAGACTTGAAGTGGAGTTTTTATCTGACTCTGGCAAAAGTGTGCGTGTGTTTTCATTATGTAGTGGGCCACGAGGTTGCTAATGGATTTAGAATTTTTGATTGGCATGAGTGTTTGCTGCATGTATACAGTTTTTGAGTTGCTTTGAAAGCAAGATGTTATTCACTTGCTTTGGGTATGCTGCTGTTAATTATGAAATCAAATATTATAAATTAAAAACCATGATCTTTCATGAGGTTATTCTATTATATGCTCTGGTGAGTTTTTTCTTTTTTCTTTTTCATCTTCACCTAAACTGTAACCTAAAAAGGTATGATTTATCACCATGCATTTTTTTTCTTTCTATTAATAGGAATTTAACAAGGATGATTTGCAATCACCAATATAATACGACCTCATCAATTCATATATACATCCTCCTGGAAATAACAGAGACATAAACACAAAAACACTATCATTTTTAGGTATTTAAAGAGCTGTATGAGCGGTCAGGGACATGTCAGTCTCTCTCTGAGTTTGTGCTGATGAGACCTGACAGACAAATGAGGGTCTCTGCATGGCAGGAAGCCTTTTAGCCCACTTATGAAAAAAAACAGCAGCTGCAGTATTAGTAACTCTCTTCAGCTGCACCTTAAAGCTTCTGGCATTTTGACAGAACTAAGGTTTTTTTTTTTTTTTCAAGGTTATATATTCACCCATGCATTTGTACAGTAAATGTGTCAGGGTTTTTAATACCAGCAATTGTTAGAAAGTATTTCATTTAACATGCATACTGTATCCCAGTGGCGAGCGGTGACTTTTTTAACTGTGTATGCTGAGTGATAAGACCCCTCCCCTTCGTCTTTTAGGAGACTCAATAGGGATCACAGATGACAAATAAGAAACACCGTGGCAGGTGTCGATTTAAATGTATGCACATTTCCTACCTTATTTGTAAAGGAAAATCATCTCCAATCCTTCTTCTATCGTTTCAGGTTTATCCATTGTTATTCGAAATATAAAAAATATAGCTGGTTTTCCAAGTAAAAACCGCCAAATAACGTTTACACGTAGTTATGTTATAATACGTAATCAGGGGGTGGGGAGATGGGGGGATTCCCCCGGTCTATATGTCTCTCTGCATCAGCTAAATTATTTTTTTATTCCCAGTGAATAGGAGTTAAAACTCCCACCCGGATGACACTACTCCAATAACAGACCATGCAAAATACCCAAAAAATATTTAAAGGGGTCATATGATGTTGCTAAAAAGAACATTATTTGGTGTATTTGGTGTAATGAAATGTGTTTAAGCGGTTTAAGGTTCAAAAAACACATTATTTTTCACATAATGTACATAATGTACTCTCCTCTATGCCCCGCCTTTCTGAAACGCGTC
>NW_015647052.1:351980-356377 GCF_001515625.1 Sinocyclocheilus rhinocerous
GCATCATATAACCCCTTTAAAATATTGCAAAGTAACGTTGCAACCTTGCAAACAATAATAAAATCAGAGAAGGACTTTAACTGTAAGCGACACGAGCATACACAAAACAAAGGGAACAATATGATGTTTGCTATATATTAAAATTTTATATAGCCCACGTTTTAAAATTTTTTTTTTATTTACCGCTTAGGCAATAACATTGACAATAACGTATATCTTCAGCATACGTTGTCTATGACCAAAAATGTAAGAAGATAATGTTTTCAGTTTTTAAAACTTGCTTTGCTTGAGAAAACAAATATATACAGTTACAGTGTTTTTTTTTTTCTTTTGATTTAGTCGAGTTGGTTTTGCATCAAACAGAATGTGATTTTCGGCAATCGAGATCTGACAGCAACAACAGCACATTTTCCCGCTTGGGTGAGCGCTTTGCGAACAGCTTACCCCGCGCATTAAATCTGCCGCAGACCAGCAAATCATTGAGAACGCGCTACAATCCTGACGAGTCATAGCAACAGAGCAGAGGCGAGAAAGCTGCGGAGAATCCGCTCGCCCGGAAAAAGCCGCAACTGAATTTAAATTTAAAGAAACTTACTGCAGTTTGGCAAATAAATCATTTTACGTACTTATTCCTAACTCTTTAAGCTTTAAGTTACATTTCAAATGACAAGGGATCAACTTATAATCATGTTTGTATGAATTATCCTGTGAATTTATTCTCTCAAATGACTTGGGTATGCGGAGCATTCGCAGCTTATATGGACGGAACGCCACTGCTGTATCCCTGATTTAAGCCTCATGCATCATATGCAGAAGACATTCCCCTTAGAGTAATAATAGACTATAAGCTACCTGTGAAAGGAATCATATACTGCTTTTTGGTGAAAAGCTGGTTTTCTTCCACCTTTCTACAGTATTTCTACGAACCCTTTATAATTTGTAATAATTCAGTAGCAAAAAGGGTAGCATATTGTGGTGGTGGAGAAACGGGAAAGATTTGATATATTCTGTTTCTCATAAAAATGCTCTTCCTCATCAAATGTGAGCAGCAAGCAAGTGTGTTACTTTCAAGAAATGTTTAATCCGCAACAAAAAGGGGAAAGTAACAATGACTGTACACTGTTAGAGATTTGTTATTTATATCTGCACACTACAGTTAGATCTAATATTGTTTAGTATTGTTCAAGTCATCTAAAAAAGGACAAAAAATTAAGCCATGAAATATAAACAAATATAAAAAGTTGTTTTTTTATGCCACTAGCCATAACTCCATATTGTTCAGTCCATATTGTTCTTTCCTGCAGTCAGTCTTAAACTCACTGGCATCCTACATGTTCTCATAAACCGTTTGCAGAGAGAATGGGAAAAGTTTCCCAAGACTTCCTGTGCAAGCTGTCATTAATTTCATTTACTTTAATAGCAGAAATAGAGGAAGAGGCCCAAGTAATCTTTCACTATTTTCAGGTGTTTCATTTGTGCAAGTTACTATGGAGACTATCTGCAGTCTTACTGATGTAGCCTTTACTTAAAAGCTGTCATCGGGGGAAAGTCCATTTGTAAATTTGTCTCCAGCATACTCAAGAGGGACATGCACAGCTCCCCTTACAGACCGTCTTAACTATTAGTCTAAACATAACATTTGTCAACATGCCATTTCAGCACCTTAAAGCAATTGCTTTAAGTTTTTCTAACATGGTGTTAGAAGCCAAGGGTGAGGAGTGAGTCCTTTTTTCCCCAACAGGAGGATGTCTGTTCTTAATCAGGCTGCGCTCGGACAAAAAAACATTTACCAGGCACCAAGTTACTGGATATAGATTAAACTTTGACTAATCTATCAGGCTTTCATAGCTTTTAAAGGGATAGTTCAGCCAAAAATGAACATTCTGTCATTATTTACTCACCCTTAGCTTCACTCCAACCCCATATATCCTGGTCATTTTTAAGCTTAAAAAAAGCCGTATGGGACACTAACCTTACCTGTACTTCTTCGTACAGGGATATTGTGTTTTTGGAAAATAAATGAATAAATGCAGTATAAATTTATTTTTAAAGTTTCTAAAGCAAAGAGGACTGAGCTATAGACCACCTCCAAACCCTCACAAGCCATATGAGAGGATCAAAACAATGTTCATTCCCATCACTCCTCTTATTGCCGATTGTTATGTCTCACATCCAGCTGTTGCTTTCATCTGCTGGTTGACATGGCTTTGAGAGTAGACAGCAGCATACTCGCCTGACCTAATGTATTGCCATCCATTAGTCTAATATAACCTTAATGCTGTTGTTTGTCATGGATATATAAGACATATAAAGCATACTGTACATATGTTATTTAGTATATAATTTACCTTTGCCACACGGTGGCATTGGTCTAAAAGAGCAATGCAAAATGTTAGAACATTTCATTAAATAATAAATACTGTTTAAAATGTAGATAATATAAAATAATATAACATAATAATGTAAAATATTCAATATAAATTCAATAAATTTATCTTAAGAAACAGTCACTTTTATCGCTGTGATGATATAGATATAAAAGACAGATGTCCACAGTTGTGAGTAGAAGTGTAAGATATTAAGAACATATCAGTAAAAGCCCAGCACTATCATTCAGTGTTCCATCTGACATTTCAGATTCAACAGTCCTGTGCACATATACATAATTACCCCAGCAGTAATAGCGGTTCTGCATTAACCAAACACCATTTCCAACTGCATCAGCCATTTTCACTTTGAATTTCCTACTTAATCTGATGGTCTGACTTTGAATCAAATGAGTGAAACACTCTCGACAAATGCAAATGCATAAGATTAAGGCACATCGGACACTCAAGGACCATAACCTTTTTAGTGTTATTCTCATATGTTGAGTATTGAATGAGCTAATTTTAACTAAATTTAAAAGAAACTGCACAACTTTGCTGAACTTGAGGTTTACATTTGAGATTTCCATTTCACGTATATTAGAAATGCAGATTTGTTCTGTTTATGTAAATTTTTTTAACTCTGTCTGTTACATAATCTAGAGCCATAATCACTAATTAACACAGAGGGTCTATAAAAGTATAAACATTCTGCCCTAAAACATTTAGTCAACTAAACAATACGTTATAAAGTCTAACGTTATTAATTTATCCTCAGCCTCAAGTGCAATCAATTAATCTGTATGAATAATAAAGTCAGCTAATTATCCAGAGGAGAAGGATTAGCCTTTTTGTGACACTTAGGAGACTCAAGCTTTGTCAGATATAGTCAATATCCAAATTTCCTGAGATTAATTGGCTACTGCTCATCAAGCAATGTCTCCCTTTTGTTTATCATATAGAGGTAAATGTTTGGTTTTCAAAAACTCCATAAATTTGTACTAAGGTCCTCCCTCTCACAATATATTTCAATGTGCTAGGTCTCATTCCGTTTCTTTTTAATTATTACCAATTATATTTTGTCCTGTTTTGGAGGGAGGAGATATTTAGGTTAGATGTTTTTGTATGTATTTTTTGTAAAGATGTGACTGCATCATTCAGTGATGCCCTCACTGGCATTCATAATTGTTAAGGCCCATTGTGTGAGATGCTTTGATGGCTGTAGGTGGAAGCAAGAAACCGCATGTAAGGTTCTCTGAAGACCAAGTCTGAGAAGTGTGGGGATATTGTAACATGCAAAACAGACTCAGGGGTCATTCTCAGGTGATCAACATTCAAACTCACTGCAATTGCCCCCCTCTTTCCCAGGCACACACATCTTCTATTTATCAGCTTTAAGAAACTGTCACTATTTGCATTGTAATTTGACACATAAAGGAGGGGGTTGAAAATGTAAGATTCTTATACAAGGTGTTTCAAGTATGGAAATCATGGGAATCTACCGTATTTCATCTTTGGGAATCAAATTATATAGACACTCTAAGATAGAGAGATAGTAATGCAAAGCCTGACAGTCACATTACTGGCTGACAGTGAAAATGGTTCCTACGTGGTACATCTCCTTTCACTGAACAATGTTTTTCAGACTATTCCCAAGGTAACACTCATATAGATGGATTCACCTAAACTCAAGGCTACTTCATTTAGATTTAATAGGCTTTGGATCTCTTCTTTAGTTTACTAAAGTATCCGTCTCAGTTTAAAGGGGTCATATGATGCTGCTAAAAAGAACATTATTTTGTGTATTTGGTGTAATGAAATGTGTTTATGCGGTTTAAGGTTCAAAAAACACATTATTTTCCACATACTGTACATTATTGTTTCTCCTCTATGCCCCGCCTCTTTCTGAAACGCGTCGATTTTTACAAACCTCATTGGTCTGAAAAGCGAGGTATGCTCTGATTGGCCAGCTATCCAGTGCGTTATGATTGGCTGAATACCTCAAGCGTGAGACGGAAATGTTACGCCACT
>NW_015647052.1:356387-360994 GCF_001515625.1 Sinocyclocheilus rhinocerous
CAGCGTCAACAATACTACAGCGAGAATAAAAGTTATGCCTTCTTTCTTTGCGTGAACATTTGGGCGGCGTTATGCAAATCTTCCCACATAGTGACATAGACATGTGGGGGCGTGTTAGAACGAGCCGTTATAGGTAGGTGTGGCTGACTCTTAACTTTTATAAAGCATATCTCTTTGGATTTGAGACTTTAGTCTTTGCAACTTTACATATCTTCTTTATGAACCAAGAGCTTGTAACACTCCAAAGATAAAGGAAAAATTTAAATTGCATCATATGATCCCTTTAATATATGGGATTCAGATGAGCCTTAGATGTTTGCCTTGTTTGTATTTAGATTAAACAGCTCCTAAAGCACACACAACATTTAGAGTCCTCATTGGCTTAAAGATGTACAGCGTAATCTATAAATTCCTCATGGCTTTCATCTGAATCTGAACATGTAGAACGTTTGGACAAATGGCATGTTGAAATTTAAAGAGCAAAACGCGGATCTCAGATGCTAATGATAATAGTGATGGTTACGATGGTAATTATTCTGTAATGCAAAATAGTGGTTTATTATGATTTCTTAAGAATAAAGCAAAACAAATATTATGATTAGCAAGCATGCGTTTCATACATTTCTATTAGCCAATCATCACAACACTAGCAAGAATCTGGTGCTTCAAAACGGTTTTCTTTACATTACTGAATTGTTAAGTGTTAGTGATAATTAAGAAATGTTCAAAAGATAATAACAAAATAACTCACACTAAGCAAGCCTTTGTAGCTTATAACATTGTCCAAATCATGACAATTAATGCATTTTTTGGTCAAAGTAGGATTAACAATAGCATCTTTAATAACAGAGCATGTGAATGGGGTGTATTTGGCTGACTTCAGAAAGAAAACCCAAAATGCATGAATATGTATAATTATATAAATTATTCTCATGGACCCCTTTTTCATATAAAGGGTTTTAAAAAAAACAGCAAGGCAAAACAACAACATAATTAAGCCCCCCTACACCCCCCACCCAACCCCATCCCACAACCCCACTACCCCTGTCATATTTAGATCAGATTAGCTGTCCCTTTTTGGTGTCTGTTGTCTATCCTTCTTATAGTGTCCACTGTCTGACACCAATATTTACTTTGCTGTGAGGTCTATGGCATCAGGAGGCCATTGTGGTCTTTCTGTTTCACATTGGCAAAAATTTAAAATGTAGTTCCAACAGCAACTTTAGTTATGCGTCGCCATTTAATATTATGTTGCAATAAGTATTAAATAAACGTTTTTCTTTAGTAAAGGTATTAGTGTTGAGAATAAAAACGAAATCCATTCCCTCAATCTTATATTTTTCAATAAAATATTCTTTCGAAAAGAACCTATGACTATGCATGCATGACAAATAACGTTTATTTTATGTAATTTACGAATAGAAAATGGTTGCAGGAACTAGGCGACAGTCCGTGATGACATTTAGGTTGGGTTGTGAATTTAACGCAGAAGGGCATCTTGATCTGTGCCCCTTTTGTCATAAGCATTGTGGCCGCCTGGATGCTTTCAAGCAGCCGAGTTTTCGTGATCAGATTATGAATTGTACTTAATCCTCCCCGATCTGCCGACGTCTTTCTTGTTTCAATATTACTAATGTACATTCTATTGGCTGCTTTTGACAGATGTCTAGATCTCCCTCAATCCGATTCCACATAATACTTTCACTGCTATTAAATCCACACTGGTGGCCTCTTTGGGATCCGTGCTATATGAGGACTGGCAGTGATACTTGTTCTGTCCGGGCTAGATGTGCTTGGACTGGGGTACTGCTTGATATTTTCCGCTGTGATACATGCATTTGCAGACTCAGCGTCTTGCTTTTAGCAACGCAGTGATTTCCAGCATTTTGCGCAAATCGATATGAGGGAAACATAAATCTGCCAGCATGTCAAGACGAATGTAAATAATGGTTCAAATGGAACAGAACGTGTTGCTTTTCTTATGCGAACAGTCGTAGAATATATAGCTACAAAAAACAATTCTGAATATTCTACCGAATAGCCTATTCTAAACCTGCTGAACATAAATGTATAAATTATTATTATTATTACAGCAGCTAATATTATTTCTTAATAATATTATTACGCTACTATTATTCTATTACGTTTATTATTTAATAGTATTTAACTAACAAAAGTTAGGCTATTATTAGTAGGCTATATTATTAATAATAGGCCTAGCCTATATAAATTCTACCTAAAATCCTGAGCGGTACAAAAATAGGCTATTAGGCTATGCACATTTTACATGCTATTCATTTAATAGCTATTATTAAAAGCTCTTCTGATTGTCCTTTAAGTGTTCTGCTAACTTATAAAAAAAATTATTATTTAGCCCTCACAACATATTCCACTCTATTATAATTGTCGATTTACGCGAGTTCACCTAAAGCCGTGCCTCCAGGAAGGCTATCTGTATTTACTTTGACTGTCAAAAAATGACTGAATTAAATATGTTCAAAGAATGATTACACACGATTTTTTTTGTCTGGAAATTCCAAAGAAAAAAAAAAGGACTCATATTATCAAATATTGATATCTGTTAGCCTATGTTTCAATAATGAGACGCGTGCCCTGTCAAAATATATCAAGGCTATTTACAGTTAGGCTACTATCACTATTTCAGAGTGCGGAGAAAATACACAACATGATCTATCTTTTTTTTTCACAACATATTCAAACTTTTTTTTTTTTTTTGCAATATGCTAATATCGAAACAGATTAAGCACTCCGATAAAAAAAAAAAAAGCATACATTCATTTTGTCATTTTATTTTTAAAAAGTTTCGTGTGTAACATTAAGTGAATAAGAAACCAACTAAAAGCAATTGTTAACAAAAATTTTGGAAAAAAAAATTATAAACGGACAAAATCTCGAAAATGAATGCAAGATGAATAAACGAAAAGGTCCCCGACTCAGATTCAAAATCTCTACTTTCTCTAGAGACAAGCATACATACTGTGACAAACGGGAGTCGGTTTGGCTGGCTGTCCTCCTGTTTTCAAAAATGTCCCAAACAGTCGTTGACAAGTCGTCTTGTACGGACACATAATTTGTGTCATGTGCAGGTGGCCGATTGTGTGATATCCGACAGGAGCATCTCAATGGTGAAGTCTTACTCCAATTAGGGTCCCCTTTAAGAATTTCATGTTAGCCAGACGTGCAAAGCCACCAACCACCAACATAAAAACAAAACGTGTAGCGCATAGAAAAAGAAAGAAAAAAACACACACACACGCACATTTTTCCCACCCATTTACAGCCTTAAGTTTAATGTAAAACAGCAACAGCAATGAAGAAGAAATGTGGGTTTTGGGTGACAGTTGTGTCTGCGTGTGAGCAGCCTGTGTTATGTAGGTAAGTGCTATATTTCCCCCTGGAAAAAAAGGCAAAACATTAAGAGAAGGTGTTGTAACAATCGATTTTAGCATGAATTTGCTTGATGTGTGTTGTCGAAATGAAAGTTTAACTGCAACCTTATTACTAAAGAGCAGGTTGGCTGCTATTAGTTTGTCACAAGCGCGAACTATTCTGCCATCTAGCGCTCAAGCAAGCAGAGGATGCCTTTGTTAAGTTATTGTAAACTACTGTACTGCCATCTAGCGTACTTCTGTAGAACATCTTCTGAAAATGTGCATATAGTCTGCCACATAGGCTAACAAGTCAGCTCTCTGGACGGTATAATCTAGCCCTCGAGAAAATGTAAATTTCCCAGCTGATGTGGAAAAGAAATGACTAAAACCCCATTAATTCAAAACTGGAGTTTTGAAGCATTCTTTTTAACATTACAATGTATATGTGAGTGGAGATCCTTTTTTATTTGGAATTTATATCAATAACGGTTTGATGAGGGATTTTAGTCTTTATATCCATTTAAAGGGATAGTTCACCTAAAAATGAAAATTAGCCCATTATTTACTCACCCTCAAGCCATCCTAGGCGTATATGACTTCCTTCTTTCAGATGAATCCAATCTGAGTTATATTAAAAATTGACTTTGATCTTCCAAGCTGTTTAATGTCAGTCAGCGGGTGTTGCAGTTTATCAGTCCAAAAGAAGTGAAATAAAGCAGATCTATCTAAAATAAAAAGTGCCTCACACGGCTCCGGGGGCATTTTTGTAAGAAAAACATCCATATTCAAAACGTAATAATCACTTTAATCTAGCT
Source organism: Sinocyclocheilus rhinocerous (assembly GCF_001515625.1). Lineage (NCBI taxonomy): Eukaryota > Metazoa > Chordata > Actinopteri > Cypriniformes > Cyprinidae > Sinocyclocheilus > Sinocyclocheilus rhinocerous. Next base: position 360,595 of record NW_015647052.1, read on the forward strand.
TGCGCCAACAGTTGTACACGGAAGCAGCTCCGGGCGGATGATGTATGAGGTCGGCGTTGCGCATGCGCCGGTGAGTCTCGTGAAAACCAACGTTTGTTAAAGGTGCAGTAGGAGATCTTGGAAAATGCTAACTTTAGCCTGACAGCACTGAAAGAGGACGTCCCACCCTCCCTGCAATCGCCATCCAAGGCCACACCCCCTGAACGCATTTACGCTCACAGACCAGAAGACCAGAGACAACATTACAATAGGCTATATCAGCGGTTCCCAATTCCAATCCTCGCGCCCTCCTGCTCTGCACATTTCATATGTATCTCTTATCACGTGCGACGTTTGTTCTATTCGACCGTGAGTGCCCTGGGAAGTGTACATCACCGGATATTCCGCCATGATTCCAGTT
>NW_015647052.1:361218-361803 GCF_001515625.1 Sinocyclocheilus rhinocerous
TTCGTCTGTGTGTGAAGATGCTGCGCAGCGCAAATCCGTGCATGAATGTTCTGAAGTGAAGTAAACTTCAACGGATTTCCCCTGCTTCCCTTGCGCGAGGACTGGAATTGGGAACCGCTGGGCTACATCATGTGTCATTCACCGGTGAGAAATCTTTATAGTACAGTTAGTAAAAGTACTACAATACCATGAAAGAAGATCGACTTGATGATGTTTGTCTGCCATTCTCGCTCTGTCTGCACAGCGTGCGTGAACGCGCTGATGACGTATCCTGTCTGCGCGAACAGGGTGTACAGAGGTATGCAAATACATATGTTGACAGGCAGGTAGGAAAGCCAATTAAAACGCTCGGACCGAGCGTTTTGATTGGACGAACATTTCTTGGTCCTACGCCTTAAACAGAATATATAAATACAGATAAATACATTTAGACCACTTAACTTAATGATCGCTATCGGGATGTGAAGAGACTTTCAACCAGCATAACAAAAAATGTTTCTGAAGAAGAGCGCGTTGGACGGACATTAGCCGAGCTGAGCGACAGAAAGATAGAGATGGCGGATAAATATCGGATCTATCGGATCA
>NW_015647052.1:368166-371192 GCF_001515625.1 Sinocyclocheilus rhinocerous
GCATCGATTCGCTACAGGAGGCCTTTGTTCACCCCCCGGAGCCGTGTGAGGCACTTTTTATTATGGATGGAACTCCGACTGGATTCGTCTGAAAGAAGAAAGTCATATACACCTAGGATGCCTTGAGGGTGAGTAATTCATGGGCTAATTTTCATTTTTGGGTGAACTATCCCTTTAAATGGATTTAAAGACTAAAATCCCTCATCAAACCGTTATTAATATAAATTCCAAATAAAAAATTATCTGGGTGAACTAACCCTTTAAAAGGACTGATATTTAGGTAGCAAACGTTACAGGGGTCTTTGGTGGTGTTAAGGGTCTGGTGGTATTCTTGTGCTGGCAGGTGGTCTCCTCTCTCTAATGATGTTTTGCTGGAGACAAGGGTCCCTAATTATAGGCTATATCTTTGAGGGGGAGGGGTTTCCAACAAAGTGTTAGTGCAGTGGTTCCCAACCTGGGGGTTGCGACCTCCACTAGGGGTCGCTAAAGATTTACGAGGGGTCGCCTAGCTCACTCTAGAGTTTGAGGGTTACAAACAGGGATGAAACGGTTACAGTTTGATAATAAGCCAGGATGAATTTCCCGACGGTTGCCGTTTAATCATTTAAATTATCATTAAAACTGCATTTGATTTGAGAAACTCACGTAAATACTGTCCAACATTAAGCAATGTTAGTAACAGCCTCACGTAGGCGCAGCATGCAGCGTTGGTTTCGTTTTGTGTGAAAATACGGCTGAAGGCAGTGAAAGGTTTTACAGAGAGAAATTATAAGTATTAAAGTGTGAATGTATTATATGAATGTATCTCTGAAGGGAACCGACTGTCTTGAGAAAAGTTTCAGTGGCATTCTGCCTAATAAAGTAGTGTTTATAAGAGCAGCGCTGCTTTGTTTACAGCGGTTACCGGGGAAACAGCTCTATTTCTGCTGTTCCATAAGCGCCACCTGCCGTCAGACAGTGCATTTACATTTTCATTCAGCCTGTCTGCCGTTTTTATTCAAATCAATGCAAAAATCAGACCTAATTTTTATGCACAGCTGTAAATTTTAACTGTTGATGGAAAATAAGCTAATATACATTCTAAAAATCTAAATAATTTGTATAATAAGGTAGCCTATCTAGAATTATTAACAGAGCAGATATCTATAACCATTCATCATTTTGACTAACATCTCTTTTCTTAAAAATTGTTCTAAGTCTTTTTATTTTAATGTAATACATGTTAACAGATAAGATTTTATGTTGTAGTCACCCAACCAGCATTTTTTGTTCATTTAAAATCCGGCCATCATTGTTTATTGTTAAACATTATTTTAATGTTTCTGCTGTTGTTGCATTTGTTACAACTTAACAACTGTTTTTTTTTGTTTTGTTTTTTAACAGGGGTTGTTAAAAAATGTAATGTTAAAATAGTTTTAATGTTTCTCCTGGAAAAAGAAAGGTTGGGAACCACTGTGTTACTGGGCTTCTGGTGGATGTGTGGTGGTAATGTTATTGAAATTTGATTATGACCTTTTTCCAATATTATGCATCATGCTCAAGTAGCCTACATCTTTCATTGTTTTTACAACAGCTCTGACTAAGTGTTTATTTGTGGATGGTGAGCTAAGTGAACATTTACAGTATCTAATTTATCTGGTTTGCACAACCTGAAGGGAATTTATGCCAAAAAAAAAATTTGAGGATAATTTCACATCCTGCTGTTCATTGACAGAACTGATAATCTAATACAGCAATCTTCTTTACATTTTTGCTTCTGCCTAAGAAAGGGTATTTACAGCATCAAATAATAAATGATCCGTGGGGTATTTTGAGCTGAAACTTCATAGACACCTTCTGGGGACACCTGAGACTTATATTAGGCTACATCTTGTCAAAAGGGGAATAATGGGACCCCTTTAAAATAAAATGTGAATGGGCTTATGGTGGGATCTATTCTCAAGACTGCTTGTCCTCTGTAGGGTCGCAGGTGAACTAATTTTGACAGGGAAAAAATATTCTCAGGTCAGCATATAGTAATCTCTTTTGTCAGATAAAAATGTGTAAAATTTTACTCAGGCAACGCAGTGTCTAGCGATGCCGTAGTTCACAAGGGAGGAAGATCACTTGATCACTGGGAAAGAAAGTAGAAAGTAGGCTATATTATTCCTGTTGAAAAGGTCTTTGCACCTAAATGGACCTCTAGCTCCCTCTTGTGGTGTAAATGTTTTTCTACTTTATTATTAGTGAGCGTCTGCTGATTGAATAGTTCACAAGGAAGATCACTTGATCACTGGGAAAGAAAGTAGAAAGTAGGCTATATTATTCCTGTTGAAAAGGTCTTTGCACCTAAATGGACCTCTAGCTCCCTCTTGTGGTGTAAATGTTTTTCTACTTTATTATTAGTGAGCGTCTGCTGATTGAATGCATAGGCCTACATTTTTACTGTAACTGGTGGCAGTTTACTTTATTTAAAGTAGCTACTCTACTTTTGGTACCATTACAATCAGGATGGACTATATGCTTAATGATTTCTAAATGACACTCATTTGCAGCGTTCTGTTCAACTTCTTAAGTAGATGTAAATGTAAACATGCACTTTGATCAGTCATCGCAGATTTTGTTTCTAAACGCCTGGAAGCACGTGTAGTTACGCCCACTTTATACGGAGCCACAAGGGGGCGGGCCCGTTGAGATGGGCGAAAGCACATTTTATTTTTCATTCCTTTTGGGCGGGTTTTGAGTCGGCTTTGGGCTGGATTTTTTTTCCTGGGACCTGGCAACCCGAAACTGAGCATGACTTCCTGCTTGAAAAAGTGAAAGTAAAGCGCAGCGTGTGTACATTCAAAAAAGTGTTAAAAGTGTTTTGAGTGACCCTGTGATATTGGACCAAACAAAAAGCGCTTCAACGTGTACTTCTCTTTTGAAAAGAATGCTTACTTTTTTTCTGAAACAAACTTATTGACTTTATTGACTTAGTTCTTGGCTCGTTTTGTGCCCACTTGATATTGTTTTGATTTCCCTGACAACTGAACGAACTGAACGAC
>NW_015647052.1:372359-379215 GCF_001515625.1 Sinocyclocheilus rhinocerous
GTTAAGGCAAGAAGTAGGACCCGTGTAAATATCGGATCAGCTTTCCAGCGCTGGAGAGAACTTAAGGAGCGGAGGCCTGCGATCGGACGCCGAGGTTGCTTTGTTTCTTCTCAATAGGTGAGTAACACCGTGTCTACAACAGCTAAAGTCTGCTTACACTGGACGCGATCAAACGACCGTTGAAAACCATTTGAAATGTGTGTCAGCAGGTCATAAATAGAACCCGGCAGCAGTTTTCTGTCGGGGATTTGTTGCGCCGCGCCGCTCACGTCCATAGACACGGTGTAACATTGGTTTTGCTTTGTTTCACAGAACTAATCGTTGCCTGGGTTGCGTACGTATATGTGGGGCGGAGCTATCAAAATAGGGGCAAGACCCTTTTGGGGTAGGGGCGTGTTTGTTTTGGTGATTTCAAATATCAACATTGGCTACCAGAAATCACTTACTCTGCCTTTAACTTAATGATTGCTATCCGGATGTGAAGAGACTTTCAACCAGCATAACAAAAAATGTTTCTGAAGACAATCACCTATTGCACCTTTAACAGGAGCAAAGGAAGCAAAGTTTCCTTACTTTAGCAAAGGAAAACAAGTCTCCTCTTGGCTTTATCGAAATCCTCCAACATTCTTCTTTACAAATCCTCGTTTTGTACTTCTAATTAGTGACCATTGTTTTGTTTTGATCTTTCCCCTGCACTTCTGCATTCGTCATCCACCCGGAGCTGCTTCCGTGTACAACAGTGAGCACAAGCTAGATTAAATTGATTATTACGTTTTAAATATGGTTCTTTTTCTTACAAAAACGCATCGATTCGCTACAGGAGGCCTTTGTTCACCCCCCGGAGCCGTGTGAGGCACTTTTTATTATGGATGGAACTCCGACTGGATTCGTCTGAAAGAAGAAAGTCATATACACCTAGGATGCCTTGAGGGTGAGTAATTCATGGGCTAATTTTCATTTTTGGGTGAACTATCCCTTTAAATGGATTTAAAGACTAAAATCCCTCATCAAACCGCTATTAATATAAATTCCAAATAAAAAATTATCTGGGTGAACTAACCCTTTAAAAGGACTGATATTTAGGTAGCAAACGTTACAGGGGTCTTTGGTGGTGTTAAGGGTCTGGTGGTATTCTTGTGCTGGCAGGTGGTCTCCTCTCTCTAATGATGTTTTGCTGGAGACAAGGGTCCCTAATTATAGGCTATATCTTTGAGGGGGAGGGGTTTCCAACAAAGTGTTAGTGCAGTGGTTCCCAACCTGGGGGTTGCGACCTCCACTAGGGGTCGCTAAAGATTTACGAGGGGTCGCCTAGCTCACTCTAGAGTTTGAGGGTTACAAACAGGGATGAAACGGTTACAGTTTGATAATAAGCCAGGATGAATTTCCCGACGGTTGCCGTTTAATCATTTAAATTATCATTAAAACTGCATTTGATTTGAGAAACTCACGTAAATACTGTCCAACATTAAGCAATGTTAGTAACAGCCTCACGTAGGCGCAGCATGCAGCGTTGGTTTCGTTTTGTGTGAAAATACGGCTGAAGGCAGTGAAAGGTTTTACAGAGAGAAATTATAAGTATTAAAGTGTGAATGTATTATATGAATGTATCTCTGAAGGGAACCGACTGTCTTGAGAAAAGTTTCAGTGGCATTCTGCCTAATAAAGTAGTGTTTATAAGAGCAGCGCTGCTTTGTTTACAGCGGTTACCGGGGAAACAGCTCTATTTCTGCTGTTCCATAAGCGCCACCTGCCGTCAGACAGTGCATTTACATTTTCATTCAGCCTGTCTGCCGTTTTTATTCAAATCAATGCAAAAATCAGACCTAATTTTTATGCACAGCTGTAAATTTTAACTGTTGATGGAAAATAAGCTAATATACATTCTAAAAATCTAAATAATTTGTATAATAAGGTAGCCTATCTAGAATTATTAACAGAGCAGATATCTATAACCATTCATCATTTTGACTAACATCTCTTTTCTTAAAAATTGTTCTAAGTCTTTTTATTTTAATGTAATACATGTTAACAGATAAGATTTTATGTTGTAGTCACCCAACCAGCATTTTTTGTTCATTTAAAATCCGGCCATCATTGTTTATTGTTAAACATTATTTTAATGTTTCTGCTGTTGTTGCATTTGTTACAACTTAACAACTGTTTTTTTTTGTTTTGTTTTTTAACAGGGGTTGTTAAAAAATGTAATGTTAAAATAGTTTTAATGTTTCTCCTGGAAAAAGAAAGGTTGGGAACCACTGTGTTACTGGGCTTCTGGTGGATGTGTGGTGGTAATGTTATTGAAATTTGATTATGACCTTTTTCCAATATTATGCATCATGCTCAAGTAGCCTACATCTTTCATTGTTTTTACAACAGCTCTGACTAAGTGTTTATTTGTGGATGGTGAGCTAAGTGAACATTTACAGTATCTAATTTATCTGGTTTGCACAACCTGAAGGGAATTTATGCCAAAAAAAAAATTTGAGGATAATTTCACATCCTGCTGTTCATTGACAGAACTGATAATCTAATACAGCAATCTTCTTTACATTTTTGCTTCTGCCTAAGAAAGGGTATTTACAGCATCAAATAATAAATGATCCGTGGGGTATTTTGAGCTGAAACTTCATAGACACCTTCTGGGGACACCTGAGACTTATATTAGGCTACATCTTGTCAAAAGGGGAATAATGGGACCCCTTTAAAATAAAATGTGAATGGGCTTATGGTGGGATCTATTCTCAAGACTGCTTGTCCTCTGTAGGGTCGCAGGTGAACTAATTTTGACAGGGAAAAAATATTCTCAGGTCAGCATATAGTAATCTCTTTTGTCAGATAAAAATGTGTAAAATTTTACTCAGGCAACGCAGTGTCTAGCGATGCCGTAGTTCACAAGGGAGGAAGATCACTTGATCACTGGGAAAGAAAGTAGAAAGTAGGCTATATTATTCCTGTTGAAAAGGTCTTTGCACCTAAATGGACCTCTAGCTCCCTCTTGTGGTGTAAATGTTTTTCTACTTTATTATTAGTGAGCGTCTGCTGATTGAGGAATGCATAGGCCTACATTTTTACTGTAACTGGTGGCAGTTTACTTTATTTAAAGTAGCTACTCTACTTTTGGTACCATTACAATCAGGATGGACTATATGCTTAATGATTTCTAAATGACACTCATTTGCAGCGTTCTGTTCAACTTCTTAAGTAGATGTAAATGTAAACATGCACTTTGATCAGTCATCGCAGATTTTGTTTCTAAACGCCTGGAAGCACGTGTAGTTACGCCCACTTTATACGGAGCCACAAGGGGGCGGGCCCGTTGAGATGGGCGAAAGCACTTTTTATTTTTCATTCCTTTTGGGCGGGTTTTGAGTCGGCTTTGGGCTGGATTTTTTTTCCTGGGACCTGGCAACCCGAAACTGAGCATGACTTCCTGCTTGAAAAAGTGAAAGTAAAGCGCAGCGTGTGTACATTCAAAAAAGTGTTAAAAGTGTTTTGAGTGACCCTGTGATATTGGACCAAACAAAAAGCGCTTCAACGTGTACTTCTCTTTTGAAAAGAATGCTTACTTTTTTTCTGAAACAAACTTATTGACTTACTATACGTAGTTCTTGGCTCGTTTTGTGCCCACTTGATATTGTTTTGATTTCCCTGACAACTGAACGACGCCATCGGCAGAGACAGAGATGAGCCTGCCACAGGTGAGTTAGCTAACCGTCGTGCTAAAACCCTGTCAGCGATCTTTTTCTTTATCATTTAAGAATTTAAAGTGATTTTTGTTTATTATAGTCTTTAATCGTAAGCGTGACGTCTGTCAGTTCTTACAAAAGTCTGATTTTAAAACAAATTCATATACCCTGTTAATAAATCAGCTATGATTATTATTTTCAAATTCTTTGCAGATATTTACTCGAGTGAGACTACTCCCGCCAAATTCAGATTTAAGCAAACTTCACAGCAAGGCTGTGAACCATAAATATGAAGATGTGAATGGTGTTGCCTGCGAGTCATTTCAAGAGGCTGAAGATATTTACAGGAAGAGTGTAATTATGCAAACAGCATGTGATGGAAGTAGGGATCTAAGACAGGAGGAGAGACCAGCTCAAAGTGACTCCTTAGTAATTGAACCAGTTAAGGTTGATGACATTGTTATGTATTACATTGAAAAAATGAAAACTAAGGAACTTGACATAATTAAAAAAAGGAATGCAGTTATCATGAAGCGAGACAATAGATTTGTGACATTTTTGTCTCAGTCTGGTAAGAGCCTTCATGCTCAGTTTGCACGAGAACAGTTTATAACATTATATCAAAAGATTGCAACAGGGCTGCAAACTCGGACATATTATTACAGTCCAGGAATTAATGTGCTTTGCCAAGCAGAATTTCCAGAACTGGTAATAACTCATAAAGATGAAAGGCGAGTTCAACTGATTGGCAACTTCATTAGTCTCGAAAGATTTGAGACATTTTTGAATGGGAATACACAGAGATATTCACAGTACCAAACCCCAAATAATACAAAAGTCTATGAAACGCCTTCCAAGCAAAATGTGGAACAACAGAAATCAATAGACCAAGCCAAAGATGAAGCGTGTCCAATTTGTTTGGAACCACTCAAGACATCTGAATGCACAGTCTTGCCTAAATGTAAGCACAGATTTTGTAAAGACTGTTTGAAAAGAGCTTTCCAGTTGAAACCAACTTGTCCGATATGCGGAGAGATATACGGCAGTCTTACAGGGACGCAACCAAAAGAAGGATCCATGACTGTCTCACGGGACAGCTCCTTTCTACCTGGATATGCAAAATATGGAACAATCGTAATTAGCTACCATATACCAAGTGGACGTCAGGGGGTGAGTTTACAAATGCGATGAGGTGTTACACATTCTTCTGCTTTAAACTGTTCGGCATGACAACGATCAGTTACACTTCTAAGTAGAAATGTTGTCTTTTGATTACCTCATACTCTGCAGGAGGAACACCCAAACCCAGGCATGCCGTACCAGGGTGCGTCCCGTATAGCTTACCTCCCTGACTCAACAGAGGGGAAGAAGGTACTGAAGCTTCTGCAGAGGGCATTCAACCAGCGACTCACTTTCACCATTGGACGCTCATCTACCACTGGACAGAACAATGTGGTGACCTGGAATGACATTCACCATAAGACGTCTCGTGATGGAGGGCCAACATGGTAAGTAAACAGTTTGGGTGTTGTCAACATTTTTGGGTGGTTACCTTATCTCAGACAAGCCCTTTTATTTTTAGCAGTTTAATCTATAATAATTGTCATAAGTGTTGTCATGATGTTTTTTTGTTTATAGTTACGGTTACGCAGATCCAGACTACCTCAAACGAGTACAAGACGAACTGAAAGCAAAAGGAATTTACTGATTATACAGACTGAACCTTGTAATCAGTTCAGACATATTATTATAACCAGCAGTCATATTAAAAACAAGGACAAGAATAAAGTAATATTGCAATCTTGTGATCACTAATCAAAGTATGGCACTTGTTGTTGTTTTTTTACAGGCATTCTTAATGTTTAATGTTTTTCTTAATGTTTTGAATGTATGAATCTCATGAAGCAGCATAAATGAAACAGAGTTAGGGGCCATTCAAACAATGCATTTTTGTATTCCACTGCACTGCTTTTTCATTGTTTTTCTATGTAAACATGCTCTACACAGACATGTTTGACCATTGCTTTAATGTCTTTTGCAGTGTCACGTGCATGACATAGCATTTTAAAAACACCCCTAAGACAATTAATATGTCATGTATGCAGTATAACACGTTTGTGCTTTTAACTGTAAACCTTAGTTTCATGTCAATATGATAGAGGATCACATCTACAGAAATCAGTTTTGTTTTAATCACCATTGCTATATTATATTGTGATTAGATTTTCTATATTATATTGTGATTTTAGATTTCCTAATGAATGAACATGCAGTAATATGTGTCATGCAGTGTGTATTAAGTTACAATAGAGACTCAGCAAAAAAAAGGAACAAATATAAGTGTCTTTATATCATTTTAACATCAAACTATTCCGAGAGACATGGACAATCCTTTCACCGTTACCAGAGGTGAAACAACCGGTGATCATGAGAAATTTTAATCAAACCAAGAACAAGTCATTTTAGTAACACTAAACCATTCCTATTGGTATCAGGCTTTTTAATATTACCTGAATTTTACCTGGATCATTTATTGTTTACCTTTGTTCAGATTTGGATGGGTTTTAGTATTTTTTAAATGGATGTATATATATATGTGTGTGTGTGTGTGTGTGTGTGTGTATATATATATATATATATATATATATATATACATACATATACACAAGTATAGTATATATGTAGTATATATGCATGTAGTTTTTCAGTGTTTTTACCTGATGTATTTTCTGCATCAATCGTTGTATTATTATGCAAAACAATAAAGAACTTCAAATAAAATTTTATCAAATTATACTTGAAATTAATGAAATTATTTCTGTTTATTGGGCATCAACCTAAAGACATGCTGATCAAAACAACAGCCCACTACAAAGTCTATATTTGATAAGTTAGTGGGTTTTTTCCTTTTTTTTTTTCATTTGTGTGGTCTGACTGTCTTGGGCCTGGTTTCACAGACATGGCTTACCGTGCGTTCACACCGCCGCCGTCGAGAGCGTCAAAGTGGCCGGAAGTCATTCATTTTCAATGTGAGCCGGCGTCGAGCAGCAGCGAGCAGCGGCGCGGCGCGACTTGGACGTTGAGGGCGTCGAGGAGAGTTGAAATCAGGTCAACTTTATGGTAATGAGCTATGACGCGGTTCGGCGGCATCTGGCGGCAACCAATCGGAA
>NW_015647052.1:380511-391930 GCF_001515625.1 Sinocyclocheilus rhinocerous
TTTTTTTTTTTCATTTGTGTGGTCTGACTGTCTTGGGCCTGGTTTCACAGACATGGCTTAGACTAAGCCAGGATTAGGCCATAGTTCAATTAGGACATCTAAGTCATTTTTATTAACATGCCTTAGAAAAACCATTACTGGCGTGCATCTTGAGATAAAACAAAGGCACCGATATATTTTAACATCAGTCAGTGCAAGTTTCTTTCAGTTGAAACAGCTCAGTTAATACTAATATATAATAAATATAATAATCTCAGAAAGATGCAACATTGCAGAAAGATTTACTGGTATTTAGGTATCTTGTACAACCCCAAATCAGAAAAAGTTGGGATATTTTGTAAAATGCAATGAAATCAAGAATCTGTGTGTAATTCTCTTTAACTTTTATTCAATTGACAAAAGCACAAAGAAAAGATTTCCAAAGTTTTCACTGATCAACTTAAATGTATTTTTTAAATATAAACCAATTTTGATTTTGATGGCTGCAACACACTCCAAAAAAAAAAGTTGGGACAGGTAAAAAAAAAAAAAAGGGAAAAGGTTATAGAATATCCCAATTAAACGGTTTTAAAATAGTCCAAAATAAGCAGGTGAATTGGTAATAGGTGAGGCTATGATGTTTGGGGTTATGGGGGGTATGGGGGTGCAGCAGAGCAAACGGTATGGGTGACTGGCATATGTACCAAGGTACCATTGACATGGAGGCATATATTGGGATTGTACAGAGACATACTGCCATCAAGATGACGTCTTTCATGGCAAGTCATATATGGTTACCCAGCGGGCACCTTGATATCAATTTGACGTCAAATATTAGTCCAGACATGATCAAAATGCTGTAAGAATTTTAAATTCAGTTTAGATGGCAATGTCTTCCAGTTGTAATTGGGTGATAGGAATATAGGAAGTTAATCCCACACTGGCCAAAATGTTTGACGTTCAATTTACATCAAATCAACATCATGTCAAGTTTTGAATTCACTTTGATTTGCATATTTGACCTGTTTTTTGACGTCAATTTTGATGCCAATTTGATGTCTTTTCAACATCAATCGCCACAGGGTATTAGATCAAGACAATGCAGGTCTCATTCTGCATGTGCTACAACAGCGTGGTTTTGTAGACAGAGAGAGGATGTGCTTGACTGGCCTGCCTCCTATTGAAAATACATGGCCCATCATGAAAAAAAGAATCAGACAATGACAACCATGGACTGTTGAACAGATGAAGTCTTGTATCAAGCAAGCAAAAAATGTAACAATTAGAATCCTCAATTCCCAAGCTATTAAATATTGTAATTAAAAGGAAAGTTGATGTGACACAGACAGTGTTAAACATGCCTCTGTCCCAACTTTTCTGGAGTGTGTTGCAGCCATCAAAATCAACATTTGTTTATATTTACAAAATACTATTAATTTGGTCAGTGAAAACATTGGAAATCTTTTCGTTGTACTTTTGTCAATTAAATAAGGTTAAAGAAAATTAACTAATCACAGATTCTTGATTTTATTGCAATTTACAAAGCGTCCCAACTTTTTCTGATTTAGGGTTGTGCAAATAATAATATCAGTGACTTACCTGTGCCAAGTGTCCTGGCTTTTGGCCAACTGGAGTCAATGATTAGCCTGTTCTAGCACTAATTTACAGAGGTACAGCTAAATTAGTACAATACAACATTTTATGAGAAAATCAACAATGGAATCATTTGTATTTGTGCTTCAGAGGACAGACACTTGAAATGTTGAATCGATTCTAGAACTCTATACAAAATTGCCATGCACTGCCTTTCCCCTCATAAACATATTCTGACTACATCTTAAAGAGGTCATATGATGCGATTTCAATTTTTCCTTTCTCTTTGGAGTGTTACAAGCTCTTGGTGCATAAAGAAGATCTGTAAAGTTGCAAAGACTAAAGTCTCAAATCCAAAGAGATATTCTTTATAAAAGTTAAGAGTCAACCACGCCTACCTAAAACGGCTCGTTCTAACACACCCCACATGTCTACGTCACGATGTGAGAAGATTTGCATAACGCCGCCCAAACGTTCACGCAAAGAAAGAAGGCGTAACTTAAAAATATTTGGCTGCACAACTGTTGATAATTCTAATAATAAATCAGCATATTAGAATGATTTGTGTGTGTGTGTGTGAGGGGAACAGGGTCACATCACAGGAGAGTGAACTGCCTGTCAGAAATCATAGCACGTCAGCTGTCTTAACCGCGGCTTGTGTACTGCATCATCACTGTGTCTGTCACGCGACTCTGTTGCCCTTTCGGGCTTGAACTGATGGTAAAACTAAAGACATTATTAACTGTCTTGATATTTACTTTGAAAGCTGAAGCGATTATGGTAAGGGGCATTAGTTACATTTCCGACGCGTGTTTGCGGTGTTCGGCCAATCATGATGCACTGGGTCAGCTGGCCAATCAGAGCAGACTGCGCTTGTCAGAAGGAGGTACTTTGTAGAAAACGAAGCGTTTGAGAGAGGCGGGGCATAGAGGACCTACAATAATGTACAGTATTTGAAAAATAATGTGTTTTTTGAACATTAAAGCATGTCAACATATTCTGTTATACCAAATACACAAAATAATGATCTTTAAAATAGCATCATATGACCCCTTTAATGGTGTCAGCAGCCATTTTGAAGTAGATTTTTGGATGTTGTGAACTGGCCAGGCATTTCATGGTTGTAAAAAAAAAAGGAACGGCTCTGTGGAAAAGGTGAGCGAGGCTAGTAAGGCTGCAGACTTCTGTGTATTAAATGGTATTTTGCAGTATTTATTTTCTTTCAGTTAGAAAGAAAAAAGACAAAAATGTCTGAATTATTGGCAAATCTGAATTTAATGAACATAAACAGATATATAAGCTACTATTTCCATAACTTGTAAAAAGCCAAAAAGCTTGATCTGTTCGCAAAAGAAGGAAAAAGTAAAAACATACTACAGAAAATATTTGGCCTCCTTGTTGCCGTGGCATTATTTACACTATATACAGTATTTTCATATATGACAGTACAGTCATATTTGCCATTAAATCCTTATCGATAAGGCACCAAATGCTAAGTAGCATGATCCTTTTTTCTTTTTACCAAATTGTGCAGAAAATGTACAAAACTATACAAACAGACCTATCACATATGAACATCGTCCATCTCAATGAAAAAAAAAAACATAAAAATAAGTTGCCGTTAGATGTTTTGAAAGTTATAGTTATGATTGTACATGCATGTAAGAACTAAACCCCAACTTAATCCTTTAAAGATATTTAAACAATATTTATTAACTGATTAGTTTAGCAACAGGAACAGATATATATGCTGAGATAGACATAACTGTACTTACACAAAGAAAAAACGTGTGCAGACATTATCTGTATTTGGAACTACCCAGATGTCCCCATGCTTGTGCAGGTCTGGAGATGTAATAACTGTTACATATATATAAAAAGAAGTGATTATTAACATGACAAAGATTACAGATGATAATATAAATGTGTGTTAAATGTGTACCTTCACATAAGGCTATGCATTTAAGGTTGCGGCTCTGCAGAAACTGGGGGTTCTGGCCTTTCTTCTGTGACTGAAAGCAAAAAAAAACCAGAAAAATGTGGATCATATTTCAGGGTTCAGGATGCCAAGCATTTTTTTTTTTTTAAGAAAGATAATAATGACTGTCAATTGATTGGGGGAAGAAAATAGTAGTACTAAAAAAAGTACCTGCAAATTAATATTGGACTTGTTGGCAGCGGTTTCATCTTTTGAAGCAACTTTCTGCTGTTTTTTATTCATCCCTTTGGGGGGAAAAGACACAGTTATGTCAAGCAATTATACATTTATTGCATATATTTATGTAGAAAGTAGAGGAGTTTTGCTCCTAAAGGTTTTAAGACCTGAGTAGCCAAAGGATATGCTTGATAATGGACTGAGATAGATTCCACTCCCATAGATAGCGCCATGGAGCTGCAGTCTGCTCAGATGTTTAAGAGGTTTACATAATGCATTATGCACACACACACACACACATATACATATACACACATACATACATACATATATATACATACACACACACTATTATATCTTACTACATCTATTTCCACTATATTAAAAAAAATCAGCTTCATCTACACTTCATCCCAGCTTAATTACATTAAAGGGGTCATATGATGCGATTTCATTTTTTCCTTTCTCTTTAGAGTGTTACAAGCTCTTGGTGTACATACATACATATATATACATACACACACTATTATATCTTACTACATCTATTTCCACTATATTAAAAAAAATCTGCTTCATCTACACTTCATCCCAGCTTAATTACATTAAAAACATCTTTCCCTTCAACCCTTTTTATGATAGGTCTCTTTAAAGAATCAGATACCGTGGGTAAAGCATCTGCATTATAATTAGATGTAAGTACCTGAAGCCTCGTGTTTGATGCCACGACTAAACCATTCCTCAAAATGGAGTGCCAGTTTTCTATGTGTGATCCACTGAAAGCGAGAGGGAGAAAGAGCCAGTCAGTTTGTCTTTTTAAAACTGGAAAATCAACAGCCAGTGTTCTCAAGTCAGCAAGAAACCTCATGCCTGTACAGCTGTGGCTTTAATTAGATCTGTGCAAAAGACAGATTTGAATTCTATGACTCCTTCAAGATATAGTTTGCTGCACAGCTGAATAACAACTGAACTAGTTAAGACAGCTAAAACTGATTTCCTTTTATTGTGACAATGAAATGCACTTCCAAATTTAAAATATTTATTATTAGTGGACATAATCACAATGCCATGAAGCATTTAAAGAAAGAAATTATTGCTTTTCTGTTATGTCTTGCAGTCCAAACCAGGCTTGTGGCATCTACAACATTTGTTCAGCACACCCACAGACTATTCACAGACTGCACACATTCACACTGCACACAAAACTGCCAAGCGCTTGCCAAAAAATTATAAGCTCCAGCCGGACAGATATTGTAATATACTTAGGGACCAGATAAAACACATTTTCCTTAAGCCTTGTTGTACCCTAATCATGAATTTATGAATTTGTAATGATGTGGGTCAGATTTGCAGTTTCTAAGGTAAATGCTGTATTGGCTGTTTAAAATGGAACTCACTGGAAAGCAAAGGTACTCCCAAAGAGGCCTTTGGCAGCTCTGAGGTTGGATTCTTTGGCTGGTGGACTGCTGAGCAGGAGGAACTGATGGGATGTGTGCATGAACTTCAGTTGCTGTTGTGAGAAAAACAAGATGAAAGAGCATACACTTGAGATGTTAAGCCTTAATCATTTTACCTTAATCATGAGACATTGAAGACTTCCTGTGAATTTAAAACTGTCTTTAGGAATACAGAAGAACTGAAAGATGGTTTCTAAAGGAGTCATGATTCTCTCTTAGTGGGGTAATGCCAGTTAAGCCGCTTTTCCACTGCGTGGTATGGCTCGGCTCGCTTTACTTTGGCTCGGTATGCTTTTCCACTGCAGTGTAGTACCGCTTCACAGCGGGGACGATTATAGACTGATCGTTATAGTTGCGCCGCCACCTCGTCTACTGACCACGATACAGCCATTTATTTTCTCAAGTTGCGTGTGACGGTCATTTAAAGCAAGTAGTTTAAAAAAAGTCTTCCAAACAAATGATACTGTGGTGGTCTAGCGGGTTTGGTGTCTTGTGTTGCAAATCCAATGACCCTGGAAGTGACGATTCTCTCTGACCAATTAGTGACCTGCAGTGTTTACATGTCACATTTTAGTGTCGGTACGGCTCGCTTGGAACATCAACCGAGGTGGCACTAAAAAAGCACCAGGTACTAGGTACAGTACACAGTGAAAAAAACAAACAAAAGTGAGCCATGGCATGCAGTGGAAAAGAGCCATTAGTCTAACGGTGCGTTTCCACTGGCACGTATCGAGCGCAGCGGAGCGAGCATTTTCAATTCATTCCTATGGAAGTTGAGT
Organism: Sinocyclocheilus rhinocerous; assembly: GCF_001515625.1. Taxonomy (NCBI): domain Eukaryota; kingdom Metazoa; phylum Chordata; class Actinopteri; order Cypriniformes; family Cyprinidae; genus Sinocyclocheilus; species Sinocyclocheilus rhinocerous. Next base: position 386,472 of record NW_015647052.1, read on the forward strand.
TTAAACGCTCGCGCGGGTGTATTATGGGATTGAAAGCGGCGCGGAGAAGTGTCAAAAAGATTGGGCATTCCTCGACTTTATGCAAACGTCGACAACCAATCGCTGTGAAAGGAAGAAGATGAAACGTAAACAGGGTGTTTTTCAGAGGCGTGCTCTGCCCTAAATTTGACACGCCCCAAAGCAGTGGCGTTGTAGCGTTGCCAGCGGCACTGAGCGCAGATTTGCCGCTGTAGTGGAAACGCAGCGTAACCCTGATCATCTTAATCTAGAACTAGAATGTTCACATTCTTGTGGCATTTGATAGCAGAAATTTTAAGGGAAATCATTACAAATGCTTAATAAGACAGATACAAGACTTACTCTAGTAACAGGAAGCTTCACTATGTGTGATCTGTTACTGGAAATCACCCTGTTAAGAAAATGGATTTATCAGCCATGTTATATACCCCATTAGGTTTGAAACCCTCTACTGCAGGAATGCAGACGTATTTAAATATATGAGTAATTGTTCATCACATGATCATACTGACTGTCCTAGGTAGTACAAAGATGGATGTACACACACACACTCCATGACTATGTAATCAGAGCTGTTACGAGAGCTGACCATCACATTTACACATCATTAAAATGCAGGAGTGGAGTAGAAAATGACTGAAGTGTCATTCTGTCATACCACTGCAGCAGTGGATGAGCCAGGGGATCATGCTTGTCCATTTGTTTCTTTATCTCCAGGTATGGAGCCTGTGCAGAAGAAATGTCAACGGTCAACATGGTATTACATTTTGGCAAGTTTATTTTAATTGACTGATGGCCTTAAAAACAATAACAATCACAGAAAAAAAACATGCTTTTGTTGTAAAATTCAACTTAATACCTGGGTCATTTCTCTGATAGATGCGATACTGTCAAGTGCTCTCATCACTCGGTCATAGTCCTTTTTCTGAAGAAGAACTCAAACAATCAATGTAATATTCCTTTCTGAATAGCAGGATTACACTAAAGCACTGGTTCTCAAACCTGTCCTCAGTGTATAGTGCATCATTTGGGACGCAGCTCTGGAGTACCCCCAGCCCTGCACATTTTGTATGTCTCCCTCATCCATCACACCTGATTCAACTCATCAGCTCATTAGTGGAGACTGCAAGACCTGAAGTGGGTGTGTCAGATATTGGGAAACATACAAAATGTGCAGTGCTGGGGGTACTTCATGGAGAGGTTTGAAAACCACTGCACTAAAGAGACAGGTTAAGCTAAAGCTAATTGCTATTAGTGTTTTAAGTACCCTGGGGTTGAAGGCAAGTGCTTGTGAGTCATTGGGATCCACCACAGAGGGATATGGCTCAAAAATGACAACTTTCCTTGGAGACTCCAGCGCAGATCGGCACATGGAGACCAGTAGGTCTACTACCTGTAGTCACAAACCGAAATTGTTAAAGCATTTGGTTAGAAACACGGTATCTTCTGTGCAGAATGACTGTATGAGTGCTTACAGTTGCGTATGTCTATTTTGTTTGTTTGTGTACCTAACTTAATACCTGGGTCATTTCTCTGATAGATGCGATACTGTCAAGTGCTCTCATCACTCGGTCATAGTCCTTTTTCTGAAGAAGAACTCAAACAATCAATGTAATATTCCTTTCTGAATAGCAGGATTACACTAAAGCACTGGTTCTCAAACCTGTCCTGAGGTGCGTCCCAAATCGCGTACTTATGCACTATTCTATGATGTTTTGTAGTATAAATAGTCCACACCTGATTCAACTCATCAGCTCATTAGTGGAGACTGCAAGACCTGAAGTGGGTGTGTCAGATATTGGGAAACATACAAAATGTGCAGTGCTGGGGGTACTTCATGGAGAGGTTTGAAAACCACTGCACTAAAGAGACAGGTTAAGCTAAAGCTAATTGCTATTAGTGTTTTAAGTACCCTGGGGTTGAAGGCAAGTGCTTGTGAGTCATTGGGATCCACCACAGAGGGATATGGCTCAAAAATGACAACTTTCCTTGGAGACTCCAGCGCAGATCGGCACATGGAGACCAGTAGGTCTACTACCTGTAGTCACAAACCGAAATTGTTAAAGCATTTGGTTAGAAACACGGTATCTTCTGTGCAGAATGACTGTATGAGTGCTTACAGTTGCGTATGTCTATTTTGTTTGTTTGTGTACCTGAGCACCAGTGGCAATCTCATCAGCAGCCTCATTCATGACCCCTAACGTTTGGAAGGCGAATACACATAACTCTCTCTCACACACTGTGGGCTGCAGGACACATTATAAACAAGATCATTAGAAGTGAAATGTTATTATTAATCCAGAATTAATCTAATCACATATAACATGAATTGGCTCACTTTTAATGATTTTAATGAAATATTATGCATAACTATTTTCTGAAGAATAATATGGCAGAATAATATGGAAAAAGAAAATGGTCTTTGTGACATCAAAACTTAAGATATGAAGTTAATTTCTAAATATTTTGATGTTAAATTAAAAAATATAATAAAACTTGTATTCATTAAGAATGCATTCAATTGATCAAAAGTGACAGTAAAGTCATTTATTACATTACGCAATATTTCTATTTGAAATAAATGTTTTTTACTGTCTCAACAATGTTCTTTTAAAAACATTAGAAAATCTTACTAAACCCAAAATTTTGAATGGTAGTCTACGGTATACTTTAAAATACATGCGATCACAGGTGTCTTCAATAATTCATTCCAAAGTATTCACACCATTTACCAATCCAAGATTGCTAGTAGAGCAAACAGACTTACTCTGAGCATTGGTCCATTTTGGAACACGTGAGGTTCATCGCAGACCACACAGAACTCGTTCAGTACAGGGATACGCTGTTCTGCATACTCCATAGTCTGCAATTACACATCAGGTCAACACATATGCAACTGTTCAGTAACATTTCACCCCTCTGTAACAGTAATATAGCATCAGCAGCTGCCAGAAGAGCTCCACCAAAACCCTAATACAAATTAAAAGGACAGTTCACTAAAAACGAAAATATTTTCATCATGTTTGAAACATCTGGAATGACTTGATGGTGAGTAAACAACGTTAGAATTTTTCCTGAAATATTTTATGTAACTTTGGTCACAAGAATACTAATGACTGGAGAATGTCAACTACTGCAACCAATCACATGCCCTGTTTGCTTCAGGAAAGGATTTTGCATGTATTTGCAAGTGAAAGAGTTGTATTATTCCAACCCCAAATACTGTTTGATTAATGAATTTAGGCAAAGGGGGAAATGTAGATTTTTATTTTTTTTACCTGAACAAGGAAGCCTCTGTCTCTGATTGGAATGGATTTGGCGCCGATGTTTGGCTACTCGAGAAAACAGAAAAAAAGTTTGAACTCCCTTTAAATTCCAAACCAAATTTGCAAACCAAACACACAAAGTTGTTTTCAATGCCTGAAGCCAAAATTTACACTAGTGGGACAAAATGTTTTAACTACAGAATTTATCTCTCTGCAAGAACAATTTTTAAATAAATCCCCCTGTCCTCAACCTGTTAAACTCTCTCATCTCTGCCTAGTAGGAGCAATTAATTGTGAAATTGCTTACTCTTATTTTTGCAGTAAATAAATTCTGTTAAATAATGCTTTCATATCCAAAACTCTCTGGTGTATGCAAATTTCCAAGGATGTTATACTTTTCTTATTTTCCATAATCATTTATACATTATATTCATTACGAGTTATTCTTTATGGTTCTTTTTGTTGTTACTCTTCATTATATTCATATTACTGTTTTATGTTAGGTATATATTCAGTATTATTCATTTATTCTTTTTTCATATTCCATTTATAATCATATTCTGTAGACGTAGGATATATTTTCTGGTCTGACATATAAAAGGTACATTTTGTTATGGTAAAAGGATGTTTTTGGTAAGATGTTGAGCGCCTTTTTTAAATATTTTTATATGAAGAATGTTCTCTGAATTTGCTTTCTGTGGTACTAAATGTTCTTTCCAAGAGCTGGTATTTGCAAGATGATATTTGAAGATTGCTTAACTCTGCTGTTTCTGCTCGAAGGGTGTAAAATCACAACACATAGCTCTATTTTTATCTGACCTACTGCATTTTAACAGGTCATGTCAATGTGACCTAGTCCTGAACTTAATTCAACTTAGGTGGGGGAAATATTTGACAATACGTAGATAATGACACAATGGATAAATTCCTTTGACATTTATGAGTCAGACATAAACATCTGGTGATATTGTAAGAGGATGTAAGTTCTCCTGTGTGTGTATATATATAGCACATGCTGCAAAGGCCTTTGTCTCTTTTCTTCTACAAGGATTATTATACTCAGATGCTTAGATACTCAGATTACTCTTTTAGAAATTTTAGTAGAATATACTCTATTTGAATGTCGTGTTCTTTTAATCTTTTTCTTTCATTTAAATTTTTTCATTATTACCATCTTCTGTTATTGTTATCATTTATGATTTTATATTCAAATAAAATACAAATTTATTGAAAGACTTCATCTGCCTGGATCTCACTGCACCACACTCGATCAGGTGTCACTGACCAAAGCCAAACCAAACAGCCAATCAAATTAGGCAAATCCTAATTTATTATGTAATCTCAAGGAAGTATTTGCATACAACGCAATCCCAACGCAATCCTTACCTGAGGTGTGGAAGAGAGTGATGGGGCCAGGATGCCAATTAGCCCTGAGGTAAGGGAGAGGCGTCTGCTCTCAGTGACAGGCTCTTTAAAGATGTCACTTTTGCCCATCTTGGTGCTGCTGGAGTAGGACCTGCTGAGCAGACGATGGTGGTGCTTCAGGCCATCCAGCTCTTCAGTCCGCACACTGCCTGAGCAGGAGCGGCCCAGGAGCCGGTGGGGCTTCAAAGCATCGCCATCGCTACTGCCAGCAGCGTGTTCGCAGCGAGGCTCTGCCATGCTCGACCGCGGCGACAGTTTATGAGGCCGCAGCGGCGGGCAGTCCTCCGGTTTAACAGCGGTCGAGCAGGGCCTCGACAGCAGCCGGTGGGGTTGCTTGAGGGGCTGATGTTGCTCCATCCGCGGGTCGCTGGAGAGAGAGTGGCCCAGAAGCTTGTGCGACTTGCTGACACAGCCGTCCATTTCTGGCTTCACCGTGCTTGAGCATGTTCGCCGTAACAGACGGTGGGACTTTGACACGCCATCCTGCTCAGGTTTGAGCTTCTTTTTGCTCTTCACACAGCCAGGAGGAGGGTAGCTGGGGGATCTGAGTTTGCACAAGCACAGCACATTAATCAAACAACGTGAATTAAGGAACACAGAAAGATGTTGTGCAATTACGCTTGTGCAAATTCTGCACATTTCAGAATGCTTCATTGGCTGATTTACACCATTTCATTTTTCATGTTGAGGTCTGCATAGTTCGCAGTGGAAATGCGTGTTTTTTGCACTAATGAATTACAGTAGGTTGTG
>NW_015647052.1:399684-410285 GCF_001515625.1 Sinocyclocheilus rhinocerous
TAATGAATTTAGGCAAAGGGGGAAATGTAGATTTTTATTTTTTTTACCTGAACAAGGAAGCCTCTGTCTCTGATTGGAATGGATTTGGCGCCGATGTTTGGCTACTCGAGAAAACAGAAAAAAAGTTTTAACTCCCTTTAAATTCCAAACCAAATTTGCAAACCAAACACACAAAGTTGTTTTCAATGCCTGAAGCCAAAATTTACACTAGTGGGACAAAATGTTTTAACTACAGAATTTATCTCTCTGCAAGAACAATTTTTAAATAAATCCCCCTGTCCTCAACCTGTTAAACTCTCTCATCTCTGCCTAGTAGGAGCAATTAATTGTGAAATTGCTTACTCTTATTTTTGCAGTAAATAAATTCTGTTAAATAATGCTTTCATATCCAAAACTCTCTGGTGTATGCAAATTTCCAAGGATGTTATACTTTTCTTATTTTCCATAATCATTTATACATTATATTCATTACGAGTTATTCTTTATGGTTCTTTTTGTTGTTACTCTTCATTATATTCATATTACTGTTTTATGTTAGGTATATATTCAGGATTATTCATTTATTCTTTTTTCATATATATTCCATTTATAATCATATTCTGTAGACGTAGGATATATTTTCTGGTCTGACATATAAAAGGTACATTTTGTTATGGTAAAAGGATGTTTTTGGTAAGATGTTGAGCGCCTTTTTTAAATATTTTTATATGAAGAATGTTCTCTGAATTTGCTTTCTGTGGTACTAAATGTTCTTTCCAAGAGCTGGTATTTGCAAGATGATATTTGAAGATTGCTTAACTCTGCTGTTTCTGCTCGAAGGGTGTAAAATCACAACACATAGCTCTATTTTTATCTGACCTACTGCATTTTAACAGGTCATGTCAATGTGACCTAGTCCTGAACTTAATTCAACTTAGGTGGGGGAAATATTTGACAATACGTAGATAATGACACAATGGATAAATTCCTTTGACATTTATGAGTCAGACATAAACATCTGGTGATATTGTAAGAGGATGTAAGTTCTCCTGTGTGTGTATATATATAGCACATGCTGCAAAGGCCTTTGTCTCTTTTCTTCTACAAGGATTATTATACTCAGATGCTTAGATACTCAGATTACTCTTTTAGAAATTTTAGTAGAATATACTCTATTTGAATGTCGTGTTCTTTTAATCTTTTTCTTTCATTTAAATTTTTTCATTATTACCATCTTCTGTTATTGTTATCATTTATGATTTTATATTCAAATAAAATACAAATTTATTGAAAGACTTCATCTGCCTGGATCTCACTGCACCACACTCGATCAGGTGTCACTGACCAAAGCCAAACCAAACAGCCAATCAAATTAGGCAAATCCTAATTTATTATGTAATCTCAAGGAAGTATTTGCATACAACGCAATCCCAACGCAATCCTTACCTGAGGTGTGGAAGAGAGTGATGGGGCCAGGATGCCAATTAGCCCTGAGGTAAGGGAGAGGCGTCTGCTCTCAGTGACAGGCTCTTTAAAGATGTCACTTTTGCCCATCTTGGTGCTGCTGGAGTAGGACCTGCTGAGCAGACGATGGTGGTGCTTCAGGCCATCCAGCTCTTCAGTCCGCACACTGCCTGAGCAGGAGCGGCCCAGGAGCCGGTGGGGCTTCAAAGCATCGCCATCGCTACTGCCAGCAGCGTGTTCGCAGCGAGGCTCTGCCATGCTCGACCGCGGCGACAGTTTATGAGGCCGCAGCGGCGGGCAGTCCTCCGGTTTAACAGCAGTCGAGCAGGGCCTCGGCAGCAGCTGGTGGGGCTGCTTGAGGGGCTGATGTTGCTCCATCCGCGGGTCGCTGGAGAGAGAGTGGCCCAGAAGCTTGTGCGACTTGCTGACACAGCCGTCCATTTCTGGCTTCACCGTGCTTGAGCATGTTCGCCGTAACAGACGGTGGGACTTTGACACGCCATCCTGCTCAGGTTTGAGCTTCTTTTTGCTCTTCACACAGCCAGGAGGAGGGTAGCTGGGGGATCTGAGTTTGCACAAGCACAGCACATTAATCAAACAACGTGAATTAAGGAACACAGAAAGATGTTGTGCAATTACGCTTGTGCAAATTCTGCACATTTCAGAATGCTTCATTGGCTGATTTACACCATTTCATTTTTCATGTTGAGGTCTGCATAGTTCGCAGTGGGGATGTGCGTTTCTTGCACTAATGAATTACAGTAGGTTGTGTTGGAGTTAATGAGATACAAAGCATTAAGCATTGTTGACAAACTGCTTTACCATTTTTCTGCATCTTTCATTTCTGCATAATTTTATTATTCATTTAAAAACACACACACACACACACACACAGGTTAAGACATTCAGGTAAGATTTACTCTTTATGATTTTAAACTGCCAAACCCATGGCTACATTCTTAGTCAATTTCATCAAAATTACAGTCCGGTCTTCTCCATCTTGGAGTCTTTCCAATTCAATGAAACATCAGATTTGTGTCTACTGTTCCAACAGTTTGATAAACAACCACTGACTCATCATAGGGCCACTCATTAGAATGTATCAGCTCTTATGTCTCAGACTCTCCAGCTGGTCTAATAAACACAGAGACCATGAAGCTGGCATACTTGTTAGCTTAAAAGTAAATGCTGGTCCTGAAGACATAAGTTTAGCCTATTCACACCAAATGTGAAATGATCCCCAAATTTACTCAAATATGTGACCCTGGACCACAAAACCAGTCATAAGGGTCAATTTTTCAAAACTGAGATTTATCTGAAAGCTGAATAAATAAGCTTTCCATTGATGTATGGTTTGTTAGGATGGGACAATATTTGGCCGAGATACAACTATTTAAAAATCTGGAATCTGAGGGTGCAAAAAAATCTAAATATTGAGAAAATCGCCTTTAAAGTTGTCCAAATGAAGTTCTTAGCAATGCATATTGCTAATCGAAAATTAAGTTTTGATATATTTACGGTAGGAAATTTACAAAATATCTTCATGGAACATGGTCTTTACTTAATATCCTAATCATTTTGGGCATAAAAGAAAAATCTATAATTTTGACCCATACAATGTTTTTTTGGCTATTACTAAAAATATACCCGTGCAACTTAAGACTGGTTTTGTGGTCCAGGGTCACATATGCTGATTGGCATACAAATTTACTCCAGTACAACAGAGGGCAAAAAACAAACAGTGTCTGAAATGGCAAAGTAATGGCATGTACACAAAGCAGAAACAGCAATAAGTAAGAACAGAAATAAGTTCTAGAAAGAGTTAAGCATTTTAATGTGTGAGGTTAATTAAACATGTTAACATTCACCAGAAGCAACCAATTGTCTTGGGTTTAAAAGAGCTACAAAGGGGGATATAAAACTCAGGACTAGGGTTGGCCTGTATCTGATTAAAAGTCTAGCACTGATGTAGCTGAGTGACTTTTATTCTCACCTGCGTAGAGTTGAAAAAATGTGCAGGGGAGACTTCACCTTCTTATCTGTTTGCTTTTTGCTGTGTGGGCTGAGTTTATGTTTGCTCTGACACTTCCACTGCTGTGTGACAAAGGTTTGCATTATCCTGCCAAGAGACAACACACTCATGAAGTTCAATGACACTAGAAAACCCTATATAACACTGGACACAACATTTTCCAGTAGTTTCTTACTTTTTCAACTGATGTCCAAGTCCAAATCTGTCTTTTGAAGACACTTGAAACGCATCGACAGTGGGAACTGGAAACAGGACATGATATTCTCAATGAGAAAGGTATTGCAAAACAAAGTACCACATAATGTAACCATTTGCTACAGCCGTTTGATTAAGCCATCAAAGCGCATCAGAGGTTTTTAAAACACTGGAACAGAAGGTCACTCTGATATGAGCCTCTTGTGATAAGCAATATCTTGGCAAGAGAACAAAAGAAGGCATTACAGCCATGTCCAAGTAACTTCTCTCCTGCAATCTGAACTGAAGTGGCCATGTAATTCTGAACAAATCTACAATCAACAGAGAGAGCTCAGTGCAAGGACACTCAGACAACTCTCACTGACGAGAACAAGTCATACTGCTTTTGTGCAAAAGTAACATGGGGGGAAAAAACATCTAACAAGGTAAGTTGGCCAAACTAGTCTAATGCTGTTGTCAGGAAAATGATTTGCATGATTTTCTTATAGAGGTGTTAACTGTTTTATACGTTTAACAAAGTTCAATCAAAATCTATGAACCACTGGTTGGGAATCATGACAATAGTCCTTAGTCAGGATAGCGCCATATTTAAAGGTCCCCCGAAATGCTTAGAAACACGCAGCGTTACTCTCTGTGTTGACGTCATTTTAACTGAAACAGGAAGACAGGGTGGGACATATCAAGCAGCCCCGCCCCTTTTTAAAATAGCCAATATATCACAGCTTGGGCTAGAGCAGTTAAGCTCCGTAAAGCCGCATTTGACAGGGTATGCCAGCCACAATCTCATCCATATTGCTATAAAATATAGCATTCTGTGTAGAATTCAAATAGCTCCGATACATTTTGTGGTCTGTGCAGACTCGCGCATGTGATCCGCTCCGTGCTATCGTGTCTCTGGACCGGAGCAGAGTGTGTGTGCGCTGCGGTGGTTAGCGTGACACAGCACGAAACCAGACTTCTTTTTTTCCTCAATCGAAAGCATATTTAAACTGTTTGAATCGTTCCCTGTCCCCTATATAGTGCACTACGTGCCATTCACTGTACAGAAAATACTAATTCAAGTGACCGATTTCAGCCGCGGCTTCAGCGTCTATTTTATAGTGTAGGGGCGGCCGCTTCGGATTCTAGAGAGCATTTGATTGGACAAAGTTTGATGAGAAGCTGAAGTACGATGTGACGTCAAAAAAAAAAATAAAATCGTTGAGCCGTTTTGGCGGAAGTGACGAACTGCAAGCTTTCAATGCTTGTATCTTCTAAATGCGAATTTTGTCACTGTTTTGGAGCACACTGCCTTATAGATAACCTTAAGACTAACATATTGATACTAACACCCAAAAAACTTTAATTTTGATTTCATGGGGACTTTAAGTTTTGACAGGAATGAAAATTAAGCTGTGAGGGATAGAAATACAGTGCGTTCAATGGATTGTACTGTTGTTTAACAGACTTTTTAAAATACTTTTTAGCAGACAAAAACTCCATGTGAGTTGTGAAAAATACATGATCTAGGATCGTTATGCAGTGTGTGCCATTGTTAAGACTGTAAGTCTATACCTCACAGCCTCGTTTTCATTCGTGTTAAATTCAATATGGCATCCAACCTGACTAAGTGCTACAGATGTTTATAAAATTAATATTCTATTACAGAAAGTTTGTTTTTGTGTGTGTATGTGTGTGCGAGAGAAAAAGCAAGCGAGAGAGAGAAAGAGAGAGAGAGAACTAACCTGGTCCATTCAGATATTGTGTGAGGGAGCAGTGAAGCCGCACAATAACAGGTTCACTCCGGATCACATCCCAGGCAAGTGCAATCTCCTCCTATGAACAAATGCTTCATTTCAGTTTCACACAACATAACTCACACATAAAATAATAATAAGAAAAAAATAAATAAATAACTGGTCATCATCATTTATCTTAAATAAGACAATGAACAATAACACTTACATCTAGGAAAGAGACATCAATGTGTAGGTCGATGTCCACATCATCAATTGCACCATATTCCCTGCATTTTGGGGGAAAAAATAGATACAATTCCAGACTTGGTGATTATGATATTCCATCTTCAACAAAACCTGCTAGTGTGATTACTCTTTATTCACAGCAGCTTTTAAAGTATATACTCATTAAGACTAGAAAATTACTAGAATATATTACTCAGAATATTGTTGTTGACAGTCAAGAACAAAGCTTTTAGGGATTCGAAGGGAATTCACAACAAATTTAGACATGATGAAGCAGTTCTCTTTGTTCATACAGCTGGCTTACAAAACATTCTGCTTTAAAGTTTATATGAATTATCATTTGTACCCTATTTTAAATGGCTTGGAAGAAAAATAAGCCAGGACTGGTTTTTATCCATCAGCAAATAACTGTGGAAGGAGACTGAATGCAAATTTGCTAACAAAATATCAAATATCATCCTGTCTGCCCTAATGACGTAAGTGGGAAAAGGAAAGCATGCTAATTTTAATCAGAAAGATTCCAGAATAAATCAATCTTGTGTTATATTTTAATTCTTATTCGAGTACACAGGTAGACGTGATGTTGAATGGATGCAGCTTGACGCTCCAGCTCTGTTGCTGTGCTTTACTCAAAGCATTTATTTCTCATTAAACCATTGTGATGAGTTTGTTGCCTTGCTCTGGGCTAACTGTTACCATGGTTACACCTCACTCCCAAATGCAGCCGCTGTGTCTCAAAAGCAAAAGGTTTGAGAAAATAAGAATCCCCTTTGATCTGTCAAGGGGAAACAGCTTACATACAGCCGATAAACACACACTCATGTTCAGATACATGTAAACACACAAAATTACATATTTTCAACTTTGAGCAACTTCAAGGAATCATTTCTAAAAGCAGTTTTGCTTTTTCATTTAAATCAAGTTAAATGAATAGGCAAAAGCCAACAAACCAAAGCTTTTATTGGGACATGTCCTGGAATTATTAAAGGGGGCTCCAGTGAACCCACTCATAGAGACTGCAGCAAAAGCGACCCATGCCATTTTTCAAGCAGAACACTGAATAAATACTCAAAATAGTCTTCCATCTATGACTCAGGGCAAATGCATCACACAGATCACACACTAGAGAGAATATAAAACACACACTTCTGCTGCTATGAATAGTCTTTTATGCTGTTCTTTCATTTGACTGTCTGCTGTTATCAAAAGCAGCTTGACAAGATAAACTTTCAAGGACGAAGCTTTTAATAGCTGTCGTCACATGAAACACCATTCAGATTGCCAGATTTTGCGGGGTGAATCGCGTTCTTGTTGACAATCTGTCATGAGTTCTTTTCATCTTAGATATTCAGCACAAACACATTTTTTGCTGTTGTCCACAGCATTATTAAAAGCAGCAGTTTCAAATTTGTTATTTCTTGCTATAAATTCGCTCCAACACTGATTGCAGAGCAGATTAGCTCAAAGAAAGCCTCTCCGTCAGCATAAAAAAAACAGCAATCATCACACCATTACAGGCCTGTAATCAAACTGAAACTGCTCAGACTCTCACAGACCATCCTTCAGTTGATCACAGAGCATTTGCCCAAATGACAGACCCCTGGCCATGTGAGGGTTATGGGACCTGGCTCGGGCAGAGAATGTCCTTGAGTGGGTTAACAGTGCCAGAACACTAAATGATTGCTCCAGGTGTCGTTTCCCGTAAAACACTTCTCTGGTGGTAGGGGATTTCAGGAAGGAAGTCACAATTTCAAAACTTTTTTCTGAGCTGATGAAATGTTTGCACTTTTCCTGACATAAAGCTACTTTATACTGAATGTTTTACATTTATGTGTGGGAAAAAAAAAAGTTTAATTGGCAAAAGTTATTTTTTAATTAAAAATAAAAAATAAAAAATATTCTCGCATCATCAACAAGAAAATGAATGGTCAGATACCTGAGAGATACTGCATGATGGCCATATAAGTCCCTCACGGCTGCCAAATCAGCCTCCAGCTGGGGGTGTTTGTGAAGCTCTCCATCATAACTTACCTGCCCGCACAAACAAACAGGTCAAAGGGTTGATAAACAGGAGCACCAGCTCAAAAAGTCATTAAAAAATCAAGAAACACAGGGACAGTTGATCAAGCACTTCTCCGCTCATGATTGAGGCTTCAGAGGTGCATTTTATTGGCTAAACAATGAGCTTTTAATCAGTATATGATCCAGAGCACTTCAAACAAGCTTCCAGACATTAATCATGTTCTTTTTAACCTGTTGATGGCTCTGCACTCTTTTAACAATTAATATACATCATACACTTTCAGGGCTCGACAATAAGGACTGCCCAATGGCCCGGGGCCAGCGTTAAAGACGCTCAGGATGGTTGACAGATTTGTCACTGGCCCAATCAGGTCGATGCTGTGTCATCACAAAAGTTTATCATTTGCACTTGTTTTTATTCCCTTCCAATTTAAACATTCGAGTGATTTTAAACTCTTTAAGTGCAAGAAGACATGAAGGAGAACTGGAATGCTGTACTCATGCACTGTTTTCTGTGTGTTTTCTTTCAATTGAACAGACTAATACATACAAAATTATGAAAAGTTTACTTATTGCTGTCTTGGCGAATATCCCAAGTGAGTAACACTATTGGTTGTCTTAAGTGAAAGCTGTGACGACCCCTGTCGTTTGTTCGTGGAATGGCTGTAGGAGTCCACAGACTACCTTGATTGGCCGTCGTTTGAGACACCTGCTCTTTATCAGACGCTCTCTTTAAAAGAGGCCTCCGCTTGAGCCAGGGGGGGGGATCCGGTTTTGGATATTTGGTTTTGTGACTTGTTTGGCTTGTGTTTGTTCTTGCACCCCAACACCGCAGTACACTACATCTCCCTACATCCATACATTTCCCATTACACATTGGCACTACTGATGTTTCCAATACATAGTTGTTTTCTTTATGGTGTTCTTTACTTTTTTTTGTGACTGTAGCTTTTGAATAAATTATATTCAAAGCTAACCGTTTGGTTCGCGTGTGTCTTTTGTTTGTTGCTTCCCTTGAGCCATGGGTCGTAACAAAGCCAACAGTCAAAAAAGAAATTGGATGTGTATTGACAGCACCCTAACCTGTCTGTGTCATTAATGTTAATTAAACAACAACAGACAGATAAATTCACTCACTGCTCTAAGCTAAATAACTTTTGTAGCTTTAACTAGGACTAATCTATATCTAATTTATAATGTGAAGACTATGCAATGTTATTCTAAATTTAATTATTAATTTTCTGTACCTGAATACTACTGTTAGACCTACATGAAAAATATTTAAGCACTATTTAATTTGTATTTTTGTTCTATTGTATTTATTTGTGTTGTTGCTTCTAATTTGTTCTTATTTTATTACTAAGTATTCACTTGTCTTTAATGTTTGAACCTTACATTTGTTAGGCTAGTAGTTTTTGCAGTGGTATTGAAATTGGAATTAATAATTGTGAAATTTTGTATTTATTAGAATTCAAGGTTACATGGGATTAACTTTTTTTTTTTTTTGTGGCAGGGCCAATGAAAATTTTGGCAGGGCAAGGAAAAATTGAACCAGTGCCCCGGCGGGCGAGTAGAAAAAAACCCTTAGTCTAAAGAGACTGATCTTATAATAGAGTAATCTGTAGTCAGAACTCAACTCTGTGTCTAAAACAAACTACCTGGCTTTCTTGTGAAAGTTAATTTGCCATACCAGCACCTTCAGACTGTTTGATTTTATCATTGATTGATTTTATTTTCCTTGATCCTTTTTCTAATGTATCACTAAGCAGATTAAAAGGCACAGATATGTCGTGTTTTAGAAGGAGGCAGAGACAGAGATTTTCCTCAAGAGATCCAAGGGTAATCATTATATTTATACAAACCTAGTCAGTAATAATTGCTGCAAGAAGTTAACAGGAAAGGTGAATTTGAACAGGCAAAATATGAATCACAGATTTTGATTTTATATCCTTAACTGAGTAACTTAAAAAAAGAATTATTTATTTAACTAAAGGTTTGTTTTTTTTTAGATTTTTAAGTACTTTCTTCTAATCCAGTTTAATAACTCATAAAAAATAACACATCATAAGTCAGTCATTCGTATTTCCATTAAAAAAAACATTAATCTGTTTGTTTGAGCTTCTAGACTTGCCCATCACAGCAACACTGGCTCAACCAGTTTGAGAATTAGTTTGGGACGGGACTATCTGTTTGGAAGACTGAGCTAGAAAAATTGTGATTATTTACTCTGAATCAGTCAGGTCTGCAGTTCCATTTGGTGACACTAGTGGCACTAATTTGCTAGGGAAAAACTATAAATATATACAGAAAAAATACATAAAAAGGAAATAAATATTACATTGTTATGTACATTAATCACGGTTTTGTCGATGTAAATGATGAATGAAGTTCAGTCTTTTTCAGTGCTTGAAATGGTAAAAAATAAGTGCCGGTATTCCCCTCAACCCCCTTTAATTTTGTTTTTACTTTTCAATTTCAGAATGTATGTATATAGTGTAGGGTTGGGCGATATAGCTAAAAAAATATATCAACGATATAATGTTTCATATCATTCGGTATCGATAATTATTGACTTGATTGATTTTTATAACCTTTTTTAAAACAAAGAGCAATATAATTTTTTTTTTAATTTAACCACTGTATTTTTAACTTAACCCAATTTATTGAGACAAACAACAAATATTTGTTTTAACAGTCAAACACAATAAAAATTAAATGGCTAATTTCGAATGTTTTATATACAGATGAAATAGGTCTTAAGGAAACTTTTGGCTGGTCTCCCGAGGCCACAGGAGGGCCCAATGAGCAAAATAATGCAGCGCATTTAAATTGTCAACGCAAGGAAATAACTGTCTATAAAATAAACTTGCATTACGTCTAAATTAACTCATATAAATCAAATATAATTTCGTAAATTGCATAAACAATTATGAACAAAACAGCAT
>NW_015647052.1:410843-429574 GCF_001515625.1 Sinocyclocheilus rhinocerous
ATGGCTACATCTCGTGTGAGACGCAAGTGCAGCAGTCATATTTGTTCGTCTAAAAAATGCGCTGAATATGCATCTGTGTGGATGGCTTGGTTTCGGTTTTCACCTAATAAAGATCTTCTCCGCATTGAGCTTCTATATTTCTCTAATATTTTGAATGCATAACACAGCAGCGGCGCATCTCGTGGGCTAGACTAACAAAACATTAAAATGCAACAACGTCACTTACATCATTATCACCGCATCTCGCGGGCCACTGATGACGCTCCTTGACGCACACCTAACATTCAAATGCAAATGTTTATTTTAAATTAGACTAATATTCATTTTTTTATTCACAATCTCCTCATCACAGGCAGGCACAGCACTCAATTCAGCATGTGTTCGTGTTTGTGTGTGTTGTCTGCGTCACTCATAGCACGTGCCTATATCGTGCACTATATCGAACATTTTTTATACCGTTATCGGAGAAGGTGTACCGTCGATAAATATCAATACCGTTTTATCCCCCAGGCCTAATATAGTGCCACAAAATTAAATAAATAAATATTGTTTACAGCATTTTTAATACAAATATTCTCTGCATTAGCGCTGTTTTTGGACTTAATGTTTGAATGCATTCGCTTACTGGATCCTTGGACCGAAAAATTTCCAGGAGTTTACCAGTTTAAAATTATCTGAACGCAAAAACCTGCTTCTTTTCATTTTAAGGTATTGCTTTCGTTATAATGTACTGATTCAAATTAGTAATCAAGAATTAATTAGGCTATTCTTAACTACTCTGCACGCCTCCCCTGACATGCTCTTGTGCCCCACACTTTGAAAACCCCTGACAGGTAGACCGACTCCGCTTGCATTCACGTGATTCATAGAGATGAGAGGTAATGCACTTAGTGCCCCCACCTGAGTGGTGTGATTTATATAGTGTAGTTTCTAATCACTAAAGACACTGATGCTTTGACTCTGAGAACTGGCAACATGTCAGAAGTGGCGGTACACACGAAAAAGTGCCGGTACACTAAAGATTAATATATAGAAGTGCCGGTATTAGGGATGTAACGATTCACTGAACTCACGATTCGATTCACGATTTTGATTTCACGATTCGATTCGATTCGCAATTGTTTTTTTTTGTTTTTTACAAAATGGGATTTAAGACAAATTATAAATTAAATGTGTCCTTTTATTATTGCTTGGACAAAATGCTGCACATTTCTTTGTGAAATAAGTTCCCCTCAGACATGGATTCATATAAACTCCTACCTCTAACTGAATCGCGATTTGTTTAGCATCTCAACCGATTTGAATCGTCACATATTTGAATCGATTTTCAACCGGCTCGCGGTTAATCGTTACATCCCTAGCCGGTATACTGCGTACCGCCCACTTCAAGCACTGGTCTTTTTAAATATTCAGTACAACAGAGATCAAGAAAACTCCCCAGCTGTCCTGAAGTTCAGAGAGAATCTGCCAGCATGTGGCATGGAAGAGTCTCCCGAAGGCTTTGAGATCATCAGAACAGCAAAGGATTGCAAAACTGCCACATTACAGTGAGCAAGAGCCAGTGATGGCACAGGCATTAGGGCATGAATCTTCATCACCTTAGGACTGGTCTTCACAGAGCACACAAATCTCACTCACTCACTCCAGCTTTATGGATTTGCTCCAGTGGATGGTCACATGATTAATGTAAGCACAATCCATGTGTGCAAACATTCATTTTCAGGATGGAAACCTTCTCAGAAGAGTGAGGGACTAATCATTAAAAGTTAAGAGAGTTATAAAGTTCTTTTATGTGAGCTGCAAACTACTTTAGGTAAATTTACCATGAAATGAAAAGTGTGAAGCCCCAGGTGCTGTGGGTTTGAAGCTGGTTTTATACCTGTAATACCTTAGGAAGTTTAGTTGCACTGACCACGTGAGGCAGAGGTTCACATGGTGAACAGGACATTGTTCAGCAAACTCCAACTCTGAATCTTTCACTATTATCCCTATAACTAAAGGTCACATTTGCACATGCTTCTAAATTTCATTCTGCACCAATGAGTGTCATAAAAAAGCCATTTAATATTAGACTGTTGTGAGAGAATTCAGTAAGAAGTATAGAATATAAGTATTCTTTTGTTTCCTCCAAAACATTGAACAGTAATGTAAAAAAAAAAGGCATGTATACACTGAAAATTATGACAACACTTTAGCTGGAATACTCACACATTTATTACTTGGTTAATATGGATTGTAGGTGGTTAGTCAATAAGACTGCACAAAAAGATTCCACAGACTGAAATGTTATGTACATAAATGTAGTGTAGTGACTAAGCTGAACTTACCTGTCCAACATAGTAGAACTCCTCTGAATCATTGTCACCCTCTGAATCCTCCTCTATAGCATAATGGCACTGGAAAGGTTTCAAAAGCAAGAGAGGGCTTTAGTCACAATACAACTGACTCCTTGATATACCTCACATTTGTAAATAAGACATTTTATGATAAAAGTAAAAATTATGGTTTAATTTCTTACCGCATTTTTGTCAGTTTGAAGTTTTGATTTAATAGACAGACAGCTGGTGGCATCATTATTTTTGCGTATTTCTAAAGACAGAGTAGAGTGAAAGCACAGATGTGTGAGGATGGCATGATACTGTGAACTGAGAATTTCAGATTAAGATCATATCTGTCATAATTCCTGTGACAGGCCTGGTCATGTCCTGAATATACAAACTTTCTAACCATTGTTTTGTGTAGACCATATGTGTGTATGGTGATGGCAATACAAACATTTCAACTGAAACAATGCAGGTCTTACTAAAAGACTAGTTTTTATTGTCAATTCCATTACAATTCCAAACCACAAAACCTACAATCACAGCTCAGAATCACAAATCTGGGATAACACACTGCCACATTAAAGTGCTAATAGAACAGTGAGGTCTTGACCAAAGAAGTGGTACTTGCATTTTTCAACACCTCCGAGTAAAAATAGATATGTTTATACAGAGGTCCGTGTCAGAAAACATTTACAACTGACAAAGTTTGCACATCCAAGATCCATCAGCAGAATGTGCACAGGCTCATTAGTTGTAATGTACTGTGCCGGAAGATGTCAACACTTTTTTATTAAATGTGTGGATTGGAAAACTATTAGGTGTGCATGACAAGCATCTATTAAAAGGTGCACTAAGCAATATTTGAAAAACGCTTGACCACAGTGTCGCACCGAGTCCCAAAACACACTCGCTGCCAATCAGCAGTAATGGGCGTAAGCAGTAAGAGGAAAATTTTGGAGGAACAAAACATTAAAAATAAGGGTTATGATCAGGCAAGAGGTAGGACCTGCGTAAATATTGGAGCAGCTTTCCAGCGGTGAAGAGAACTCAAGGAGCAGGAAAGCCTGGAATCGGACGCCGAGGTTGCTTTGTTTCTTCTTGATCGGTGAGTTACATTGATTTTTATGTTGAATTACCATAATAACACGCATCACTTTCACTTATTGATGACATCATACCCTCGGCCGGCAGGCATAGCAGATTCCGCCATCGTCGCTGTCAGGGTTGTGTAAATACGTGAGGGGCGGAGTTATCAAAATAGGGGCGAGGTCCTGTTGGGGTATGGGCGTGTTTGTTTTGGTGCTTTAAAATATCAACATCGTTTGACAAAATTCGCTTAGTGCACCTTTAAGGGTTTAACTAACTGCTAGGGGAAATTAGCCAAGATCTCTGCTGTTTTGCCACTTTGTTTTGGCACATACTTCTTGGTTGGTCCTAAAAATAGGAGCAGAAGAAATGCAGTACAATTCCAGGATAATTTCCAGAGTTACTGCCAGTGTAATCAAAGAGCTCCAAAAACAGAGAAAGACTGGCTAACACTATGTGAATACAAAAAAAGTACTAAAATGTACCACTGCATTACCATGTTCTTTTTTTGGGCATACGTTATCGTTTAACAGTCTGGGGACAATATGATTTTTTCTAAGAAGAAATAAATAATTTTATTCAGCAGTGAAGCATTATTATTACATTAAAATAAAAAAAAAAATTAAATAAAACAGAGATAAATTTAAAAAGAAAACTTAAATTTGCAATAATATTTTACAATATGAATGTTTTTACTGTATTTCTGATAAAAATAAATGGGTGAGCATAAGAAACTTCTTTCAAAAACATTTGAAAAAAATCTTGCCGACAGCAACATTTTTAAACGGTAGTGTCTTGTGTATATCATGGTTGTATTTGTGGTACCTTTGAGTACAATCTAAATGCTGTATTTACATGAATATGGTATACATTCAGTACCATGTGCTTCCACTGCTTTTTTTGTAATGGTCTACTGACCATCATTAATAATGGCAGATCTGAAGGATTATATTGTTCAAACTCTGAGCCAACTCAATGAAATTTGATTGCGTAAGTGTTGGAATCATGGTAGTTCAGGGTTGGAGCTAAAATATTCAGCTGGCCTTGACCAAAGTTTATAATGACTGAAATATTACTGACGTACACTCTGGATCTGGGAGGCTGCTGGTTTCCTTTTCCCTTAGGTGTGACTTTAAAATACCTGATCATTCAACTGGTTCATTGGTTTTCTTCAGCTGCAGCTCTTTTATGATTCATTATTAGATGGTAACGATTCTTACCTGTTGCAATTCTGTGGAAAATCACTGGTATTGGATCCCTGGTGACTAACACTTCATCATCGTTTTCAGAGTTAGATACATATGTGTTATCTGAAATGACAAGGACAAGCAGGTGCTTTTAAAATACCTAGAAAAGTAGACCTGAAGAAGATCTAACAGTGTAATCAAGCCTGGCAGTGGTAACCAAAACCATTAACCTGCAACTTATACATAATAAATAGAAACACTCCAAATGAGAGTGAAGAGAGAAATGTGCTAATTCTACAGTTTCTAGACAATCCACTATTTTCAGGTTAAAGCACTCACCCCAACGGCATTCTTTGGCAATGTTGTCTAAATCTGAGCCAAGCAAATTCTTATGCAAAGCTGACTGTCTGCCACTATGCTGTGATTCAGGCTAGACTAAGTCCTGCAAAAAGGAGGTCTGCATCTTCTATATTTAGATTTAAGGGACAACTCTTGTGTGTAAATTTTAGGCTTCACAGCAAAATGCAATTTTAATGCGTGTGTGTTTTGAGGGGGATAAATGTTCAACTTGTGTTTACTATTTAAAAAAAATCTAACTAAGCAAAGACAAAAAAAACTGACTGCACTGGGAAACTACTGAAAACCAGCTACCTAAAAGCAAAAATCCAGCGTTATCACTATACCTTGTGTTGTCATTTTATGGCCCACAAGAGAATGAAAACAAATACTGCCGTTCACTTGTGCCGTTATAATTACGTGACAGAAACGAGACAACAGGAAAAGATTTAGGAGTATAAAGCAGCTGCGGTACAGCACTTCATAACACTGAAGCGGAGCATGTTGCAGTTTAGCCATATTAGCACTGGTTTTTTAATATCAGCTGTCACTTTACACAGTAGACCCTGCATCATCTTTCCTATCAGGTCAGGTATATATGCAGTAAATGACATTATGAACTATACTTTTATATTTTAACAGACTGCCACAGTGCTAGTGTTGTTGGTACTTGGCAGGGTATTGTTATGCATTTGCTTGTGTTCTGAATGGTTTTTAGCACATTTCTATGTGGACGCTATAGGGTGTTCTGAGTGGTTCCTCACTGGCCCATATAAAGTTCACCGCCAACTCTATATAATATTCTGGTCCCAAGATATGGCCTGTGTCCCTACTTCAATGAAAGTCTATGGCATTTTTTGCTGGTTTTATCACTGACCAGCTGAATCCAATTGTTTTGAACCATAACATTACTCCCCAATTTGTCCTTAGCGCAGATGTTGCAAGACGAGTTACATGGCAAATTGAAATACTTGGAGTTAAAGCTTTTTCTAAACTCCTAAGTAAGCAGTAGGGCTAGTGTTAAAGGTCTATTGGTCCTTATTGTAATATACAGAGGAGTGGTGAAAGTTTCAGTGTATGATCCATCCATTTATCAAATAATCCATCAAATTATGTGTGCAATACCTGGATAATCATCGGAGACGTGAACAGAGTAGGACACCCTAAAAAAACACAAATATTAACATTAGAAAGGATACATGTAACACTGCAGGCCATTACACTGCTTCTCAGACACACTCATGCACATATGGTACCTAACACACAAATGTCTCATTTCATCACAATGAATCAATTCTGAAACAGTTTGAATACTATCATATCATATTGTGACAGAGTACCACCGGATGTTTTTTTTTCTTTTTTCTTTTTGCACCTGTTTCGATCTTACTGTAATAAAGTCATAATTTATTGTACCTGACTCAGTGCAGTACTTTCACAGACACTGCAAATAACTGAAAAGTGCAAAGTCTGGTCACACTGTATTTTAAGGTCCAATTCTCTCTTTTAACAAACAATTAAATACGACATTTGCCCCAATAAACTCCTAATTTGCTGCTTATTAACAGTTAGTAAGGCAGTTAAGTTTAGGTATTGGGTATTAGGGATGTAGAATATGGTTATGCAGCAGAATATGTGCTAATAAACTGTGTGCTAAGTACTAATAAACATCCAATATGTTAATAATAAGCATGCTAATAAGCAACTAGTTAATAGTGAGAAATGGTTCTTATACTAAAGTGTTACCCGAAGTCTATTAATTTATTACATACAATGCAGTCAAAAATCTGAGACCACCAGTAAAAATACTGCTTTTTAGCATTTTCTATTTTATTCTATTTTTAGCATTTCTATTCTCATTTAATATAATTTTTTTTACAAATAATATTATTAGCATAAAATTCTATCTGTACAGTGAAAAGTTGAACATCACTACACCATTGACAAAAAGACAATGGACCCACAAAATTTTTCTGAAATTTTGCTATTGTCCCCCTTTTGCTTTAATGACAGCAGCACTCAAGCTGCATGCAACTCTACAAGCTTTGCAAAACCTGTATTTAAAATGTTTCAAAATCATGGAAATCATTGATTTTTGTGTTGACTTGATTTTGTAAGATATAATTGTCATAGATGTTGGGATCCCACCAGTCCATTACTCACTGAATAGCTGAAATTATAAACTGTTCACATATGAATAAATTAAAACAAATGATCAGCAACAAAAAACTATTCATTTTATTTTAGTTTCGGTGCGGTGCAGAAATGTAATGCGGTGAAGACAGAAAAGCCATCTAGTGTCGACAACAACAACTTATATTAGCAAAATTGCAATAAAATAAATAAATAAAGGCTCAATTAAATTTGACAGAAATAACAGAAATGAGCAGATGTTATAAATTCTAAGTGATGCTTTACAGAAAAGACCATCGGGTCCCAGAGGGGTGCTGCCCGCAAGTCCTGAAAACAGCTAGTCTAAACACTTAAGTAAGAGGTCATTAAGGAAAGTGTGGTATACATTTCACGCAATCAAATAAATAAGGTTGCAACGAACAGTGTTGACAACAGGACACCGTCTTCATTGAATTAATGTGGAGAATTAAGTGGCTCACTAAAAAGCCTTATAGTGATCAGCATGAAACTGCCAAAATCATACTAATTACCTCGATATAGGCTGATCTGGCAAAAGTGAAAATATCACGCAGGTGACCTTTATGTGCTTGTGGTTTTTTTGCTCCATTGCACAAAATGAGAAAATATATTCAGGAATTAATGGAGCCAATGACCTTATACATACCATTAAAAATCATGGCAAATAACTTCATGAAAAAACACAAGCGTACTCTTTGTAGACCCTGACTACTACTGGCATAGAACGCGATACTAGCCCATAAGTAATTATGTGATGAAAGCACACAGAAGAGAGATTGATTCAGTGGAAGTGAAACCCCTCATGAGGTCTCTCGCAGGATGGTGCCACTCACAGAAAGCATTATTCAGAATGACACCTGGCTTTATTAAAAAATGACTTGGGTTGTGTTATGCATGATACTGGGGTTTTTTTGGTCACATGAGCACACTTTTCTCAAGTGCTACAAACATCTGCTAAATGCCAATGACTGTGCAAAAATGCATTAAGTTCGGGTGTATGAGGTTTATGCTTATGCTCATCACAGAAAGGCTTCTTAATAATGCATCTCTGCCCCAATAGCTAATTTTACAGGATCTACTAATTTACATTTTCTGCCCAACATCAATTTCTGCTACTGAAATAATAATAAAAAAAATGTTTTGTCAAGTAACCAAAAAAATGTTGTAACATCTAAATTACCTTTTAAGTAAAAATTAAGTACAAATTATTTAATTTATATTTATGACTGAAACAGTTAACCCATGCTCATTGGAAAAATGTGCTGGTCCCGAAATTTCTGCAAAATGATATTATGTTGCTTCTTGCACATTTCACGACACTTTCAAAGTGTCCTGTGAGTGCTGCTAAAGGTGTGTTCAGTTTTATCCAAAACAGATAGACATTAATCTGGCATTGTTTTATTGTGTTCATTGTTGTACGCATTGTCGTAGTTCAGAAATAAAATTTTCCATAAGGGGGTTAATAGGTTAATACTCTATTGTGTTTGAAAATAAATATGCAATACCACCTACACTAAACCCTACCCTAAATCTACCTTATAGTGTTAACAAAAGCAAACTTCTTGCTTCTACAATCCTCTAAGCTCTTTTATGCATGGGCATAGCTTGTGGTGTGCCAAGGGGGCAGTGACTTTACTAAATATTTTATAAAGAATAATAATAAATAAATATTTTCAAATAAGAAGTAAATATGCACATAATGTAGTTAATTTTGGCAGAAAATCTTTGATATAATGCTGGCCTGCTGTGTGGCATAAAAGGATATTCAGCATTTTTACAACATACACGAACTGCAGAGAAATCTGGAGATAACGAAACAAGTCAGCTGAAGATTCCGAATGTGTTGATGACTCCGGACCCGGACACTAGACAGATAAAGGTGATCCACAAGACACAGTCGTTTTAGCGGCTCAGTGTTCTACTTTTATGTAGACCATTTACATCCAAATGTTATTTAATTTACAAAGAACAAAGCTCCTGTGACTCAGTGGTAGAGCATTGCATTAGCAGCGCAAAAGGTCGTGGGTTCGATTCCCAGGGAACACACATACTGGTAAAAAAAATGTATAGCCTGAATGTACTGCATGTCGCTTTGGATAAAAGCGTCTGCTAAATGCATACATTATACATTATTAAACGGTTTATTCGTCTATTTTTCAGTAAGACTTATTAAATGAAAAGTATCAAGCCCAACAAATGTATTTTTGTTTTGTTTTAAAACAGTGGATGAGCAATTCACTCTTTGATTTGCTAAATAAAAGCCTCCTTTGAGATTGTGTTGACAAACATGTTTATTGTGCATTATTTTCAACGTGTTTATTGCTAAGTTTAGTGTGGCAAAATATAATGACAGCAGCACTCAAGCTGCATGCAACTCTACAAGCTTTGCAAAACCTGTATTTAAAATGTTTCAAAATCATGGAAATCATTGATTTTTGTGTTGACTTTTGATTTTGTAAGATATAATTGTCATAGATGTTGGGATCCCACCAGTCCATTACTCACTGAATAGCTGAAATTATAAACTGTTCACATATGAATAAATTAAAACAAATGATCAGCAACAAAAAACTATTCATTTTATTTTAGTTTCGGTGCGGTGCAGAAATGTAATGCGGTGAAGACAGAAAAGCCATCTAGTGTCGACAACAACAACTTATATTAGCAAAATTGCAATAAAATAAATAAATAAAGGCTCAATTAAATTTGACAGAAATAACAGAAATGAGCAGATGTTATAAATTCTAAGTGATGCTTTACAGAAAAGACCATCGGGTCCCAGAGGGGTGCTGCCCGCAAGTCCTGAAAACAGCTAGTCTAAACACTTAAGTAAGAGGTCATTAAGGAAAGTGTGGTATACATTTCACGCAATCAAATAAATAAGGTTGCAACGAACAGTGTTGACAACAGGACACCGTCTTCATTGAATTAATGTGGAGAATTAAGTGGCTCACTAAAAAGCCTTATAGTGATCAGCATGAAACTGCCAAAATCATACTAATTACCTCGATATAGGCTGATCTGGCAAAAGTGAAAATATCACGCAGGTGACCTTTATGTGCTTGTGGTTTTTTTGCTCCATTGCACAAAATGAGAAAATATATTCAGGAATTAATGGAGCCAATGACCTTATACATACCATTAAAAATCATGGCAAATAACTTCATGAAAAAACACAAGCGTACTCTTTGTAGACCCTGACTACTACTGGCATAGAACGCGATACTAGCCCATAAGTAATTATGTGATGAAAGCACACAGAAGAGAGATTGATTCAGTGGAAGTGAAACCCCTCATGAGGTCTCTCGCAGGATGGTGCCACTCACAGAAAGCATTATTCAGAATGACACCTGGCTTTATTAAAAAATGACTTGGGTTGTGTTATGCATGATACTGGGGTTTTTTTGGTCACATGAGCACACTTTTCTCAAGTGCTACAAACATCTGCTAAATGCCAATGACTGTGCAAAAATGCATTAAGTTCGGGTGTATGAGGTTTATGCTTATGCTCATCACAGAAAGGCTTCTTAATAATGCATCTCTGCCCCAATAGCTAATTTTACAGGATCTACTAATTTACATTTTCTGCCCAACATCAATTTCTGCTACTGAAATAATAATAAAAAAAATGTTTTGTCAAGTAACCAAAAAAATGTTGTAACATCTAAATTACCTTTTAAGTAAAAATTAAGTACAAATTATTTAATTTATATTTATGACTGAAACAGTTAACCCATGCTCATTGGAAAAATGTGCTGGTCCCGAAATTTCTGCAAAATGATATTATGTTGCTTCTTGCACATTTCACGACACTTTCAAAGTGTCCTGTGAGTGCTGCTAAAGGTGTGTTCAGTTTTATCCAAAACAGATAGACATTAATCTGGCATTGTTTTATTGTGTTCATTGTTGTACGCATTGTCGTAGTTCAGAAATAAAATTTTCCATAAGGGGGTTAATAGGTTAATACTCTATTGTGTTTGAAAATAAATATGCAATACCACCTACACTAAACCCTACCCTAAATCTACCTTATAGTGTTAACAAAAGCAAACTTCTTGCTTCTACAATCCTCTAAGCTCTTTTATGCATGGGCATAGCTTGTGGTGTGCCAAGGGGGCAGTGACTTTACTAAATATTTTATAAAGAATAATAATAAATAAATATTTTCAAATAAGAAGTAAATATGCACATAATGTAGTTAATTTTGGCAGAAAATCTTTGATATAATGCTGGCCTGCTGTGTGGCATAAAAGGATATTCAGCATTTTTACAACATACACGAACTGCAGAGAAATCTGGAGATAACGAAACAAGTCAGCTGAAGATTCCGAATGTGTTGATGACTCCGGACCCGGACACTAGACAGATAAAGGTGATCCACAAGACACAGTCGTTTTAGCGGCTCAGTGTTCTACTTTTATGTAGACCATTTACATCCAAATGTTATTTAATTTACAAAGAACAAAGCTCCTGTGACTCAGTGGTAGAGCATTGCATTAGCAGCGCAAAAGGTCGTGGGTTCGATTCCCAGGGAACACACATACTGGTAAAAAAAATGTATAGCCTGAATGTACTGCATGTCGCTTTGGATAAAAGCGTCTGCTAAATGCATACATTATACATTATTAAACGGTTTATTCGTCTATTTTTCAGTAAGACTTATTAAATGAAAAGTATCAAGCCCAACAAATGTATTTTTGTTTTGTTTTAAAACAGTGGATGAGCAATTCACTCTTTGATTTGCTAAATAAAAGCCTCCTTTGAGATTGTGTTGACAAACATGTTTATTGTGCATTATTTTCAACGTGTTTATTGCTAAGTTTAGTGTGGCAAAATAATCCGTGTGATGTATCTGATTGTCATGCAATCATAGTAAAATCACTTGAATATGGTACACAGAGTGTGAATTTGTAGATTTACTATAGCAAAAATAAAATGTGTTTAAAAGTGTGACTGACCTAATCGACCCGGAATCAAGATTGGCTCGGTTTGAAGTCTGCAGGACGGTAACTCTCCAGAAGCAGGGTTGGAGACCACTGCTCTACCAGGTGAGCTACCGAGCAAGTTTACCATGTCAGAAAAGCCATAGCCTACATTTGGAGCAGTATCAGTTTATAAATCATGCACTATGGTAAAAGTGTTTTGAGGTCATAACACAGTGCTGTGTCCACAAATAAGTCTTTATCAATTGATAATCTGTGCCTGTAATCATAATTTTTGTGAAAAGGAACAAAAGTTGTTGCCGTTTTACTGCCACTAGTGTAGTGCTTGGCGATATACCTAAAATTTGATATATTTTTCAAAAATTTGACGATGACACATATTTTAATTTTTTGCATTTGCTCTAGAACAGGGGTTTCGTTCTCCTATGGTGAGCCTTCCACATATAGAGGTTGTTTGCTTTCACTGAAGTCCATGCATTCTTCATGCCATATATACACAATAATGCCTTGTTTCTAGGGGTGAGAATCACCAGAGGCCTCACGATACGATATTATCACGATACTTGTCACGATACAATATTATTGCGGTTTTAAATATATTGCGATATTCTGCGATATATTGCAATTTATTACCTTTTTCCAACTTCAAATTATGTCCCCAAAGGAAAACTTTGACAACATCTGTTAATGCACTCTGAATTAACATGAACTAACAGTGAATAACTGTATTCTCATTAACTAACATTAAAAAAGATTAATAAATA
Organism: Sinocyclocheilus rhinocerous; assembly: GCF_001515625.1. NCBI lineage: Eukaryota > Metazoa > Chordata > Actinopteri > Cypriniformes > Cyprinidae > Sinocyclocheilus > Sinocyclocheilus rhinocerous. The sequence goes on from NW_015647052.1 coordinate 423,635, forward strand.
CTGTAATAAATGTATTGTTCATTGTTCGTTCATAATAGTTAATACATTAATTCTGGAAAATTACTGGCAGGCAGGTTTGATCAAGGTTGGAGCAAAACTCAGTAGTGCATCTACAGTCATTTTTCAAATGCCTGTCACACTGAGAAAATCTTTCCATTGTGGTTTGCATGTGACATTACTCCTAGCCATGACCTAAGATAATAACTGCAATGTGACTTGTGTGATGAAATCAGTGCTCAGCATGATGCTACAGTATAAATGCACTGCTGATATACAGTTCAAATATGTCACCAGTAGCTCCACAAAAAACTATAGAAAGCCAAAGGTTGGGCAAATAATGGTAAAGCAGAATGTCAGATTCTCTGCATCAGTTGAATAAAATATTATTCAACTATTTGGCACATCAACTAATCCTCACATTAGCACCTGCCTCTTATTTAATCTATTTTTTATGGAGATGCACCGATCGAACGGCCAGGGACCAGCTGGTCAGTCAGCCAACTACGAGCCGGTCCATTATGACGTCACACCTACACTCACATCCGCATGTAAACATGTCATCAGCGCTGAAGTTCTTGAGAGAAAAAGACACAAAGTTCGCAATTTGTAATATGCGTAGGCCAGGGCCAAAGTAAACTGTGGGGGAACCACAGGGCTCGATTAACGCTTATCTGGGACAGGTAGAAAGGGGCAAGTGAGAGAGAATTTTACATGCCCGATCAGACAAGAAGCCTGATTAAAACGTCAACAAAAATAACTAGGGAAGCACTGAAACTTGGCCACCTAAAATTTTTGTGAATGATTCAGATTTTATTGCATTCAGTGTAAATGGCGATTGATAATTGAAATTGATGTATTTATGTCGTGCTACATGAGGCTTGCCGGTCCGTGTACTTTTGCGTCTATTCATTTTTCATTTTGTAAACCAGAAATGAAATACGGAAAATGCCGTTTTTCTTTAATGGTTCAAACACTGATGAATAGAATAAGCAGACACAAAGTAACTTAATTATATTTTTAAAAATTATATAAATCTAGTTTTTTTTTATGTATATAAATTCTAAATTTAAATTCTAGCGTCCCTATACAGACACTATAAGCGCCCTCTCGAGCTACTGATGTGGCTAACGGTAAAAAAAATTTTCTGAAAACCTTTGGCTTTAATATTTTTATGATCTTGATAATTTTTCATGCCTAAAAACATGTATGAAATACTCATAACATATTTCTTTGCATTTAATTGTATCCAGAGCCGGTTCTACGGGAGTGCTAAAGGGAACGAAACAAAAGCAAGAGCACCTCAGTTGAAACTGTATACTGGCAAAACATATTTTCCAAAACGTTCCAGTGTGTATTTGTGTTAGAACTCTGAAGAGCTTCAAAGGTTTCTATTTTCAACGTGTTTTTGTAGCAATGATCAATGTAGCCAATCACCGACATTTTTTGTTAATTTCTTGAGCGCAATGGTCAAGCGTTTTAGTTAGAATCCACGCACCCCTCATAACCCCACAGTTTTGTTCAGTGCTGCACACTCAGGTTTCTCTCAATATAACAAACAAAGTGTAACATGATGTAAATAAGAGATTCATTGTGCAGAGTACAGCTTCATTGATTATAACAGAACTTTGTGAGATCGTGATAAACTGAAATGAATAACGATTTTTAGTGTTTATAAGCGAAGCGCTCTTTGGGCGCTTTCTTGGCTACAATCCATTCGGAATTTGAATAAGTTTTGTTTTTCATGATGCTAAGAGGACCAGTGACTGCTTACATGCTGCAAAGTTTCAGGAGTGACATCCGCATGCATTTATATGCGGATGTCACTATTATTGCAATGATAGTGATAACCATAACAATGGACAGGGCAAAAAATATGTTAAAATAGAAGTAGGCTACATTTAGGCCTGGTTAGAAAGAAAATTGGAATTGGCAAAAATCAGTATCAGCAGGTCATACTTACAAAAAAAATGGAAATCAGAATCGGCCAAGAAAATTGCAATTGGTGCAACTCTAATTTATTATATAGGCCTTTATGTTTTACTATGTACAGATGATACATAAACACACACATAAATATATACATACATTTTAAGCAAATAATAATGTATCTGGCTTAATTTGTAACTGTGAAGTCTGCATTCTGACAAATACTGTGGTTTATATAACCTTAAACTGGCATAAAACTGTTACAAAAACCCAATGCGGTGTGAACATGGCAAATTACTTCTTCTTTTGATACTAGGGCTGCACGATTATGACAAAAATCATAATTGTCGATTATTCCTTTGAAATTGTAATTGCGATTATTAATTACAATTAAATGAATGATGTTTACACCTTTGTTTGAAGCAACTACATTCCATATTTTTATATGAAAATAAACAAGCTGAAAACACTAAATGAAAAACATTTATTGCTTTTCAATAGTATTAAGCCTCAAATGTCAACTATACATTGTATTGGTTTCTTCTTTAAATAAAAAGGTAAAAATATGCATGGTATTATAATGTTATACTAAAACTAAAATTAAAACAATGGAAAAACCCTTAAGATAACATGTACAAAGAAAAAAAGCATCTTAAGCATGCAGAATAACATAAGTGGACTTTGAACGATTAATTGCTACTTTGAACGATTATGTAATTGTGGCATCCGTAATTGTAATCGCGATTAGAAATTCAATTAATTGTGCAGCCCTATTTGATACTTTCATTTTCTGGACTATACAACACCTACCACATTAGTTGGTCTCATATTATTACGGTACTTCCTCATTTACTCCCTGAATTAATAGTTTTTTTTATATAGTATACCAAATGACCCAAAGTTTATTTCCAGTGGTCTGCCAGTATGCGAATCTAATGCAACAACATTTGTTTGAATTGGAGCTTGTCACAATTTAGTACTCATGGTAATTATGCAAATTCAGTTATACCAAGATGATGAAACTCAAACATAATTTGTGTTGATCTCGGCCATGATGGATTATTCATGAGAAACTACTGCATCTCTGGGATTATTTTTTTTTTACTGCTTGAATCATATTATACCTACTTCTGGTAACATCTAACAAAAGTGATCTCCATGTGAATATCCATCTTTGAATGGTTTGCTGTATCAAATATCATGGTTATCTGGCATATCAGATATTAGAGCTACCTTGTTTTATGTGAAGAAAATACAACAACACAAAAATGACAAAGAATGGGTGCAAAAAAATGAGGCCATGTCTATATTACATAGAAACGTTGATCCTTCAGTAAAAGCTGTTGAGTGCAGGTTGCAGCTCTACATACAGGAAATGAGCTACTTCCTCCTTTCTTACTTTCCCTCCTATAAGGCAAGGTGCAATATTTTTTCATATACACCCTGCCAGCTCATTTCCTGCTTGTAATGCATGGTACCTCCTCTAAGAACAAGAGTGACATTTGCAAACCAGTTAAAACAGAAGATGACAAGGAACTCCCCATTTTTAATTCAGGACACCTAAATGGATTACATTTTTGCTGTGGGAAACAACTGAACATGCAAATGAATAATCAATCTAGTGCAGTGTTAGAAACAGGATTCTTACACCTTTGCCGATGTGAAATTCAAGCATTTTTAAATGCATTTTCAAGGTGCATTTTCGAGCTTTTCCAGCACTTTAGAACTGTGGTAAATGACATATTTCCATACTTATTCACGTTAAATCAGATGTTATTGTGCTATTAAAACCACCCTGTCTGGATTGCTGTTGGATAATATAAATAGCCAACATTCAGTATATAAATTACAAAATTAACAAAAAAAAAAAAGAAAAGAAACAATTTACAGGGTATTTGTAGGATTTTTTAAATCAAATTTAAGGATTTTTAAGCCCTGCACAATTAAAATAAATACTGTATGAGCAGGGTAGGGCAATGTCTATGGTAATATTAAACCACAAAATGACTAAAAAAAGATGATTTACAGTTCAGATACAGGTTTTCACAAATACTGAAAGTCTTACCGTCTCAATTGTTTAGATTTTTGAAGGCACATTAGCTTTTGGTCGATCCACCGGTTCACATTTATAACCGTTTATTCTGTGTAAAAACATTGTTTGATTTTCACATTGGTCTAACAAAAACAGCAGATGCATTTTCTGTCAGTAGGTGGCGATTTTGGAGCAGCAGAAATATATCGGTTTCCCCGGTAACAGCTGTACATAAAGCTGCGCCACTCTTATAAACGCTACTTTGAGGATTAAAATAGAATAGCCTACCTACATTAAGGAATGTTTTTGTGTGTGGGGAACATTCTTCACATTGGTTATTTTAGTAGCATGAAAACAAAACGGTTATTCAAATAGGGATTAAAACATATAAAGTAGGGTTGTGACGGTGAGGAAATTTTCCCACCGGTTAATCGACGCGTGACAACACCGGTAATACCGGTATCACCGCGGGGGCGGGGCGTTCCCTCTTTTCCTCACTTTCCTTCGCTTTTAAATAGCTTGTAAAAGCTGCGAGCGCATTTTACTTTCACTTTGAAATAGCGGCAATTCGGCGTAAAGCAATTGTTCGTTTTTAGTTCGTTTGAATTTTCCCTCTTTTCCTCGCTTTCCGTCGCTTTTAAACAGCTTAAAAGCACCATATGCGCATTTTACTTTCACTTCTGAATTAGCGGCAGTTAGGCGTCAATTGCTTGAATGCAACAACCAAATACAACGTCAAACTCACTTTAGCCTATATATAAAACATATAACTTTTATTAACAAAACAAATACAACTACACCATGCTATAGGGCAGGCTATGCTAATATAAAGAAAGCGAGCAACGAACGTTCCCCATCAACTGAAACTGATGACTCCATTCTTGCGCAAGCTCACCATGCAAATGAATCTCTTGTTTACATCGTATCACTTTGTTGTTTATAAGATTATTTGAGATGCAGAATTCATTCACTGAGCACATGCACTGAACAAAACTCCGGCATTTTCAGCGGCTCGTACTCGAGGATTTGGTCTTCATTTTAACCATAACTTTTATTTGTCGTTTTCAAGTCAACGCACTGAAGCGGCAACCTCCGATCATCTGCCACTCTGTTCCATCAGAGGGTGCACATCAAAAAAGACTGGCAGATCACATCACAGCCACACGCACAGAATCGAGTTCATTTGTTTTCGTTTTATGCAAAAGGCAAAAATAATTAGGCTTATTATATCTAAAAAGTGAACTATTCAGTAAGATAGCGAATTATTATGAAACCAATGCAACTGCAATTCCAAGCGGTTTCAAGCACTTTATTCAAAATCCAAGCACTTTTCAAATCTTGAAAACACTACATTAAAATTCAAGCATTTTCAAGGATTTCAAGCACCCGTACGAACCCTGTTACAAAACAACTGAAAGTGCACAAATTTTAGAATTCCATGTTACATGCATTAAGAGTGATTGGGTGCTGTAATTACTATTAAGACATGAAAAACTAATCAGTAATAGACCTTATTTAAAAGCAACTATTGGGAAGACAAGATCCACCATTCTCCTTTCATAAATCTTTCCAAAGACCTTCTTATCAGTACTGGTACTGCTTCAGTGAGATTAAAGTGCTTTCCTGGACAACACATTTTTAATTAGCATATTTATCATAACATTTGCATGACTATAGGGGTGGGAATCACAGGGTACCTCACGATACCGATAATATCACGATACAGTAATTCTGCAATAATCAATATATTGCTAGACAATCCTATAATGATACATCACAATACCTGTCTAACTATAACACAAAATGCCTGTGAAAAGGTTAAATGCAGGTTCTCTCTCTTCATTCAAGTCCAAACTGCTGAAAATTCTGCAAAAATTAAAACTCGGTCATCATTTACTCACTCTCAAGTTGTTTTAAACCTCAAAGAGTTTCTTTCTTCTGTTGAACATAAAAGCTATTTTGAAGAATGTGGGTAACCACAT
>NW_015647052.1:431048-433331 GCF_001515625.1 Sinocyclocheilus rhinocerous
ATATATTGCTAGACAATCCTATAATGATACATCACAATACCTGTCTAACTATAACACAAAATGCCTGTGAAAAGGTTAAATGCAGGTTCTCTCTCTTCATTCAAGTCCAAACTGCTGAAAATTCTGCAAAAATGAAAACTCGGTCATCATTTACTCACTCTCAAGTTGTTTTAAACCTCAAAGAGTTTCTTTCTTCTGTTGAACATAAAAGTTATTTTGAAGAATGTGGGTAACCACATTGCTGGATGCTGGTCCCCAGTGACTTCCATAGTATTTTTTTTCCTTCTATCAAAGTTAATGGGGACCAGCTATTGTTTGGTTACCTAAAATATCTTCTTTCACGTTCAGCACAAGAAAGAAATTAATACAGGTTTGGGACAACATGAGATTGAGTAAATGACAGAATTTAAATTTTTGGGTGAACTATCCCTTTAATGACAAGCGCCAGCATGTTTAGTATTAGTCTGCTGTCATTTTAAGACCTACACGCATCTATTATACAGGCACGCATCTGTTTTTCTCTCAACTGTTTACTTTCAATTTAGACATAACCAACTGTGTTTATATGTAATTGTAAACCATGTGTGTTTCTGACAGTATTTGCGCAATCAGACGCAAAAGATAACTTAGTCCAGTAATCAGGCACTGTTTGACAGGCTTTTTAGTGTGTGCACGCTTCAGGTGTACGCGCTCAGAAAATGCGCATGTCAGAACAGCACGAAAATGAAATGTTTAACCTGCAAGGCTTTAAAGCACATGCAAATAATGCAGTTCTTACATATTGTGTACTCTTTGTCGATTTTGTTTGTCCCAATGGTATAAAAGCCAAGGTGGGTCCAGACTTTGGACCTAAATGTGGCTGGGGCATCTATTATTTTACTCACACTACTGTCCACAACCCTCTACGCACACCTTGGCAATATAATCGCCATTGGCTAGTAAATTTTTTTGTTTACTCGCCAGACTGATATACTATTTTACACACACACACACACACACACACACGTTTACTTAGCTATCTAAATGGGGACATTACATAGACTTCGATTGTTTTTATATACAGATAGTTATACACTTTTTAACCTAAACCCACCCCTACCCCTAACAGAAAGCTTTCTGCATTTTTACAATTTCAAAAGTAAAACAAAACTTTGTTTACTTTATTTTTCTAACAGTTTTACAAATGAGGACATCCACAAATTGAGGTTTTTGCCGATTTTGTCAGGTTTTGCTCACTTTTGGGTACAAATTTGTCCCCAAAATATGGTTAAGTAGGTACACACAAACACACACACACACATACACACACACACACACACACAAATATGATTCCACCCAATCAGCTTATCTGTGTAAAATGGAACAGCTTCTTAAATAACTGAATGTGCACTCTTAACTTCAGCCAATCAAGCATTATATTATGACATTAAGATAATTAAGCACTATTTAATGATAGAACTAGTGATTAGAACTAAAACATGGTAACCATGAATGAATGCATATTTGTCATGGTGGTGTTTAAGATATTGTTGGTAATAGGTAATAGTAATTATTATTAAAAGATACTACTACTACTACTACAACTACTATTATTATCTGCTGGGTTCATGAATATTAATCACGTTGTCAGCGTTCGCTCGAACTGATTTGCTGAAATCAAAACAGAGATGGTAATAGATGAGTGCCAGCCAACGAGAGCTGTTCGCGCATTAGCTCCGCCCACTGCCGAGAAACCATCATATCTTCTGCTTGTTCTTAAAAGCTGAATAATTCTAAATGAACTCTGTTATTTTGACAGGAAAATACAACAAAGAATATGGTTTACATGTAGCGCGTCGATTCAGCATGGTATGCAAGACTCTCGCTCTCTCTCTTTGCATGTGTGAGAAACACAGCGCTATCAGTAAAGCGACGGCGAGTCGTGCGCCTTCACACTAGTTGACGGTACGTCAAATACAGGTGCGCTGCGTGCTACATACTGCGCATCCATTGAGTACATGACATGATCCATTGAGCGCATCCAAATTTGCATATGCGAGTGATTTACTCGCAATGTAGAGGGTTGTGTCCACCATTAGGGATGCACGATATTGGATTTTTGCCGATATGCCGATATTTTTCAACTCATTTTGGCCGATGCAGATACCGATATATTTTCTTTTGTTTGGAAACATTACCAAGTCTCTCCTGTGTGAAAATTATAAGCAAATTATTTTTCATTTTGGTTAGTTTTTAACAAGAACTTATTTGTAAGAATTAAATAAACAATAATGAAGTTCTTTT
>NW_015647052.1:433460-439840 GCF_001515625.1 Sinocyclocheilus rhinocerous
CAGTCTAAATATTATTTGTGTATTTTGCTTTCATTTTATTAGAAGTAGGCCAACAGCGCCCCCTACGGAATTAAAATTCCTTACCAAACGGGCATTAGGACCCGGTGGAAGGCTGTCACTGCTGCCACTGCACGTGCTATTACTGTTTACTCTTTCATACACCAAACTCATCATTGTACGTGCATTCTCAATTTAAATGCAGCGATCCAAAACAGTGAATCTAATCACCAATCAGGCAAAACTTTGCTTCAAGAATGAGCCACACTGCTGACGTGATCTAATCACTAGCACTCCCTGAGCACATGCGAGTTAACGTATTCCTCTTATCGGCAAGACATATCGGCATCATTTTTCATATCGGGCCGATATTTACATTTAACATCGTTATCGGCCGATTCCGATATAGGTCCGATAATATTGTGCTTCCCTATCCACCATCCCACTAAAAACCTCTTTTTCTTAGGCTAGTTAACTTATGTTCAAGTTTCCCTCATTCATGTGTTGAGCGCCACCTCGAGGAGCCATGAAGTAGCAATGCTGGGAGCAGGGAAATCTATTTAGAACTCCTTATTTTATTAATTAAAATATCGATATTTGATGCCAGTGTATCAATTCTCATATTGCACAGAGAAGGTCAATGATATATTGCCATATCGATATTTTGTCCCACCCCTAGGAAGCGCTATACCAGTGCTCATTTTAACCAAGGTCTAGTAGCTTTGCATCTAAATGGCCTCGAGCTAAAATTTCAGTTTGGTATCACATCTGACTTCATCGTTAAATGAGGCTGCAAGTCCCATTTTGCCGAAGAAAAAGCTGTCCGTCTTTCATCTCAATCTGGTGGAAAGGTCTTAATAATATGTCGGCAGAGATAAATGTTTGTATAGTAAACAAGTCAATAGATTGGAAAGACTGCCCTTCCAAGAATTAGAGCAATGGTGTTCTTCTCATGTTTCCTTTCACCAGACAATATTGTGCATCAGACACAAGACTTGAGTAAGACGAGACATGCCCACTTGTTATCCAGCTTTCACACTAACTAACCAACCCAAATCCACTAACCCAAATCCACTCCTAACTGAAAGTACCATGAACTTCCACTAGCAGAATGTGTAGAGACAAACATTCATTCAGCAAACATTCAGCTTTTCTTGTAGTGTCTTGTACTGCCAACACATAAATCAAAAATCTTAAACTAAATTTAAACTTGACATCAAAGACCATCTATCAAATATTCACAGCTCTCAAGCAAATCATTACTCAAAAATGCCCCAAAAGTGTGACCCCTGGAGAGTGACATGTAAATAAAACAGCCACACTTGAACACATTGGCATTCATGATCAATGGAGCGATGAGTACGGGGAGTTTAATTTCCATCAGCTGTAGTGAACGAGAAATAAAGTACATGACTTGATTTTCTTCAAAAGACCGTTTCCTTGTGCTCTGGGTTGTTTACTAGCACACAATAAAGAGTTTATTCTTTTTTTATATGAGGAACATAGCAGCTGAAAATGGCTGCCAAATCATTACTGTAAAAGTGATTAGTCAATGTCGATGACAGAGTACAGGGTAATTAATTACATGTAAATGAAATCTATTGTTAATCACAGAGCAACTAAGAGACTGCTTACAGTATGCTTAAGATGGTACATATATATCAATGCACAGGATTTCATAAGCATTGCTGACCACTACAGAAGTGAACAGAGACAATGAAGATGAGGTTATTGTCCTCACTGACAGGGTATAATGTGAAAAGAGAAATCACATGAACCTCAAGTGAACCAACAAATCCAATTAAAGCCTTGCACATCATGATGGAGACACCTATTAAAGGCTTAGTACACCCCCAAAAAAGTCGTTTCATATTTCATATTTTGTTCATCCTCATGTTCTAAACCCAAACAACTTTTCTCAGTGAAGCACAAATGATGTTAGGCAGTATGACAGCTTCACTATCCTTTCACTTTTATTCCATCTTTTTCCAAAAAAATAAAAGCGAATAGATATTGAGTCATTCCACCTGGCAGCTTTAGTTTTTTTCTACGGAAGCAAGAAAGGTTTTGAGCAACATGAGGCTGATAGAATGGTGATGAAATGTTCATTTTTGTAAACTAAACACTTACAAATATAATAACTCAAAACATAAACGCATCAGGAGTGTGAGTGTACAGCAGCTGTTTACATTCAGAGCATAGCGGCCTTTGTGATATTTACCTTTTAGGTCCTTTTGAGTAGGTGAAGGTGAAGGTGGAGTCGGAGAATCGAAAGTCTGAAACAAACAGACAATCAGACTTGGGGTTTGTGAACAATATAACACACTGGACCACAAAAAAAGTCCCTTTCAACAAGTGTAGTCTCCATGGCAACATCAACAGGGAATGTCCACCGACAGTGAATATACAAGAATTAAATGGATAGCTGATAACTGTGTGATGTTTAACAATAGTAAGGCGTGGGCTAATAAAAAAAATCATTCACATCACAAAACAACACCTGAGACGAATGTTAATGCGTTTATTAGGGTGATAAAAGCAGAATATGTGGGGAGCAATAGTAAAGGCAGTTTACGTTTTGCAAGGCCCTCGGTTGCAGTTGATTATTGCATAATTTATAATGTCCAGGAAAGATTAAATTGCGTACGCCGGAGCACAATAGCCACATATGTGTTTTTGAACATATCGGGCTTTCGTGTGAAGGAGGAAATAAAGGCATCAGCGGTGAGATTGACAGCCTGTCAGTTGTGTTGATTAAATCTATGGCAATTGTTAAAGGAAGACAGCTCTCTTAATAAGACACAATGGAAACTCACCAGAAAACAGGCAGTCTTTCTCTGCCTTACACCTTTGAATTACGATGTCGACGTCTTTTTGAATCCTCTCTTGCCTTGAACACATCCCCATGAAATAACACACACTAGAATGGCTTCTCTAACTAATATTCGGCGAAACAAACGAATCCTTTCCGCTCGCAGGCACGATGGATATGGGGAACAGCAGGAATACGTGCTTGGAGGTCTGCTGTAACAATCTCAGGTGTGTCACGCCAACCGACACCGTTTCATTTCTTCTAACAATAGCCTCGATCGCATGAGCACAGCGGAGAGCTCTTCCTCGCGACAGCCTTCAAAAAAGATATCACTTTTACACCGGAAGCATCTTTCAGTCGTCCTCATAACTCTGCTGAACCCAACAATGGCGATGTCGAAAGCCAAACCACGGAGCGAAAAAAAAAAAAAGCTATCGCAAGTCTTAAAGTAAATCCAACGCGGGCGAGAGCATCAGACCGTAACGGATGAGCTGAAGTTGCACCAAGGGGCAAATCAGTGTGGGAATCCTGTGTTAGCATCCACGAGCTGAACCCGGTGGGAAGGGGAATCACAACAAGGCGGATGATGTCATGGACGTGTTTTTCTCCCCACGCGCCCTCTTTGCTGCTGGCCAGCACTTTGGACCTGCTCAGCATCACTGGCTTCTGATTGCCATGGAATAAAAAGCTATTTATTTGCTAATAAATATATATTCCGCTTATCATTGTTGATTTTTAATTAAACTGTATCACATAAACATTGTCCTTTTGATTATACGGACGAAGCACATGTATACTGATATTCAGTACAACAGCAACATTACAAGTGTGATGTTTCTTTTCTACAAGTTAAATAAACAGCTAGTAAAGGGGTCATATGATGCGAGTGCGTCAGACGTTGTGCCACTCATCAACCCACAGACCGAAAGCCGGACTAGAGTATGGATCGGTGTAAATGAAGCGTTCTGTGATCAATCGGAAGCTCCACTACGGGTTTTGCATTTCACACTCTCCTCACACTAATGAGAGAACCCCTACTCCGAGAGGACAGACAAGTGCTTTTAGCGTGTTTTACTGAATTTTGAATCCAGAAAAGTCACAAAACTCACATTTATGCTTGGTTACATTATCAGTTAATATATAGGCCTAATATTATAAATAATCAATATTATATTTAGTGGTATGTTGTAGTCTAATGCTATATTTGAAACAACAATCTAACAAATTCATTAAACATCTTACTTTTGGGGATTTAAGACGCTTTAAAGTGAGGATATACTCATGGGAATGCAAAATATTTATAACTTTATTCTCAAATTAGATAAGAAAGAATTACAATAATAATTTTTTTAAGAGTGTTTCATGAATCTGCATGGTCCCTGATTTTTAAAGGAGATAACAACCTTGGCATTTGTATCACTGGAGAAAGCCTTGAGATGTCAACTTGAATCATATGTGCTTGGTGATATAATCATATCATGGCCTTGATTACATTGAATGCTTTCAGAGTTTAACAGTTAGCCTCGTTTGCAGATTCCATACAACTGATTGTGCAGTATCGTAAATGAATCTTACCAACTGTAAAAACGTTGTGACCTCTTATATAAAACAGCTTTATTTGATAACAAATCACTCCAAAATAGATGCCATGTTGAATATTAGCAGACAGGCAGTCAATTTATGCGACAAGCTAATTCCACAGTGTCCATGATGTATCTGGCATATGCACTGCCACCTCAAACACATTGTTATAACATTGCTTTTCGTCTGTAGAGCAACAAAGCTTTTACCCACTAAACTGTATGTGGAATGGGTCATGCAATCAATAGGAACACATCACAACACAGTTCATCACCCTTCTCACACTGTGCTTCTTCTCACATCAACATTATGAACGCTGAACAGTTTCATTCCGGTCTATATATACAATTTTCACGTCTTATCTCACAAGGATAAATGTGTATAATAACACCAGCAAAATGTTTTTTGAACATGCTATTATGGTAATAGTTTTGTTTTTTGTACGTATATATACTTGGTGTATTGTAGAAATAGCCTAACAAGGTACATGAATATGATAATCTGGTTATAATCACCATACCATGGTACTTTTTGTGTAGGGGAAACTAAAGATTAACATTGATTTACAGGTTAATTATTGTTTTTATCCATCATTTATCACAGCTGATTGAAATCCTATCAAACAGTCATCATTGGCGATAAATAACCATAATTTAATTTAAATTTTTCTAAATTTGCATCAAGCATTTGCATGAATGAAACTGAGATTCTGTTCACACCAGAGAGGAAAAGCTGTAGAGGGGCACGGTTTAGGCCACAGTAGCCCATCCAGCCTGAAGATGGGTGGCTGTTTTAGTGGCACTTTGATTAACAGCTCCATCCGGACTTTGGCTGGTGGCTCACCAGTCTGGAGCTGCTCCAAGGAGACCACACTAGCCCAGCTGTGCTGAAGCAGGCAAGGCCTCGGCTGATGACTGCAGTGGCAGGAAAATCCATCTTCCTGTACTGAGCCTCAAATGTATTTCCCCCTTCCATACACTGGGTGATTGAGGATTTAGTGCATGTTCTGATGAATACACACACAAACACACTCATCATTTTCTCTTTCACCTAAATGGCACCTCATCTCAATGCAATGTTGTTGGAATCAACGCTGCTGAAGTGCAATGCAGAACTTGGCTAATGATTCTTCTCCGCACCGCCATCAACACATCATTCATTGCTCCTTTCGATGATTTCACCATTATGAGGGTGATAAAAGAGCCCTGGTGAATTTCAATGCAACATATTTTGGAGGGGAATTCTAGACCCCTCTAGGAAGCACTGTGCTAAAATAAAGACATGCACAAACACATATTTACTGCCAGCTGGCTAAAGACAAAAGGAGAATTTGACAAAAGGGAGTGAAAATGAACAATATAAGCAGGTAGACAGAGAGGAGAGCAGTGTTTCCTGTTTTTTGGGGTGTCCCACATCATTTGAGTTGACTCCATGCTGAACTCAATTCATTAATCCTAATTTCACAGTTAGTCAAACAGTTGATGACTGTGAGCGTACATATGCACTCTAGTGCTCTATATTATCAGGTCTGCATGCTAGATAAAGTGTGTTTAAGAGGCTGGATGCATCCAATTTACTAATAATCCTCTTTCTTCGTCACTGTTAAAGGTTTTGCGTTGGATATGTTGAGACCCATGTTTGTCTTCAGCACTTAATCATTCAGCAGAACTCAAATCAGCAGAATTTGCAGCAGGTCCGTTTTGGGAGTCACTCCTGCTTCAAAAGACTGCTTGCCTTAGATATTTATATTGGACACATCTTTAATGTATTTGCCCTTATCAACAGCGCCCAGGAAATTGGCATTTTATATGAAATACTGTAATCTTTTCATTTAATAAACTTTTTTTTTTGTGTGTGTGTTTTATAGGAATCTTTATTGCCCTGCTACGTAATGGGAATTATGATCAGTTATGAGTATCCTCACATTTCTGCAGGAAAGTTGTGTGTGTGTGTGTGTGTGTGTGTGTGTGTGTGTGTGTGTGTGTGTGTG
>NW_015647052.1:439900-459167 GCF_001515625.1 Sinocyclocheilus rhinocerous
TCGGGTGGCTCACTTCTGCAATATTTCTGTCATGAACAACATTAGCAATCTGGGACTTGATGTCTCACAAAATGAAAAGTCTAAGGATGAAGCGATCTGTGGAAAATTGTCACTTTCTACCTCCCTTTCTTCAAAACCAATATGTTGAATGAGTGTTTAGATCCCAGATGTGCAATGAGGTCACAGTTAGATGGGCAAAGAGCCAGACCTTAACCAGTAGGCATGCATGTGTAATGTGTTAGCGAAGTTGGGATTCATTCATTCGCTTGAGATGGTCTCATTTCCCTTCCCTCCCTCCCTGTAGACTGACTCCAAGACTGCAAGTGATGTAATCCATTAACTTAGCTTGCAGGAACCACTGCTCTGTGGCACACGGTGAGGAGGCAGATCTGGACGATTCCTGATGGAGCTTAAAATATACTTTATACAACGCAAGCCCAAATTGTGAATGACTCATCTCATTATTTTGATTGGTTTAGGACTTTGCCTGCAACACAAATCTGTATGTCAGCCTCAAGAAGTCTTGATTCACATTTAAAGTTCATGATCATCTATAAATCAGCGTGACCTTTTAGAGGGAGTCTTCATTGCTTTGTTTTAGCGAAAGGTATATTGATGTTTCTGTCTATTTCCAAGTTGAAATAACAACAACAATCAGACAGCTTCAGACAGTCTATGTTATTTTGTTCTAATTCATCTGTCTCTTGGTAATATTGTGCATACTAATTGGTCCAGTGACTGTTTTAGGCTTGTAAATCACCCAAGAAGTTTTTGCAAAATTGTCATTTTTCCTATTTAACCTATGTTACTGTCACGATCCGTTCCCTGTCTGGACTACAACTCCCATAAACCCCTTACCTGGAACTGATTATTGGTCTCACCTGTTTTCCAATCAGGAGGACTATATAAGATGCACTCACACACACTCACTTTGCTGATTATTGTTAGCCTGTAGCGTTCCCTAGTTCCTGTGACTTTCCATGTTTCCTTGTCTTGCCTTGTCTCTTGACCTTGGACTGTTTACCTCGTTTCTGATTGTTTGCTGCCTGCCCTGACCTTCGTCTGTTTTGTCTCGCCCTGGATTATGATTGTTTGCTGGTGTTTGACCCTGCCTGTCTGACTACGATTCTAATAAAAGCCTGCACTTGGATCCACTACTGCGTTGTCACGCTCCCAATGTTACAGCTACAGTATGTTAATATTTTGCATACTGTTGGGCCTATGCATTTTGAGATAATAGTTTATTACAATGTTTGATTTATGGTCTTATACAGTGGGTACGGAAAGTATTCAGACCCCCTTAAATTTTTCACTCTACTAAACAATTTTACTATTACTATTTTGGGTCGTCACTTGATGTTAACTGGTCATGAAGCAAAACCAACTGAAAACCACTGCCCTAGAAACACATATACATGGCCTATATGCTTACATATCAAAACCTTATAATTCTCACCTTGCAATTCTGCACAATTCCATTTTGCTATACCATAGCTATTTGAGTGCATGAATTACAGAAATGTAATTAAAAATAATACAAAAACTTAGATGCCATTTTTTGTCTAAAAACCAAAAGGTCAGAATCTGAATATAAAAACTCTCTGTATGAGGTTCTGAGGACCAAAGAGAGCACATCAAGAATTTTTTTTTAATAGAAAGTTAATTTGCAGAATGACAGAGAAGTCTTTCTTTGAAAAAGGAACAAAGGAGACTGAGTGGGGGCACAGGACTCCCAAGGGGGAGGCATAAAGTCAGCTTCACATGTTAGATTACTTCAAAGCGTGAGATAGTGAAATGGAAAAGTGCTGTTTCCCTCTAGAGTATTTTGTGCTTAGCAGTGGAAAAAAAACAAGTTACTTTTTGAAGTTTGTTAGTATAAATGATTATTAATATATATTATTTACTGGTGCTGCTAAAATCACACCATGCTAAAAACAAGCCTTCAACAAAAACAAAAATGTATACAAGCTAAAATCTTTCTTTCTTTTTTATTTATTTATGACATATTGATAACATTCAGTGTTCAAACATATGTGGAATAATGTTTGTGCATTAAGACTTAGCCATTATATAAATAAATAAACATTTACTGTAAAAAAGATTGTATTAAAATGGGGAAAAAGCAAAACAGAAGCATTTTGTCTAGTGGTCTTTTGGATCTCCTTGATGTTAAGCCTACTCACTTTTTCCATTCTAGCTGTCCGGTCAAAGGGTTTGAACCCACCCACAATGTTACCATTTCTTCTCTTTGTCTGATGTGATAAATGTCACATCCAAAAACTATCAGAGGTTTCATTGCAGTTGAAGCCACACACACACAAACACAAACAATGTATATTTTTGGAGTTTGTAGCCCAGGTGTGATATGTCAAGCTTTCTATTGCTGACTGGAACTTCACACTGTTTTTGTGGCTTTTGATCGTTATGACTGTTAAATGGAGAACAGGAAATGGTGAGAACTGAAACTGTGACATTTTAACAAGTGTCAGCTCAGTTTTAACTGACAGTAGAACTCATGTAACCTTAGGCTATGCAAATCTGCAATAGTTTTTTCACCTTACATTGTTAAATGAAATAAGTGCCATCATTGTTCCAGAGAACAAACTGAACATACAGGCTAGGCATTTCTCTCAGAGAAATGTGAAGGGTCTTAAACTGACAGAATTTGAAGAAAATGTTTTTGTCAGTTATCTGTAGGCTAGGTCACTAGCTAGGCCTATCGTGTAGCTCTCGTATCAGATTCAGTCAGTTATGCTCAGACTGTCATCGACACCTGGTAGTATAGAGGATCCATATGTTTGTAATATTTATGTTTTTGTTTACAAGCTGTTGTGACGATGGTTACATCAAACTGTGTATTGTGATAGACCTACATATTCTGTCTGCTGGCAAAGAGAAACCAGCAACAACTCAAGACAGTCACAACAGCTGCAGTTTCCATGTTTAGATCATTTTGTAATGGCTGAATCATAGAAAGACATTCACAGAGAACAGGGGCGTATTATGAGGAGATTGATGTCTGCCAGCGATTATTGAACTCTTGGCAGGTAGAGTGAGGTGGCGGTGGTTCCCAGGAGACTGTGGCCACCATCTGGACTGGAAAGAGATGCAAACAATCCCCCCTTCACGAAGTCCCCGTGTGCTGTTGTGCTTGCCTTGCACTAATATGTAGAAAAAAATAAGTAAAACTGAAAAATTATAATGTGGTAAATGTATCACCCAGTCTGATTTAGTGGCATAAATATACCCAGCATGTGTAAATGCTTCCTCAGGCTGATGAAAAGGATGAGCTGAGTACTGTCCTCCACAAAAATGACATTAAGTCCATTACATTCTCTTTAGAGTCCATTATGTCCAAAATTGCAGCAGCAATCTGGAGAAAGGTTCGAGGCAAAACATTTTGAAACAGAAATAATCAATACGCTACTGTTCAAAAGTATTACTTTTTTAATGAAATCAATACTTTTATTCAGCAAGAACGTTATTTAAGAATTAAATTGATCACAAATGAAAATAAAGATATTTAATGAAAAAAAAAAATCTAAAAAATGCTGTTCTTCTCAACTTTCGATTCATCATAGAATCCTAAAAAAAGTATCACAGTTCCACAGAAATATTAGTGTTTTCAACTGATAATAATAATAAGAAGAAATGTTTCTTGAGCACCCAATCAGCATATTAAGAGTGATTTCTGGAGGATCATGTGACACTGAAGACTGGAGTAATGGCTGCTGAAATTTTAGTTTTGCCATCAAAGGAATAAATTACATTATAGCTATTTTAAATTGTAATAACATTTCTCAATATTACTGTTTTTACTGTATTTTTGAAAAATGGAGCCTTGGTGAGCACAAAAATATTGAAAAAGCTTACACCCCCCAAACATTTGAACAGTAGTGTAAATGGAATAATTTTGTAATGGTTAAATATCTGTGGAATATTATAAGGAATTGCATGACACAAATGCTATATTCAAGTCAGAGCCAGGCAACGAGGCAAAAAGATTATTTGTGATATTTGCAGTGTTAAAAACCATTACAAAAACATCCCCAAACTTTTATGTATTTACTCTAATTGAGCATTTGCATTGACTGCTTGAGCCGATGATGTCAATGAAAGTGTGTTTAGCACCAAACACCACTCCAGTCTGTTGTGCCTCTCATTAAGAGCATGTAGTGTTCATTAATATGCAAATAAGAAATGAACAACAAACAATAACAACAGTAACCTAGGTAACTGCATAAGAACTACTAAAAGCAAAGATTCGCAAAGACTTAAAATTAAATGGATAATTCGCCCTAAATATGCAGATTCATATAAAAAGTAGCAATAGGCAATATTGGTGCATGAGTAAAATGAATAGCACATTTAAAAAATATCTGATGTCTTTATTCACAAGGGCAGAACAGAAAGTCAGATAGACAAATGAAATATTCATGATTGTTTTTTTTTCATATACACTAGTTAATACACTTGTGCTTAATATTCAGCGAAATTAAATTACAATAAAATCAGTGGGAGCCTCAATATTTTACACAAAGACAATTCAAGTAAAATAAAACAAAACAACAACACTGATACATTTTATCAGGGAGACAACTCTATTGAAAGTCTCAGAAGGTAAACATGACAATATTCACAGCTGAAAGAAAAGGATCAAACATAACCAAAAGACCTGAAATGTCATAATTTTAAAAGTCTATACTGCAGTCTAATTAAAGTGTGCTAAGGTGACAATGCTTTTTCATTCTATGATTGTATTTTAAATGTTAATAACCTGATTGAATTCAAGTATTTAAAGGTGAAGCAAGTGTAAACACTGTGGCTGTCATCTTGTGCTTCAACCAATAGCATGACTCTGGGGTACAGCTTCCTGTTTTTCTGTAAAATGGCCTGACAGATGGGGGTGATAGGAGTGTTTGGGAAATTTCTGCAAATCTGTTTGCTAGTGGCACTGAAATGACACACTTTACCTTTAAGATAAAATAAGTCAATACCGAAACCCCCTAAAAATTGCAATCATTAAAAGGAACAATAAAATACCGGTAAATTACTATGATAACAGAGAAAAAAAATCCACAAAATTCCACAAATCCATTTTAGTCATAAACCAGTTCAAAACAAACACTCATTTTATAATTCACACAGAGTTTGATATCTACGTTGGTCTACTGTAATCCATTAGATTAGGCAAAGTGAACACAGTCTTTAGTGGTCTGCATTATCACCATATAATCATAGCTATACATACAAACCAATTTTCACAATATTGGAATTAAATTATATTATACAAGGGATGCATTTATTAACATATCATTTAGAATTCTTACAATTAGGCTTAAATGTCTTCAAAAAGTCATAAAGCACAAAGTTTTTGAGATACAAAGTTCAAAGACATCCTAAAAATACCTTAAGCCCGCATATGTGAGTCTACCACAAATCTGCAGAAGCCTGGAGATTGATGTCTGCCAGCGATTATTGAACTCTTGGCAGGTAGAGTGAGGTGGCGGTGGTTCCCAGGAGACTGTGGCCACCATCTGGACTGGAAAGAGATGCAAACAATCCCCCCTTCACGAAGTCCCCGTGTGCTGTTGTGCTTGCCTTGCACTAATATGTAGAAAAAAATAAGTAAAACTGAAAAATTATAATGTGGTAAATGTATCACCCAGTCTGATTTAGTGGCATAAATATACCCAGCATGTGTAAATGCTTCCTCAGGCTGATGAAAAGGATGAGCTGAGTACTGTCCTCCACAAAAATGACATTAAGTCCATTACATTCTCTTTAGAGTCCATTATGTCCAAAATTGCAGCAGCAATCTGGAGAAAGGTTCGAGGCAAAACATTTTGAAACAGAAATAATCAATACGCTACTGTTCAAAAGTATTACTTTTTTAATGAAATCAATACTTTTATTCAGCAAGAACGTTATTTAAGAATTAAATTGATCACAAATGAAAATAAAGATATTTAATGAAAAAAAAAAATCTAAAAAATGCTGTTCTTCTCAACTTTCGATTCATCATAGAATCCTAAAAAAAGTATCACAGTTCCACAGAAATATTAGTGTTTTCAACTGATAATAATAATAATAAGAAATGTTTCTTGAGCACCCAATCAGCATATTAAGAGTGATTTCTGGAGGATCATGTGACACTGAAGACTGGAGTAATGGCTGCTGAAATTTTAGTTTTGCCATCAAAGGAATAAATTACATTATAGCTATTTTAAATTGTAATAACATTTCTCAATATTACTGTTTTTACTGTATTTTTGAAAAATGGAGCCTTGGTGAGCACAAAAATATTGAAAAAGCTTACACCCCCCAAACATTTGAACAGTAGTGTAAATGGAATAATTTTGTAATGGTTAAATATCTGTGGAATATTATAAGGAATTGCATGACACAAATGCTATATTCAAGTCAGAGCCAGGCAACGAGGCAAAAAGATTATTTGTGATATTTGCAGTGTTAAAAACCATTACAAAAACATCCCCAAACTTTTATGTATTTACTCTAATTGAGCATTTGCATTGACTGCTTGAGCCGATGATGTCAATGAAAGTGTGTTTAGCACCAAACACCACTCCAGTCTGTTGTGCCTCTCATTAAGAGCATGTAGTGTTCATTAATATGCAAATAAGAAATGAACAACAAACAATAACAACAGTAACCTAGGTAACTGCATAAGAACTACTAAAAGCAAAGATTCGCAAAGACTTAAAATTAAATGGATAATTCGCCCTAAATATGCAGATTCATATAAAAAGTAGCAATAGGCAATATTGGTGCATGAGTAAAATGAATAGCACATTTAAAAAATATCTGATGTCTTTATTCACAAGGGCAGAACAGAAAGTCAGATAGACAAATGAAATATTCATGATTGTTTTTTTTTCATATACACTAGTTAATACACTTGTGCTTAATATTCAGCGAAATTAAATTACAATAAAATCAGTGGGAGCCTCAATATTTTACACAAAGACAATTCAAGTAAAATAAAACAAAACAACAACACTGATACATTTTATCAGGGAGACAACTCTATTGAAAGTCTCAGAAGGTAAACATGACAATATTCACAGCTGAAAGAAAAGGATCAAACATAACCAAAAGACCTGAAATGTCATAATTTTAAAAGTCTATACTGCAGTCTAATTAAAGTGTGCTAAGGTGACAATGCTTTTTCATTCTATGATTGTATTTTAAATGTTAATAACCTGATTGAATTCAAGTATTTAAAGGTGAAGCAAGTGTAAACACTGTGGCTGTCATCTTGTGCTTCAACCAATAGCATGACTCTGGGGTACAGCTTCCTGTTTTTCTGTAAAATGGCCTGACAGATGGGGGTGATAGGAGTGTTTGGGAAATTTCTGCAAATCTGTTTGCTAGTGGCACTGAAATGACACACTTTACCTTTAAGATAAAATAAGTCAATACCGAAACCCCCTAAAAATTGCAATCATTAAAAGGAACAATAAAATACCGGTAAATTACTATGATAACAGAGAAAAAAAATCCACAAAATTCCACAAATCCATTTTAGTCATAAACCAGTTCAAAACAAACACTCATTTTATAATTCACACAGAGTTTGATATCTACGTTGGTCTACTGTAATCCATTAGATTAGGCAAAGTGAACACAGTCTTTAGTGGTCTGCATTATCACCATATAATCATAGCTATACATACAAACCAATTTTCACAATATTGGAATTAAATTATATTATACAAGGGATGCATTTATTAACATATCATTTAGAATTCTTACAATTAGGCTTAAATGTCTTCAAAAAGTCATAAAGCACAAAGTTTTTGAGATACAAAGTTCAAAGACATCCTAAAAATACCTTAAGCCCGCATATGTGAGTCTACCACAAATCTGCAGAAGCCTTGGTTTGTATAAAAATCAATGTGCAACAAATTCTTCATCATAGAGATCCTGTAACAAACTTACAAAAAGAAATACAAAGTCTATGTGCAATGAGAGTCCACCACAGATCAGACGTCATACTGAAGTCCTGGGTTTTCTGATGACTAACTGGACGGCACCCTCAGAGACAGTTTTAATGATGTTCCAGGCATCGTAGTGCATAAGGCCCTGCAAAGACCAGCCGTTGATGGCTAGAAGTTCATCTCCGACATCAATAACCCGGGACTGTTCAGCGGCTCCTCCTGAGTGGTGACAAAAACACACAGTCTGAACAGTACACTCTTCCTGAACCTTTCTGTCTTATCATGCTTGGAGATGAGCCAAGTGTTCTCTTGATACATATATTACAACTTTTGTCTCCTCCTAGTGGACGTCTTTAAATATTTGTGAAGAGCACTCACCACAGAAGATGCGTTTGATGTAGAGAGGTCGATCTCCACGGGCAGATGCTTTGCCTCCGTCTAGACTGAACCCTAAACCAGCCGTAGTCTTCTGTAACTCCACACTCAAAGCCCCGTCTGGTCCCACTTCCACACCTACAACACACCAAGAAGCCAATTAGGAACCGAAAAAGTTATTTACTCTATAAAAACCCAAGCCAATAAGTTGAAGACCGATAACGGGTTAATCTTTGCCACAAGAGTGACAATGACTCCAGATGCTCACTTGTTTTATGTTCTCTGATGCTGTCTCTATGGCCTAGAGTAGGACAGATTCCAGTATGAAGGGGAAGTTCTTGTTTAGGTGATGTTGGCTCAGTGTTCTTGCCCTTCTGGATGATCACTAATGCCTGTTTCGGCAGTCTGGTCTGATGAAGGCAGGACAGCGCCTCTCCGTGTGTGATCCCACTCATGCTGGTCCCGTTTATTGAGAAAATTCTGTCTCCTCTGTGAATGGAGGAGCCTTCCACGCCTGCCACCCCTCGAGTGAACACCCGATGGACCTGCAACAAATTTACATTTCAGTACTAAACTTAATCTTATTTGACTCTGTTCCTTTAAAAAAACACAAGGGGGAGATCATGTATAATTATAAATGTTACTAATAATGGCTACTGGTTTTTCATTTATTGATTTATTTATTATTTTATTTCATTTTATTTAAAAAAGCAAAAGGTTTCAGTTTTGCTTGAACAAAAGAGCTTACAGTCATAAATTTCTGCTCCAGATCTACTCCTCCGGCGATGCTGAAACCCAGTCCAGATCCTTGCTCTTTGGTTAAGATCACAAAGGAAATGCCATCTTTAACCTAAATAATAAGATTCATGCAAGATTTGTTAACTTTGTTTTTTTTTTATCAAATGAAATATAGAAAGCTACAAATAGGGTCCATATAAACAATGGCTGTTCTGTTAGGAAAACAGACTGATAAAGATAACCAAAAAGTGACAGTTGAAACATTGTGAGTTTTATAAATATTAATAAGCCCACACAAAGGCATTCTGTAATTGCTGAAAGCATATCTTCCCCATCCTTTAAAAAGAAACTTCAGAATGCCAGATCATCTTTATACTTAAAATATTAGCTTTCTAAATAGACATTAAAACAATTTATGGACCATGAAAAATACTGAGACATTGATAAATTACCTCTGAAAGAGTGTTTGTTTCCTGTATGAGACTTGTCACATCCACTTTGGTCGTGAGGGAACACAGAACATCTTGCACTTTATTTTGGTCCAAAGGAGAAGATTCAAGGTCTTTCAAACTGTTGAAGAAACACAACACCAATATTAGCTGTAATAGTTTGTCCTAGTCAGGAATGTGTTCAAATGTTTTCAACTAATGGTTGCTGAATATATTGGATGTTGTTTTCATCAGGAACATTTGTGCAGTGTCTCAAAACACAACATTGAAATAAAAAAAATATAATATGTGCTGAGATATGCAACCCTAACGATAACATACAGCACCACTAAAATATTACAACTTAAAACTTTAAGAATTTAAATATAAAAATACTAAAACAAAAAGGCAAACTCAATCAACTAGTTAGTTGTTGGAGGACAAGTAAACTATTGTAATCCATTTACTATCAACTATTTTTTTTCATTGCACAATATAAACAGGTCTTCACTCACCTTATAGACCAGCATGAGAGCCCTGTGATCTGGCCTTCATGTTGGTCCTCACTGCTGGTTGAACCAAGAACCCCAGTGTCAACACTGCTCACCACGGTGCACTGCAGGTTGTGTGATGTTGGGTCTATGGATCTGCGAGGGTGGATTTCCAGCTCCGTCTTAAAGATCACATTTCCAGGGTCACTGGTGAAATCCTCAGTACACAGCTTGTCCAGTTCAGGCATGCTCAGTGCCCGTATCTCTCTCAGTTTGGAGCGTGACAGGCCTCCATGGCTGCGGGCATTGCGGGAGCGTAGTACTGGTGGTGTGTGTACAGCGGGCTGGTTCTGAGAGGCCTCGTTTCTCACCTTCTCCTTCATAACAGCCTCTGTGGTTCGGTTTGGAGGAGTTGATTCAGAGATGGGGACAACTGAAGTGGAAGACGAATTCTGTGGATATGGTGGAAATGGGGTTGAGCTCAAATTGTCTACACATGAGCTGAAACTCCTCCTCAAAGAACGGTTGTCACCGGACTGATTGCTAACAGATCCAGCACACCCAGATAACCTCCGGTTCAGAGGTGGCTTTGAGTTATTAGCATAAAACGGTATGTCTATACACTTTACAACAGATCGATCAAAGCTGCCTAGATTCTCAAAGGACTGGATTCTTTGACGAACTGAGAAGGGGTTTGGTTCAAGAGACCAGCTAGTGTCTGTAGAGCAGCTCCTGCGGTCTAGTCCCCTTAAGAACAATTTGGATTTGCTTGTTTTGAGACTAGAAGCAGCATCTTTATTATTTGAGTTCCTGAGGAGATTTTCTTCCTGGCCATTGCAATCTTCATCTAGTTGTTGTTGCTGAGAACAACTAGATGAAGAATTGGTTGATTCTAATGGGATTGTGTGTCTTCTATGAGAGGAGTCTGAATTTGATTCCTCCCACTCGACTTGATCAACCGACACTGAGGCCAAGTTTAAATGACCTGCATTCACAACTTCTTTGCGTGTCAGCACAGGTGTAGACGAAGAGGATGAAAGTCGTACCTCAATGAAAGTTCTTTGAGTGTTGATGACAGTGACCTCTGATTTTGAGACTTGCTCCATTAGATCCGAGACTTGCTCCTTCTTGGAAGGCTTGAGTTCTTCTTTGGTGGTGTTGATGGAATTTGTTTTTAAAGCACTGGACACAGTTGGTTGACTTTGGTCAGTTTTACAAGAAGTAACCCTGATCTTCTCAGACGTTCTGGTGGATTTAGGGCTACCAGTTGTTGTGGTTCTCTTGGAGAGAAGTTTAGGAGACTGACTTGGGGAGCTGAGAGCTTTTTTCTGTCCTGGACTTTCCACCCTGGGCGATCTAGAGACAGACTTTTCTTGGTCTTTGGATTTACTCTTAATACTAAGACCCTTGAGTTTAGAAGAGGTATTTGACTTTTTATCATCAACTTTGAGTCTACTTCTCAACAGGGGTGAGACAGGGGTGTCATTAGGGGAATTAGTTCCCAAAGATTTGATACAATAAGAGGTGGATTTACTCTGGGCTTGGGAGAGTGATGATTTCAATTCAAGTACAGGAAGAACTTTCTCTCTCTCCTTGTCTTTTGGAGCAACTGTAGAGGAGGCCTGCCCACTAGTTTTGCCACTGGTATAATTTAATGCCTTGGGCTCTGACACAGTCGATCCCAGTGGCACTTGCCCAGTGCTGAGCTTCTCTACTGACAGAGATGCATCTGAGAGCAACTTAGTTGTCCTCTCTTGACTTCTTGGGGTGACGTGACAGTTGCTCTGAGTAACAGTGGGATAAGTGACACCTGTTGGTGTCTGGCAGATTTCAACAGATTTTGAAATAGTTTCACATTTTGTGTCGCAGTTTGATGGTGTTCTCTGAGATGCACAAGTTACCTCATGTTGTGTGGGAGTGTGCCCACTATCCCCATTTAAGAGATCATCACCTGAAACTTGAGGGCAAAGTGGGTCTGGTAACTCAGAGACAGAATGACTGTTCTCTTGCAAATCCTTATCTTGCATTGTGAGTGAAGGCGGGTTGTGGAGATCCATACTAGCAAGTGTCTTGTCAACAGTTTGGCTATTGGCAATGCTTTTTCTATCTGTCAGAGAGCTGCCCTCTGATTTGCTGAATGCAGGCTGACTGACAGAGCTGAAACAGAGCTCAACCTCCTCCTCATCTGAGTCAGTGTCCTGAGGACCCTCACAGCGACCTTGAGACGACCCTACTTTGACAGCACTGTCTGCAGAGTCACTCTCAGAGTCACTATCTTCCACCAGACTGTACATACTTTGTTTCTCTCCATATCCTTTCTCTAGAGGGACAATGTCCTCTCCCAGATTACTAAAGTTCCTTGAATAACTATTTAAAAATGTCTTTCCTACAGGAAAATGGCAAGTGCTGTTCCCCACATCTAGGGCAGAGGAATCCTGAAGGTTAGGTTGTGATTGCGCTGCAGTCCCTCTGTTGTCTACTTTACTACACTCTTCTGTTTTTGCACTTGCATCTGTGGAACCCAAGACACTTTGGTCTTTTTCTTTGCTTTCTGCTGAGTTCAGTTCAGTTATGACATCATCAATATTAGTGACGGGAATGCTGTTGCTGTGGATTGTTAATGCCTGGGTTACATTTGTTTCTGATGAAAGGCTTTCTTGGGCTGTAACTAGAGTTTTATCCACATGATTCCTTTCCTCTGGAGGAGGTCTAGGTGCCTCCAATTTAGATGAGCCCTCACAGCCAGAGGACATAATCAGGCTAGAAAGTCGATCTACAGCTGCAAATATGGACAAAAATACAATATGGATAAAAAAAATCATTTTCAGTTATTACAAATGTTCAGGTCAGTTAATAAACACTTCAAATCAATATTAGGCAGTTAAAACATGGCAAACAGTTAAAGACAATCACTGGATATGAAGACCTTACATCAAGATAAGTTCTACCATATATGTGCACAGTTGAGGCCTGCAAGAAAAACTACAAATTGCTTGTTTTATAAATCAACATTACATTGGAAAACTATTCTGACTATTCCTTTACATTATCCTTCAAATATGCATATCAAATTATACTAAAAAGAAACCCAGAGCAGTACCCTTGCAGTTCATTTTATAGTCTGATATTTCACTGATTATGTTATTCATTATTGTTGTTCAAAGTCAGCACCACAGAGCCAAACTCCGTAGGAAACTTTGGACTACTATGAAATAACTTCTCTGAAAAAGGTGAGTCTCACTCTCACAAAGACAAAGACAATCCACAGAGAAAGGATTTTTTTTATTGTTTCCGATAATGTAATACTTTCATCCTGGAGGCATATAAGACTGCACTCAGTTTTATCTGAAGCCGACACCTCTGAATATTCCATTCACAATTAAACAGACAAATGTAAAACATGCATCATCTCCTTAAATATTTATTGCATTCAAAGGGTATTTTACTTGACATAGCTAAAAAAGGTAGACCTAGTGGTGCATTCAACATAATTGAGTCAAAACACACAGCTGATAAATGCTCATGCTTACATAAATGTATACGAGCATATGCGCTAATCTATATGATGAACAGGATCGATCACATACAGTATAAACATCAGATGACGGCAGGTATAGACATACAAAAACAGACACATGACAAATATATTAACACAATATATAACACTATATTGTTTCTTGAGGCTATTGCTCTGCATGATCAGATTCAAAAGATCTCCGAGTTATGTTTTGACCAAAATTCTATGAATGTTTTAGTCCATCTTTCATTTAAAATTTGAATGTGGCAGTCAGAGCAATAACACCAAATCTAGATTCTAATTGACTAATGGCCTCTAGGAAGCATTAGCGCTGTTACTCTACACATCTACGGTGGCTACGGTAGTAAAGTAATCAATAGTCACCATTGACAAATAGCCAGGAGCCTGCAGTTCCCTTTGAGCTGGTGAAGGGTACTGCCAGAAAGGGGAAGCCTGTAGTACTCTTATCTCTTTAAGGCAGCATGGGAAGAGACAGACTTATCTCTTTATTGCAGTGGCAATTCTACCTGTGCTAACAGTCTCTTGTAAAGGATATATTGTACAAGACCTGTTTATCCTGCTATATTGTTTATACAGTTAGGAAACAGCTTTAAATCTGCTGGAGTACCACAGTCTGAGGGAAGGGAGGAGGGAATGTGGATAATACTTTAACAAGCCATCTAGAGCAATATGACACTATACATAACACAGCATTGACTACTATTCTTGATCATAGCAAATTCATAATGTTGATTATTAGATTGCCAAAATTGTAAATTGGGATCAGTATAGTATAGTCAGTTAGATTAGGGAAAACATCTTGTGAGGTTATAAAATTATATTTTAAGGAACTGTTAATTCAAAAAGGAAATCCTTTATGTGGTTCCGAACCCCTTATTTTCTTTCTTCTAAAGAACAAAAAAGGAAAAATTGTGTAGACAGATTTCCTTTCAATTACAATGAACAGAGACGACAAGGATGTAAAAGCACCACAAAAGCAGTCCATACAACGTGTACTATTAGACGCTACTTCTTTTGTGACAGAAGTCATATTCAACCAGTTTTACGATGCTGTTACAGTGAATTGATCTTCTTTTTTTTTAAGAAACGTCAGTCGCAATTCCTTGTAACTGTATAGAAAATAGTGAGTCTTCAAAATTTCTCCTTGGTGTGTTCCACCGAAGAAAGAAAATCATACGGGTTTGGGACAACATAAGTGTAGGTAAATGATGATAGTTTTCATTTTGGGGTGAACTGTCCCTTTAAAAGGGATCATCCTTCTTTTGGAACATTAAAATGAGCAGACATGCGTGGGGGAAAAACCATCACCAAAGCTATTATGGACTTATCATTGGTTAACTCCAGGAAGCAATAGATACAGGATGCTGACTGCAACTCACCTGAGACTGGCTTCTTAATCTCTAAGGTCAATGTGATTGGCAGGTTGTGCATGAGGTCACAGATCTCCTGATAGGTGGATGTACACACAGGAGTGTCACCAATTGTTACAATCTCATCACCCACGCTCATCTTCCCTGAGGCTTCCTGAAGGAATAGACATGAAAGAAATGGGTGAAATACATTCCTCAGATTTATTCTGGAGATATCTCATCCATGCCTCCAAGCACAACCAGCTGTCCGACACCAAGTGTCATCTCAACAGTGGGGATGGAAATCGTTAAGAATTGAACAATTCTGGTACCTTAACAGTTACATTAATATTTTTTTCAGTCTTTTAGGGAAATAAATACATAAATAAGTGTCTACAATTTACCTTCCAAATGATGAGATCATTTCAAAAATAAATAATTACAAAAGGTCTGTTATAAAAAGAAATATAATGACTCTTCTGTTTAGAGGTGGCATGAATGCAACTCAATAACTGGTCTTAACAATATATCAAACAAGAAATAAACAAACAAAATGTGGTAACATATTTCATTCATTTTTATGAAATACTACTGATAAATGCATGTAAATATTTGGCTACACATTGTCATGTGTACAGCCAACCAGCAATTAGACTGAAGTCTCACAGTTAGTTTTTTTGTGATTTATTTATTTTTGTTAATCAAAGACAGACTCATTAGACTTGTTTGTTTAGGAACTAGACTACACTGGGTACATTATGTTTGTATTTCACCAAAAAAAAAAAAAATGCTCATGACAGTCAATCATTTTGTAATTTTGCTGTTTTGGGCTGTAGATTCAGTAATCTTGTTTTGGCACCAATGAATCAGTAGTGCAAAATATTTTAGTAGGACAGAGTATTTTAGTACGATATTCCGTTAGCATTGGTGGAAGAATAAACATGTGAGAACCATCAACAGAACCGAATGTCTTTTAATTCTGGTCAATTTCTTTTAAAAAGTCTCTCTTTCTTGAATAAAGCCTTAGTTCAATGTTAAAATGCATTACAAATAATCAAAACATTCACAATTTCCAACCTACCCTTTCCGCCACACCTCCTGGTCTCAGCCCTGTGATCAGCACTTTGAGTGGAGTGGACTTAATCTCCAGATCCAAACCAAAAGACTCTGACTCACTACGCTGGAGCACTATTGTCTCAATGGTGCAGACCCCTGCTAACTCACTGGATTCCCCCTTCTTGCAGTGCAGCATCCTGCAGGGCGGCCGCGTGCTGTTTTGTGTAACCTGGGCAGGGTTTGCTGGGAGTAAAGTTGGTTCTTCACCCTTGGCCCTTTGTGGAGGGTTGGGGCACTTGATGCTCATCATGCTCTTGACACGAGTCACGGCTTTGTGCTCCAGCTTGGGTGAGCGTTTGACCTCCTGCCCTTCGCGATGGGGCTCTTTTTTGACGCCCAGGTTTGTTCCTCCAGCTGCCTCCATACAGCGAATGGGCATGAAGGGAGATTCGGCACCAGGCGGGCCACTAGGTCCTTCCTCAGATTCGAGCGAGCTGCCGTAGAGCGGAGTGGCCGGCTCGCTGTCAATCTGCCTGTGGCTCTCACTGCTATCCTGGCTTTCATCATCTACCTCGAGAGATGACGTGGCTATTACAATACCAGAGTCTTCCTCTTGGTGCTGGTCGCCCTCGCGGAGAAGGCGACGGAAGGGGCCACTGTCTTCTTCAAGGCCGGTCTCGTCGTCACTAGGCTCATCCTCATAGCAGATGACCCGACGCTGACGAAGAAGTGGGCTACGTACAGAACTCGGGCTGCTTCCCACGCTGGCCTGTTGGGGCATGTCTGCAGTGTGACCAGCCCCTCCAGAGGCTTTACAACATTCTGGGGTTGTGGGACTACTGTCTGAACCTCTATAGGAGCCATCCCGATAGACTGTTATGATAAATGGACAGAAAATCACACTCTAGTGACAAACTGTCACTATTTTTTTTTTTTATCAACATGACACTTTAGATTCAGTAATGTTACCATGCGGCTGAGGTGCTGCTGATTCCTCCATAGACGTATTACAGCTCCTGCTACTGTGCAGCATGTCGTCATCACTGGATCCCATCGCCATGGTCTCAGAGAGGGAAGACTGGCTGGGTACTTCGTGAACTGAGAAATACTGAGAGAGCTCTGCCTCTGAACTCAACGAGCCTTGCTGCAGGGTCAGATTAAGACACAAAATTCAAATCTGAAGATCAACACTAAGTAGTGTGCATACAATGGCCTCCAAAAGTACTGGGATTAACCCTAACCCTAACCAAAACCAAGTGGCTTCTGCAAACAAATCATGCTAGATTTTTCAGAACTAACTCCTTTTGAGACCTCGATTTTTCCTTTTCAATTTTCTGGGCCGTTTTTAATTATTTTGACCAACTAAAGGTTATTTTTAGTTAGGGCTGTGCAAAAAATCGAATGCGATTTTCATGAGCATCTCGTCAGTAAAGCCGCTCCTGTGATTAGTAGTAAATCTCCAGCACGTGTTTTCAGATGGAGCGGCATTTACTACACAAGCTACACAAAACCGCGTTCATAATTGGCAATGAATCGCCTGCGATTTTGAACGCGATTTTGCGTAGCTTGTCAGTGAACTACAGCTCTGTGTAGTAAATGCCGCTCCATCTGAAAACACGTGCTGAAGATTTACTACTAATCACAGAACCGGCTTTACTGACGAGATGCGCATGAAAATCGCATTTGATTTTTTGCACAGCCCTATTTTTAGTGTATGTATTAAGTCAGTGGTCTTAAATTTGAACAATATATCTTGCTTTATCATTTGAAATTTAGCAAAAAATTTGTTTCTGTAGACTGTTTGCTTGAAAAGTGGTTTTGCTATATGTCTTTAAAATAAATACCACTTAGTTTGGTATTTTGTTATTTAATGCAAAGACATTCATTTTCATCACATTTTCAGTGACTTAAGTGTCTGAATACTTGTTTCATTGTACCTAAAATTCAAAATTCAATTCAAATGAAGGAAAGTTTTATGGATTTGATAAATTCCAAGTCTATTTTCTCAGACAAGTTGAGTCGTCTGTAGACTAAAGCTTCAAGTTTACCCTGCTGGCTGGCTCTAGGAATCGCTTCATGGTCCAGCTGAGAGCAGGATTACCCTCACCCTGCTTGGCTTTAACAGTGGGAGATGGACTCTTGGATGGCAGGCCTGTGAAAGAGAGGAGAAAAATAATATGACAGACAAAAAATGTATGCTGTATTTCTTGCTGAGGCACAAATCACTGATTTCAGAGACTACTGCATCCGAATTTCAAAACAATATTTGGAAACTTAATACATCAAAGTCAAAACAGAGCTTTTCAGAATGTAACTAATATTTGTTTTTGTTTTGCTTATATTGTTTTTAAACTATACCCTGTGGAGAAGCATGATAACAAGTGGCCACAGTCAGACCAGAACAAAACAGGCACTTTACCGAGTGTATGGGAAGAATGACTATCTCTGTGAGTGGAGCGAATGATCACTTCATCCATCTCCTGTTCAGACACCTTTGAGTGAGAGATGATGTTACAAAACACAAGCCTAAGTCTTGATTAAATATCAAGTATCACATCTTGATCCAGTGTTTACTTTAAAATTAGGCAAATGACAAAATATTATTTCTGACCACCAGGCGGCACTGTCATTTAAGCAGAACAAGCTGCCTAGAAGCTGCTTCATAATTCTGCATTATTAAACTTTAAATGTAACCTCATATAACCATTTTTATGCCCATGCCAGCCTTACTATCAATGGAGATGTCTTTTTATTCAAATAATAATAAAATACCAATAATAAAAACACAAACAATCATAATTTCAGACATCAAATTCAAACATTCAATGACAAAAACATGAGAAATGTGTGATTCTGTTTCTGGAATTTCACATTAAAGAACACTGATTACATTTAAACAATGAGAACCATTTAGCCAAGTTGTTTTGATAGCACACTTTGAAGTGCTCTGCTACAGGCAGATCCCTAGTTGTCTTTATACAACTCTGCTAGAAATGGCCTGACTGACTCGAGATGAGATCAGGTTTTGCTAGATCTATTTCAGTTGACTTTTATTGTTGACTTCAATACAGATCTTTCTCAAATCAACAGAATCAATCAAACTTAACGTAATAAAAGAAACGCTTAACATCTCTTGAGTGCAAAAAAAAAAAACACTTCACGTCATATGCACCTGCACGGCAAAAACAAGCTTAAAAGCACTGCTGTCTTTAACAGCAAATCCACCCAAGGAACACTTTTCCAGCTCCTCTGTATCTGAGCCATGGGCCATATATGTGTTTACGCCAAGACAAAAAGATGGACTTTGAAGTCTATAGAAAAAAAAAAAAAA
>NW_015647052.1:459382-473414 GCF_001515625.1 Sinocyclocheilus rhinocerous
ATATATATATATATATACAATCTAGAAAATTATGTCAGGTGCTGATTTAAGCAATTAATGACCCTTTGATAAAGGCTTCTGACCTTCTGTCACATGGTAAGTGTTAAGCTAGTTCTAACGCAGCTCTGCTCACGGCACATTAGCACTGGCTCTCATTTATCAGGCTGAGTGAACAGTCAGCATATTCTCACCACAAAAATCTCCCGCTGCACCCCACCCCAGCGCACATTTCTCTACATCTTGATTCATTAGGTGGATGGAAACCAGGCTGCTCTAGCAGAAGGGGGAGAGGAATGTTGTCTACTTTTTTGTTGAGCTTCAATGATTCATGCTATGAGCAAATTACAACTTAACAGGTGGATGGTGCTTCTGAGTTCCACTTGCACCAGTCTGGCAGAGGAAGACACCCTTGTGACTGAAGGAGTGTGTGACCACATCACCACACTGGTGTTTGGGGTTTATTTATTCATAAATTAAACCAGGTTCTAAAACTAGGGGCATTTACATTATTAATATTTCTATGGACATTAAAATACTTTAAATATTTTATTTTCATGGAGCAATAAACCAAAAAAAGTTGCACCCTCTGAATTAATCTATTAACTACCATAGATTCTCAGTTGTTAATGAGATGATAGTTAGTAAATTCGTTAATTTCTATACTGAGGCTAAATAAGATACCAAGGTGGGGCTCCACATGTTTGGCTCTTACTTTGGGGTTTGGATGTCGGCTGATGATGAGGCTGACTGGGCCGGGTCCACATTCACTCAGGATAGCATAGGCTTCACTCAACGCTGCGTGTCTCAGGCTCACAGAATCCACCTCCAGGAGCTGGTCTCCTCGACTGATACACACATACACACACACACAAGTCAATATAATCAAGGATTTGATCAAAACTGAACACTAAAAAAATAAACTGTTTTCCACATTCAAAATAAAGGTAAGAAATGTTTCTTGAGCAGCAAATCAGCATATTAGAATGATTTCTGAATAATCATGTGACACTGAAGACTGGAGTAATGATGCTGAAAATTCAGCTTTGCCATCACATGGATAAATTACATTTTAAAATATAACAAAATACAAAAAGTTATTTTAAATTGTAACAATATTTCACAATATTACTGTTTTTTTTTACTGTATACAACCTTTGTGAGAATAGGAGATTTCTTTTCAAAACATTACAAAATCTTACCAACCAGAAACTTTTGAATGATAGTGTAAATTGGCAAATTTAACATTCATGCTTTCAGCCTGGACTTAAATGTTGATAACGCTGCAGGACATCTCATATTTTCTGGAAGCTGGTTCCAGCTGTGGGAGGCATAATAACTTAACGCTGTCTCGCCATGTTTGGAGTGAACCTTACATATTTTTTGCCGACTCAATCCTAATGATTTAAGAGATTTATTAGGTTTATATTCAATAAGCACATCCAAAATATATTTAGGTTCTAGACCAGTGAACGATAGAGTATAATATATATCATATGATAACGGGGATTACCGTTGATGTATGCGGTCCAAGGGTATTTTAAGTGTCAACCCAATTGCATTTGTTGTATAAAAAAAATAAATAAATACATGTCTGAAAGTGTATTATAGCCTTATCTTTCTCTTCAGACAGCTGCAACCACTTTCACAACTAGATCCAACATTCAGGATCTCAATCTCCTGCCATAAAGACCCCATTCATGGGTTTCTGGCTCTTACCACACATTCTTTTTCAGTCTGTGAGGTGTTTCATCTAAAAAGGAGCGACTACACACAAACTCTAGCAAATCACAAACAAACATGCAAACAACGAAGAACAAATTAGGTTTACTGGATGTTTTATACATTAGAAAAAAATAATCTGCTGCAAACACGTGGACAGACACATTGTGGGCTCTGCAGGGAAAATGAAGATCTATGCGATTGGTCTTGAATAAGAAATAATTAATTTTAATTTACCACTCAGCAACTGTATATGAGACATGTGAATCTGCGTGGGATGCACATGACCACTATATAACCAAAAGTCTACCTGAGCCTGCTATCCATTTTTGCAACAGATCCTGGCGCCAAGCTGTGGATGTAGATCCCAGGAGTACTGTTTTCCAGTGTTAGACAACAGGCACCGATACCCAGCCCCACACCTGGCTCTGAAACACACACAAAAACAGCACTGCTGAGTCTTATTTCTTCTATTTATCTGGTTAAAGGGATTTTAAATATTCTGTCATAACAGGAGGGAAAGTTTTAATGGTTCATTATTAGATAGATACAACAACTGCTGAGGTGAAATTTCCCACTGAACCTAAGGGAAATCAAGCCTAGAGTCTTTGATTTAAAAGACTTACATATTTGTAATTTAAATATGCATACACACTGCAATAATAACCTTCATGTCAAAGAAGTATGTGGTGTCCCTGAACTGAAGAAGTTAACCAAACTCAAATAATGAGAACGGCACTTGGAGGGTCTATATATTAGCATGACGATCCAAGAATAACAGTTTTCATTTTGGCAGGATGGTTTATTTAGAGACATAATGAACCCAAAACTTAAACACGCATTCATCCTGACACACAGGTGTGTGTCTATGCTAATAAAAATAACTTTAAAGCCCATTTCCTTGGAGTAAAAAATATCATGAGCCAATTTCAAATGGAAAGGAGTGTTGCAATAACTTTAGCTGATTATTAAATTAATATAGGCCTAATGTTTAATCCTCAAGACTGTACAATTTACAAAAAGCAAACACAGTACACATAAATAAGCAAAACTATTACTGTGGTGGTACAGCTGTTAATTTTGTATACACTACTGTTCAAAAGTTTAGGGTCAGTAAGAATTTTTTATGGTTTTGAAAGACGTCTCTAATGCTCACCATGGCTGCATTGATTTGCATTGAAAATTACAGCAAAAAAAATAATATTGAGAAATATTATTACAATTTAGAATAATATAATATATTTTTTTTATAATTGAATAGAATAATATAACGTATTATAAAATGTAATTTAAAACAGTGAACAGTATTTTCTCCAGGATTCTTTGATGAATACAAAGATCAAAAGAGCAGCCTTTGAAATAAAAATCTTCTGTAACATCATAAGTGTCTTTACTGTCAATTTTGATCAATTTAATGTGTCCTTGCTGAAAAAAGTATAATTTTATTAATTAAATTAAAAAGTATTAAGTATTAATAAAAAAAAAAACACTTACTGAGACCAAATTTTTAAATGTTAGTGTACCTCTCTACAACTCACTGTGTTTGTTTTATCAAAACGCCATGATTGTACCTTTGTTCAGTGTAACCTCCATGATAATTCGATCTTTGGGACCAGGCCCCTTACGAGAGTCCCCATCTTCAAAGCTAGGAGGGACTGGAGTCCCACCACTGGCATTTGAGTTTGGAGAGCTGGATCTGCTGAGCAGGGTAGGCGTGGGACAGGGTGTAAGACTTGGGCTTCTCAGACGGGTCCGTACTGTTAGGGTAACTACTCCCTTCTTCAGTTGCTGAAAAGGAGAAAAACGTTATCCATTAGATGCTGAATGGGACGAACACCTAAGAATTCCTAGTAATTTCCGTTTTTCCAATGACACAGAATTCAAAGAAATGGGCCTGAGATTAACAGTCCGGAGTTAAATCTTTTCTGAGGTTTTATGGACCGCTGCAGGTGTTTCTGGGGTGACTGAGCAGTTTACCTTGAAGGTCTGAATGGCCTGCTGGTGCGTGAGGCCAACTGAGGTTTCATACATTTGAAATGCTTTGTAAATGTTTTTCTTCATTTGTAAGTTGCTTTAAAAGCAACAGCTGAGAGCAAGTAAATGTAAATGCTATTGTGCTAATGTCATTGTGAAGAAAAAGCAAACAAATTGAGACTGTTATATTACACATAATACACTATATTTAGGCTTATCACAGAATCTGGAATGCTTGATTTTGATTGGTCAATAGAAGCATTCTGTAGTCAAATATTTTATTAAATAACGATGCTAACCTGTTTACTTGACAGTTGCCCCTGGAAACTGATTTACTATATTGTTTTTTTTTTCCTCACATAAGAAAACAATAAAATATACGAAATGATATATTTACACAGTCTTTTAGGGTATATTTTAGCAAAAATGACTGCACTTTATGCCTTGCTTGTGCAAAGGCTTATACTTTAAATATGACAAAAAGTGAAGGTCTGAGGTAAGGATTAAACTATTCAAACATCTTAACTGTAATTGGCACAGTTAAGGGAAACCTAGGAAAAGCCAAGTCTGGGTGAGTCATCTTTAAAGTGGCCGTGCCACATAATAATTATTGTTTTGGGCCATTGCAACAGAAGGAACTGGAACCAGGCATCAAGTTATACCGAATAAGGGAAAAATGAAAAGGAATGAGCTGAATGCTGCAGCAACCTGTCGGATCCCAACTGTATCCAGCTGCTGAGGGAGGGAGTGTTTGCGTCCTCCTCGTGCTGGCTTTTCTGCAACGTTACTTCCTGTATCACCATTTTCTACGATAAGCTCATCGTCTTCACCAACAGACTCCAGACGGCTTCCTCCACCTGATCATAATGACACCATCAAGACATGAACTTGAAATGTAAACACACACTTAATTCAGTCATTTATATTCACAGCGGGAGAAACTGATCTCCATATGTCTTAATGTCTCTGCTGATTAACAAGCATAATCAAAAAAATAAATAAATAAACTATGTAAACAATTTCAGTACACTCTGATCTTTTGCAAGAATCTATCATAAAGAAATTTGAATTGGTGGATCCACTCTTGGCCATAATACAGCTTAATCTCATTACAAAATTTTCATGCTCAGCAGTGTTGTGACTTGATACAACCGGACATGTTCGACCTTGGGATCTGCTGCGGAACTTCATTGGTGTGGGGCTTCGGCAACATCCCTTGAGACCCTCAATCCTGCCACGTTCATCCAGTCTGTCAAGATCTGTAAACTGGAAGACAGGAGGCAGAGGGATTTAGGGAACATGCCTTGAACAGAGAGAGGCAGAAAACATCAGACTGGCTCGAAATGAGAAACACTGGAGAAAGCAAATGTTTCCTGTGACACTTCCTCTTAAAAATGTAAGCCATAAACATTTGTTTGCCCTTCACTGTGCAGGAGTATAGGGAATGTTGCACACTCATGCTGGTGAACGCTTTCATATTTTCACACAGGGAGATCAAATCTCACGTATAAATGAAAGCCAATGTTTTCTTGGAGATTTCTTGGAGGTGTGGAATGGAAATGTGTCATGTGTTTTATGCCCTATGATTTAACCAATAAATGTTTGTACTCTAAATTATATAGCTTTACAAAACTAATTTCAATACATATTAAATTATATTAGTTTACAATCTATTGAAGTTAGTTCTGCTAAGTAAGTTTTTTGCTTTTAGTTTCTTCAAAGTTTAATATAAAAACTAATTTAAGTCAGTACAATTTGCTAGAAAAAAACAAATTAAAGGGATAGTTCACCCAAAAATGAAAATTACCCCATGATGTACTCATCCTCAAGCCATCCTAAGTGTATATGACTTTCTTCTTTCAGACGAATACAATCGTAGTTATGTTAAAAACTACTGGCTCTTTCAAGCTTTATAATGGCAGTGGGTAGTGATTTTTCCACATTTTGGAAGGAAGTAATATACACGTAGGATAGTTTGAGGATGAGTAAATCATGGGGTAATTTTCATTTTTGGGTGAACTATCCCTTTAATACATTTATTCAGCAAGGATGCCTTTTTTAAAACCATTTACTGTAAAATGTTACGAATCTCGAAAAATCAGCACAACTGTTTTCAATATTAATAATAATAAGAAAGGTTTCTTGAGTACAAAATCAGCATATTGGAATGATTTCTGAAGGATCATGTGACACTGCAGATTAAAGTAATGGCTGCTGAAAATTCAGCTTTGCCATCACAGGAATAAATTACATTTTAAAATATATTAAAATAATTATTTTATATTGTAATAATATTTTACTATTAGTGTTTTACTGTATTTTTAATCAAATAAATGCGATACTTTTTGAAAAAATATCAAAAAATCTTACCGTCCATAAACTTTCAAATAAACTTTTTTTTATGATAATTGTGTCTATCTCATGATCACTGATTTTATATGGTAACCACTAAATGTGCTAAATAAGGTGTTAAATTAGCTTGACTTGTCACAGCACTTTCAAGTAGAAAATTCTGGGCCAAATTTAAAAGGTTCTACATGCTTAAATGATCACTAATAATAACTATAAACATAAAATGCAATTAAGTCATTATGTTAATTAACTGCAACTATGTAGTCAACTTTACATATGTGGATGACTTTGTAAGTAAGCTACCATAGAACAACTTTTGACCTGGAAAAATCTTGCATAACACTGATTGATATTAAGTTGATTTAAGGTTTCTTTAAATGTGTATTGTGTGTGGCAATGGAAGTAGTGCATTTATTTTTGTAATAATTTCCAATGGCATTTTGAAGTCAGAAAATCTGCTTCATTGCACCACATTAATACTGCTCTTCCTTGGCTGCTGTGAAAAAGAAATACCACAGTGTTTTCCCCTTCTAACCGCCTAAGCTTTGAGAATGAGCTACGGTTTATCGCACAGCTCATGCATCCTGAAACAAGTTCAAACCGCAACATGTAAGGGAAGATTCACTGCTCTCTTTTCAGGCACGCAGACAGGAAGCCCTTCCCTCCGTTGTCAGAAATGGGATCTGTCTCCTGCATGAACAAGCTACGCTACGCTGTTCCTTAAACCCCATACCTACGTGCCTCACAGGACTCATTGTGACAGTCACAGCTGCGTCCTTCTACCAGATCCTCCCCTTCCCTATTTTTTGAAAATGTGCTGCCATGTTTTTCCCTCCCTCCCTTTGTCTCATCAAAACCCCTGAGCCTGACACTTCAGAACAGATATGGAGACACACCCAACACTGTCAGCACTGGACACCCACATAATAGCAACTGCTCATCGCCCTCTTCTGCTGTGGCAGGGTGCTGAAAGGGAGTGTAAGAACATTTTGGACAGATGATTTGGAATGGAAGAGTGAAAGGGGAAAGCAAACATATGGCAAACTGAAAAATTAATTAGCCCAATTACAATCTCCATTTCATTTTCTGCTTAATAACTTAATGATAGGGTTCTCACACTTTCAGACCAATGAATTTCCATGACTTCACCTTTTCCAGTCATTCATGATCACTGGACAAGGAATTTAAAAAATCTGTTTTATAGAGACTGCACTCAGAAAAAGTCATTTCTAGCTGGTGAAATATTTTAAAGCAGACCACAGTAAAGGGGAAAAAGTTATTTGCTGATGGGCTGTGATTCTTGCATAGCACATTCAAGAGCTATGAATGAAAGCTATATGGGTGTAAATGTTGCTGAGCTCCAGCACAAACCTGCAAAAGACGAGCAGCATTCTATGCAATTCGTCACAGTTGTTTACTGACTGTAAATGAAACACTCTGTTATTTAAAAAAGAGGGAAAAAGTTAATTTGCCTAAATAACTTGCTTCCCAAAAAAGCAATATGCAGTAACTATAGGCAAGAAAAAAGTTGGTTTTAGTGCAGATGTTGTAGATGATGTAATTTTCTGAATCAGAATTTCCCATGACTTTTTTTTCCAAGACTGAAAAAAATCACAATTTTAAAATTCTTCTTAAAATTTATTTTTCCAAATTTTCCAATGTGATGCCTATAAGGAGAAAACTCAATAGAAAGCCACAGTTTCTCATTTCAATATCGCAGGACCTCTGCTAAGAAAGTTATACTAAACAAAAACAGCATGTGACCAGGACAGTAAATCACGGGAAATCAGCATGAGAGCAAACTATATTGTTTAATCCTCTTTCAGTCCCCATCACCCTGTACGAGCTTCCACTCTGTCATTCATTAGAGACTAAAGCCTGGATTGAGAGAACAGCTCACTGGAGACTAGAGAACACAGGATGAGAGGAAGCTCCTCATACCTCATCATGTCTCATAAGCCTTTACTTACACGTATTCATCTATGCAGTGACAAAGTGAATCCAACTGATGTTTAACTAGGTTAAGATGGTATTTGTCTAACAATGCAAAGATTCTCAGAAACAACTTTTTAAATTATATATAAAGAATAAAGGAATCTATCTATTTATCTAGCTATATATCCATGCATCTACACACCTATTCCTCTGTCTACACTCTCAGGAAAAGAGGTACAAAAGCTGTCATTGGGGCTTTGCTTTTTTAAAAGGTACCAATAGGAAGACAGGAGGCAGAGGGATTTAGGGAACA
This sequence comes from Sinocyclocheilus rhinocerous, assembly GCF_001515625.1. Classification (NCBI taxonomy): domain Eukaryota; kingdom Metazoa; phylum Chordata; class Actinopteri; order Cypriniformes; family Cyprinidae; genus Sinocyclocheilus; species Sinocyclocheilus rhinocerous. Next base: position 467,676 of record NW_015647052.1, read on the forward strand.
TGCCTTGAACAGAGAGAGGCAGAAAACATCAGACTGGCTCGAAATGAGAAACACTGGAGAAAGCAAATGTTTCCTGTGACACTTCCTCTTAAAAATGTAAGCCATAAACATTTGTTTGCCCTTCACTGTGCAGGAGTATAGGGAATGTTGCACACTCATGCTGGTGAACGCTTTCATATTTTCACACAGGGAGATCAAATCTCACGTATAAATGAAAGCCAATGTTTTCTTGGAGATTTCTTGGAGGTGTGGAATGGAAATGTGTCATGTGTTTTATGCCCTATGATTTAACCAATAAATGTTTGTACTCTAAATTATATAGCTTTACAAAACTAATTTCAATACATATTAAATTATATTAGTTTACAATCTATTGAAGTTAGTTCTGCTAAGTAAGTTTTTTGCTTTTAGTTTCTTCAAAGTTTAATATAAAAACTAATTTAAGTCAGTACAATTTGCTAGAAAAAAACAAATTAAAGGGATAGTTCACCCAAAAATGAAAATTACCCCATGATGTACTCATCCTCAAGCCATCCTAAGTGTATATGACTTTCTTCTTTCAGACGAATACAATCGTAGTTATGTTAAAAACTACTGGCTCTTTCAAGCTTTATAATGGCAGTGGGTAGTGATTTTTCCACATTTTGGAAGGAAGTAATATACACGTAGGATAGTTTGAGGATGAGTAAATCATGGGGTAATTTTCATTTTTGGGTGAACTATCCCTTTAATACATTTATTCAGCAAGGATGCCTTTTTTAAAACCATTTACTGTAAAATGTTACGAATCTCGAAAAATCAGCACAACTGTTTTCAATATTAATAATAATAAGAAAGGTTTCTTGAGTACAAAATCAGCATATTGGAATGATTTCTGAAGGATCATGTGACACTGCAGATTAAAGTAATGGCTGCTGAAAATTCAGCTTTGCCATCACAGGAATAAATTACATTTTAAAATATATTAAAATAATTATTTTATATTGTAATAATATTTTACTATTAGTGTTTTACTGTATTTTTAATCAAATAAATGCGATACTTTTTGAAAAAATATCAAAAAATCTTACCGTCCATAAACTTTCAAATAAACTTTTTTTTATGATAATTGTGTCTATCTCATGATCACTGATTTTATATGGTAACCACTAAATGTGCTAAATAAGGTGTTAAATTAGCTTGACTTGTCACAGCACTTTCAAGTAGAAAATTCTGGGCCAAATTTAAAAGGTTCTACATGCTTAAATGATCACTAATAATAACTATAAACATAAAATGCAATTAAGTCATTATGTTAATTAACTGCAACTATGTAGTCAACTTTACATATGTGGATGACTTTGTAAGTAAGCTACCATAGAACAACTTTTGACCTGGAAAAATCTTGCATAACACTGATTGATATTAAGTTGATTTAAGGTTTCTTTAAATGTGTATTGTGTGTGGCAATGGAAGTAGTGCATTTATTTTTGTAATAATTTCCAATGGCATTTTGAAGTCAGAAAATCTGCTTCATTGCACCACATTAATACTGCTCTTCCTTGGCTGCTGTGAAAAAGAAATACCACAGTGTTTTCCCCTTCTAACCGCCTAAGCTTTGAGAATGAGCTACGGTTTATCGCACAGCTCATGCATCCTGAAACAAGTTCAAACCGCAACATGTAAGGGAAGATTCACTGCTCTCTTTTCAGGCACGCAGACAGGAAGCCCTTCCCTCCGTTGTCAGAAATGGGATCTGTCTCCTGCATGAACAAGCTACGCTACGCTGTTCCTTAAACCCCATACCTACGTGCCTCACAGGACTCATTGTGACAGTCACAGCTGCGTCCTTCTACCAGATCCTCCCCTTCCCTATTTTTTGAAAATGTGCTGCCATGTTTTTCCCTCCCTCCCTTTGTCTCATCAAAACCCCTGAGCCTGACACTTCAGAACAGATATGGAGACACACCCAACACTGTCAGCACTGGACACCCACATAATAGCAACTGCTCATCGCCCTCTTCTGCTGTGGCAGGGTGCTGAAAGGGAGTGTAAGAACATTTTGGACAGATGATTTGGAATGGAAGAGTGAAAGGGGAAAGCAAACATATGGCAAACTGAAAAATTAATTAGCCCAATTACAATCTCCATTTCATTTTCTGCTTAATAACTTAATGATAGGGTTCTCACACTTTCAGACCAATGAATTTCCATGACTTCACCTTTTCCAGTCATTCATGATCACTGGACAAGGAATTTAAAAAATCTGTTTTATAGAGACTGCACTCAGAAAAAGTCATTTCTAGCTGGTGAAATATTTTAAAGCAGACCATACTAAGGGGAAGAGATTATTAGCTGATGGACCGTGATTCTTGCATACTGCAACCAAGAGCTACGAAAGCCATACAAAAATGTTGCTGAGTTCCAGCACAAAACTGCAAAAGATGAGAAGTTTATTCAATGGATATTATATGCAATTTGTTACAGCTTGTTACTGAATGTAAATGATACGCTCTATCTATCTATCTATCTATCTATCTATCTATCTATCTTTTATTGTCATAATAACTGTACTTCTTTCATAATGTTCATAAGAATTTTAAAATTCAAAAATTTACAATGCGATCCCTGTAAAGAGTAACTAAACAGAAAGTAGTGTTGTCACGATACCAAAATTATGTCTTCAATATGATACCTGACTAAAATATCACAATACCAATACTGAATCAATACCACAACAAAAACCTAAAACAACAGGAAAAGTAAATGAATAAGATTTCAGAACTTCTGTTTTATTTTTAATAAAAAGCTGGAACCTCTCATTTGACTAGCATGTTCCTGCCCTGATTTTTGAGCTATCTACACTCTCAGATAAAAAGGTACAAAATCTGTCAATGGCGGTACCCTTTCAAAAGGTACCAATATTTACCGTTAGGATCAAATATGCACCAATAAGGGGTAAATAAGGTACTACGGTGCCCCCTCCAGTAACAGCTTTTGTACCTTCTTTCCTATCCATCTACCCATCCAGTCATCTACATTCAGTGCTATATATAAAAGGAACTATATATGGTACAGTATCTTTTACGGTCTTGTTTAATATTTTTAAGCTTGAACAGTGTCACTATGAGTAAATGATTGATAAGGACTAGAGGATCACAAAATAACATCTGTCAAAAGTTTCCTGCTGTACAGTGAGACAAACCCAAGATGTACTGCCCCAAATTCACAGCTATGATCAGCAGGAGCCATGGAATGCTAATATAATTAGACAGCAGGCAAGACAGTGGCTCTTTTCCATTTTTTTTCTCCTGAAAGCAAGAACGTGTTCGCATTATAGACAGTGGGGGGCGGTGGGGAATGACCAACTTTACTACAGAACATCTCAAGCAAAGCATCATGGGTGCTGCTCTCTCACTGTATGCAATACTTTAATCCTAACACGTTGAGTTGTGTGGTCCTGTCAGTGTGGCATTGATTCAGATAATGGCCGGCATTAGCCATGTTGTCATTACTGATCACCAAACCAGTGCAACGTCTCATTTTGTATGATTAAACATTAACGCTGTGCGGCATTAGTGATTTGATGCATGCCTGCTTGCGCAGAGCAAATGAATAATTTGTTATCTGTGATGAAACAAACAAATGCTGAGCCAATGGTTGCTTAGTAAACAGTGGAACTAATATTTTTCTGCCAAAACAACAAATAAAAACCATAAGAACATAAATGGGGCCCTGGCACACAGATCAAAAGAGGCAAACAGATAAAGCAACTGTGCTGTCCTTAAAAGGAAATGCTGTATTTTAAATCACAACATGCTGCAGGTATTTAGACTTTGCTGAAAAATATCAGGAAAGTCTTGTTCTTATCAGACAAACCATTGAAGTATGTTTGCTTTTTATCAAACACCTCAAAGAGGTGCCAGTGAAAGTTTAAGGGAAGACAACAACACATACTCAACCTAACAAACAGATTATGATTCTAAAAGCAAACTTTTAATCATAAACACTACCAAAAACAGAAAACCGTCTATTTTAGCTCGATCTGAGGGCAGCTGAGGCAACACCAGTTGAAAGCGGCAGATAATCAGGCAGATAGGTGGCAAACGTACGTACCAAGTCCTGGGTGGGCAGTGAAAGGCTGCTGGCCCTCACGTCCTCCACATCCGGCTCCATGTTCTCCTTCTCCTCTCCAGGGGAGGGAGAGGCGTCCGGACCAGAGCATGTGCTCACTAGGTCGGGCAAGCTGGTGGACGGGTACTTGTGGAAGTCCACTTCGGATTCATCCTGGGAAAGGAAGGAAGAGCAGCTGGAGAAAGCATGTTGTGTGCCGTCGTTGAGCCTGTGAGTATTTTTAACTTTATCTCAGAAAGCCGAGCGGCGAGGCCATCAGTGCTTCACTGTTCAATTTTTTAGCTGCTACAACATCTGCTTTTGACATCTTAATGTGCTTGAATGTCTTTATACAAGGACCACATCAAGAGCTGCTCATCATTCAAGCGTGAAGATGCTTCCCAGTGCAATGACACACAATTATTGATATAGTATGAGGTCGATTTGCTTATGAATTCAAACTCACCCTGCTGGCCACTACCAGCTGCACAAGTCCAGCAGTGGAGCGCAGGATGGCTACAGCCTCCTGGTGTGAGAGTCCAACCAAGGAGTGACCGCTTATCATCAGTAACTCGTCACCTGCCTTCAGTCGGCCATCTCTGAAATCAAAAAACATCCAAAGCATGATCAGGTCATCCCCATCTCAGTAGAAATAAAGTGGTAAACTTTGATAAAATGTGATGTGTAATGCTATAACACAGATTTTATAATGTTTTTATAATAGAATCACATGATGAATGAGTTTGAACAGTTTTGTGAAGTTTTGAGTTTACTTTAAGCATTTATAGGCTTTCGGGTACACTAACTCAAGATCATGTTTTTAAATGACCCTGTTATACCAGTCCAAATGCAAAGGGTCAACTTAAAAAAAAAAAAAAATTTATTGACCTTGAGAGTCCAAAGAATTGTACTGCACTGGTTTTATTGATGTTGAGCAAAACTCCTAGGACTAGTTCGCAAAAGTAGGTTTTTTTTACATACCAGAAATGAAATCAGAGATAGCCATTTTGTTTGTCTAGAGCCAAGGATTCCAATGATATAAGACACTTGACTCTATGACAAGTTACGGAGTTATGAGTGATTTTGCGTTTTTCATCGCTGTAGCGCCCCCTATTGTCCGATTGGTGTGAGTCTTTGCCAGTCTCTCCCCAAATTGAGCTCTACCATCAGGCCGTTTCAAGTGCCTTATGGTTTGGTCTGCACAATCAGTTTTACGGCAGAAAAATAATAAAAATCCTTACAATTAATAGGGTTTCAGCGCTTTGCGATTGAACCCGTAATTAATGACAAAATGTATTTGAACTGAGAGAATACAGAACATATTCCAAACTATTTTTATATTTGATGTCCTTGATGACCATGTGTCATGTGCCAAGAGAAGGAATTATCTACTTTTGGAGCTTCAAAATTGTCTAAAATTAATTCTGGATCATCCACATTAATTTTAACTATTTATTCATCTAGATCAGTGGTTCCCAAACCTGTCCTGGAGGCCCCCCTGCCCTGCACCTTTTGTATGTCTCCCTTATCTAACACACCTGATTCCACTCATCAGCTCATTAGTAGAGACTGCAAGAACTAAATTGGGTGTGTGTCTGATTAGGGAGACATACAAAATGTGCAGGGCAGGGGGTCCTCCAGGACAGG
>NW_015647052.1:473593-532390 GCF_001515625.1 Sinocyclocheilus rhinocerous
AGCAGTGTTTCTCAACCCTGGTCCTGGGCGCCCCCCAGCACTGCACATTTTGTGTGTCTCCCTAATCAGACACACCTGATTCAACTCATTAGCTCATTAAAAGAAACTCCAGGACCTGAAATGGGTGTCAGATAAGGGAGACATACAAAATGTGCAGTGTTGGGGGATGCTCAGGACCAGGGTTGAGAAACACTGATCTAGAAGGTGCAAATGATGCAATAACCATTGAGTTCAGAGCAAAGGGAGACTAGTTGCATCATGCTTTTATCAAGAAAAAGAATTTAGGCATAATATCCCACAAAGACATCTCTGTCTCTGCTACATTCTTCCATTTCCAAATGTCCTGCAGTTTGGATCGTTCCAGCCTGACCACTCAAGTGAAGCTTCATTACGATGAACAGTGTGCAGTGAAGAGAGAAAGATTCAAAATCGTAAAGCCTCTCACTGGTCAAAATCCTCAGGGCTTCAGTCACAGACGAAGGAATCTGAGGTTATCTCAGTGTCAGCCATTATATAAGAGCAGGAAACTTCATAACTACCCACATCATGCTGTATTGATGGCCCTGATCTGACCACCAGGCCACCTCTTGCTCCACACTAGAAAGAAAGATTTGGAAAGCAGCCAGTTTGACCAATATGCATGATTAATGTCTACAGGTTTCTCAGAAATGGCCCCTTATTAAAACTGTGTGGGAGAAAATGTTGTACAGCTCAATTATAACAATAAACCCTAGTGCTGGTCAACCCAAATATAGCCCGCTCTGACTGTAGGTGATGTGGGGGAGCTGCGTATGTATTTTCCAACAGATGTGCAACATCTCATGAATTTGTATATCTGAAATCAGTTAATTTTTTTGGGTCCCGAGGCAAAGCCACAAGGGTCTAATTTCCCTGAACACATCTATTTAACTTAACACATCACCTAGGGGGAGTAATTCACATTCTTCGAGGCAGAAAGGGTTCATTTCAGCTTTTGGCTTATTATCACCATCAGGTTGTTGTGCTTCCTCCAAACTTTGTCAAAGTGTGCATTAATGAATCACAAAGGGAAGCAAGTCAGCAAATTCTTCAATGTGTTGCAGCTTAAAACAGAGTTTGAAGGGAGAAACACATGTGAATGAGGAAGAAAAGATTTCTACAGTATTAAAAAAAAAAAAAATTGTTATTCCTTATACAATGTTTGTATAAGTGAAGGAATATTTCACGTTAGAATCACATGCTGACTCTGTCTAGCTTTGCAAAATGACAGCAATTTGCTTACCACGGTACTGCAGATCACTAGATGTGGAAATCACCAGGAAGCCGGGGATATGGTATTTCATTGATATCTGGGTGATTATGACAATATTGTGATTTTTTTTTTTTGTATATGTATTCAAAATTACATTGTTTATCTGTACCTCATACCAGTGCTTTGCATGTAATGCATGTTTATTTTATGATATGTTGTATATATATTTTATGATATAGTGTGCATCACAAATAAAAAAATATAAAAATAAAATAATGTAAACAGTACAATTAAATATTCAATATTCACAAACACTGTTAAATTACCATAATTACTAATATGATACTATTTACTTTATAATTGATCAGTGTCAGTAAATAGTGATTATTTAATTATACATGCTCATTTTACTAGTTTTTACATCTACACGTACACAGGTATTATTATAAACGGGGTTTTTCCTTCTTCCGTTTTAAAAAAAATCTCTTGTCCACATGAAAACGCAAATGCATGCTATGAAGCACTGTCAAGAGCATGCCAAACCAACAGGTGGCGATATAATCTCAACCGTAAAGCCATGTTGGCCGATCAGAAGCCTGAAAAAGTCTCCAGTAGGTGGAGATAACAGCTCAGGCTTCGACGTCACAAGCCAAAAACTCCGGTTTCGCTGTCTACACGATAACACTGCAACCGGAGTTTTTGAAAATCTTCACCCTGGCAGGCGTTTTCAAAAATGTTCGATTTCAGTGAACTGGTGCTGCGTCTGCGTGTGGACGAATGGCCAAACCGCGTAGAAAAAGCTGCGGTTTTAAAAATAACCGCGTTCGTGTGGACAGGGCCTTAGATTACCTATGCCATCATAGTTATTAAAAACATATAATAATTAATATAATAATAAACGTCTGATAACTCATGAACTGGTCATAATCGTATATATGGCAGCGTGACTATTTTGTGTGCACCCATGTGAGGGTGTCACAATGGCTTTGAAGATTAATGAGTATCGTGGATGTGGAGGGCACTCAAGACTCCCTGACGCTCGCATATGCATGAGATGCTGATTGAGCAGGGTCACCACAGCACCTACAGTTGCCACGGCAGCAAATGAAAACTTTTGCAAATGAAATCAGTTTACCTCTGTGCAGCTCCTCCCTCCTCCACGTGGGCCACGATGATACCGTGAGGAGAGCGCTTGGACCCTCGACCGCCCGTGATCTGGATACCCAGTCCATCCTGACCCTTCACCACGTGCATCTTCCAGATCCGGCTGCCCTCACGGGGCTGTAGAGAACAGGGGGATATTTATCCGTATGGTGCAACAATCAGGAATGTTCTTCATTATATAACACTAAATAAACCGCAAGCCCTGCAGCAGCTGTTTTGTGGTTAAACTTACATTACAGTTCTCAAAATGCTTCCTATTTTATGCTGCATTTCTTGCAAAAATAACTACTGATCATCTCTGAACAGAAGTTTCAGCAAATTAAGAAACATTATACAATTTTTTTTACAGCTTTTTACCTCCAAATAAGAAAAAAGATTTTGTAAAGTTAAAAGGAAGAACTGAACTGATGTATTATCCATGTTTTTTTGTTTGTTTTGTTTTACTCAGACTGACTTCGTCCTTTGGAGAGTACATTAATCAGAAGGAGGAAAACTTTAGGAGCACCTGTTTCTGACGGATTCAACAGCCACTTCTTTCACTCTCTGAGCTGCACGTCATCAGTCTTAATATGTTCACTGCCATTACTGTTCATTAATGCTCTTGTCCTTCGATAAAATATGAAATTTAGTCTCAAATATGAATTCAGGTTCATCAAATTAATAAGTCAAATGTTTTGGATCTGAAGTGTAAGGGACAAAATATGTTTACTTGTGCAGTTTGTTCTTTCTTCCTGTCTGCTGTGGCATTAACTGGAAAAAAAAGCAAAATGAGGTGAGGTTTTTGTGATTTTTTGTCTATTATGATGGCTAAATAGCTTTTAACAATAAATAAAAGATGTTATTACTCTCTGCTTTTGAATGAATAACTGACAGCAAAATAACTGACTGTTAAATGGAAGTGATCCTGATTCTCAACTCCAGTTGTAGGAAAAACAAACATCTTCCTTACTGAACTTAAAAAGTCCATAACATATAATAATGTCATGACATTCAGTGTGCGTTTTTTTCCGTCAGGCTTTACATAACAATCAACTTATGCAATATAAAAAGTGATTTAATAAAGTCATTCAATATTTTAAATACGAAGACAAGGCACAAATCACAGTTTACTATAAAACTATTTGAGAAAAACAAATAGCAATTAATTATGCAAACAATGAATACCAAGTGCTTTCATCACCTGTAAAAATGTAAAGTGACTTTGGTAGCACTGCAGGACTACTGTAGCAGTCTTACTCGAAAGGCAGTGTTTGAATGCATGAATTCATTTCAGCCAGCGAGCCATTTATAGCTATTGTGCCTGACATCAAAGCTTTTCTAACAGTAACACTTACACAGAAGCCCATGAATTTTCAAAAACCATTTCAAAGACGTGTAATGAAATTAGCCTAAAATATATTTTTAAACAATATTCCAAACAATTATTCTCTTGTCATACTAATTTGATCTTACATAACCTTTCATTTTGTTACCATGTTGTCATTCAAAGCTCTGTTTTAGTGTCTGTATGCACAGAGTTAAAGGAAATATTGGGTTTTTTTCAATGTTAAAAATGGCTAACATTAGAAGCCAAAACATACTGAAACACAGGCAAGATGTTAACATGGTGGAAGAAAAAAAAACACTGGTATTCTTTACAGACTTCACAAACTTGCCACAATTACTTTTTAGGTATTAGCTAAATATTCTATTGTATAAAAGATTTAAAGAATTTTTTTTAAAGAAATGATTACTTTTATTCAATAAGAATGCATTAAATTGATCAAATGTGACAGATTTTTTTTTGTAACAGTGTAAAAGTCTTTACTATTGATCTTTTCAACTTTTCATCCATCAAAGTGTCGTGGAAAAAAAGTTGTCAAGGTTTTCACCAACATATTAAGCAGCACATTAATTTCAACATTGATAATATGAAACATAAGCACCAAATCAGCATATTAGAATGATTTCTGAAGGATCATGTGACACTGAAAACTGGAGTAATGGCTGCTCAGCTTTGCCATCACAGGAATAAATTACATCTTTAAAATATATTAAAACAGAAAACAGTACTTTTAAATTGTAATAATATTTCTTTTTTTTTCCATTCAGTTTTACTGTATTTTTTAATTAAATAAATGCAGCCTTGGTTAGCATAAGAGACTTCTTTTTTTTTTTTTAAACATAAAAAGAATCTTACTGACCCCAAACTTTTGAATGGTAGTGTATGTCTGTCTATTCAGCCTAGATAGAGGGTGCTTCTAGGTTTCTAGCCTGCTTAGAAGAGCTCATTATTTTTGCGATTCCGCTTGGTGCCTCTTGTGGCGCAGAAACACCTTTAAGACTCCTTCCCAACATGACAGTTGGGTTAGCACACACCTCAGAACTATAAACATGCTGCCACTTGTTCACGTTTCCTTTGAAATCTGTCTAGGAGAGGGGCATGTTCTCAAGGAAAGCCTGTCGGCAGGATGAATCACCGACACGGGATATCTGACTGAGATGGTCTGCTGCCGCCTCTCTTCTCACGTTCTCACGCTTTTCCTGTTCACTGTCAAAATAAACTTGCACATCCTCCCACTGACATGCTCCTACCCAGTGCTTGCACAGACACATTAATGCTACTAATTACTTGCATGGTAATCTCTGTAGCACTGTATAGGAAATGTATTTTATTACATTGGAAAAGTGTATTTTAGAGGGAGCACATCATTAATGTTAGACATGACAGATTAAATTTAACAGTGTTATTAAATTACATTTTATTAAATTATTTTTAAGATTATAGCTGCAGTCCGTAAGTTTTGCCTCTTTGTCACCATCTCTGTTTGAAAACCTGGAATTGCAGCTGTGTGCTGAATTATCTAGCTTGCGTGGGTTGTGAGTCGGCGCGGCTCCGGCACGGATGAATCTAATGTTCTGAAGAGTATGTGTGGCAGTCAGTCACCGCACCGGTGTGGATATTTACTGTACTTCACCAATTCTAAACAGGGCTGTTCTCACTCCTTCATGCCTTCTCTCCCTCTTTTTCCCTCCATCCCTCTACCCATTTTTTCCTTGCTCTTCACTACCCTCTTTTTACAACTAAATATAATTTCCCATAGGACTGTGGGTCACCGGCAGGCCAACTAGTGTTTGAGATGTGATACAGATCCTGTGTTGAAGGTTCCAGACCTTCTCTCTTTTTCTCAAAACCCACAGCCAGACCCAGCAGTGTGCGGAGGGGCCGCAGACAGACAGAGGCCTCGTATCGTGGTTTTAATACCTTTGACCCGGCACTGAGACCGATGCTGCACTTAAACCTGTGTCTGTGATCAGAGGCCAGTTTCCTCCTGCCCTCCAATAAAACCTTCAGCGGTAGTTACACGCCGTGATATACTGCCGAGATACGAAACACAGACACACACACATTCACTTAAAACACACCCACACACCAGAACATCTCCATGATATACACACGCGTTTCATCTTGACACTCATGTGCCCTTAGCCTTTCTGATTTAGTTCCAGCTGTCACAGGTGCTGCAGACAGTGCGAAACCGCCCTATTTCCTCTCATTCCTGGCACGTTTCTGCAAGGTTTCACTTAAAAGTCACACTCCAAATTTAAAATGCAAATATATAAAGAGTTGTTTGGTGCAATTATGGCTATTGCATTTTCTTGAAGCGTCATTTAGATGGCAGAGAGATTAGCATAAGACGATGCAGCGGTAAGCGATTTGTGTGCGTTTTACAGGGATTCAGTATGCTTTGAAGCTTTCTTTCCCTCCTCTTCTTATTGCACAGCTGTATTGATTTAGTCCACGACAACAGCGTGACTAGCAGGAGAAATCAGCAGGCTCAAAAACACAGATAACAGAAAAAAAATTAAGAGAGAGAAAGAATAAGCAGCCTGGAACGGAAGGGAAGGGAGGTGAAGAGATGGAAAACTGATATTTACAGAAAGAAAATATTAGCATGATTTAAAATGGTGGAGATGACTGATTTATGGGTAAATTGTTATTTTGAATCAGTTATTTTAAATGATTCAGCAAAACTGATTCATTTGACTAAATCGAAATCTGTGAAAAGAGATCTTTCTTTGCTTGAGAGCATCAGTCTTGAACTTAAATTTATAATAAATATGCATAATGCAATGTAAATCTGCTTTATTTATACAACTAAATCAAAAAGATTGTGACATCAGCAGCCTTTAAAACTACACTGTATAACTTTGGCCCATTATGATTTAAAACTAAATCTGCATGCCTCTTACTAAATAATGTTGCATGGATAAATGTGGTTCGAGGCACCGGTGCACAGATGGATATAGAACATCTCGTCTTTTTTTGTTGCTGTTTTTACAAACATTATTTTGAAAATTTGTCATTTTGAATGATCCATGGTCAATTTTTCTTGTTTGTTATGACAACAAACTTTCAGCTTCACGCTACCCACAGCCTGAGGCTGAGCTACTTTTTTCTGTGTAGGAACACAATGTTACACAGATGGGCAAATAGCATGCAAATAATATGAAATTTCCTGTGAAATCTGTCCAGACACTTCTAAAATATAAATCGTTATTATAGGTTTATCATATATGGGTAAAGACCTGATTTGGAAGATGTTTTTTTTGCACTCTGAGTAAAAAAAAGTTAGAAAAAAATGCCATACACAGGGACTTTTTAAATGGTGAATCAAAGTGACGAACAATTTTTTGATTCATATGAATTAACCAGATTTCACAAACAGGTTTGTGTGCACTGAACACAGAGCACTTCCTATGTCAGAGGTCACCAGAAAGATGGACACCTTGGATATAAATCAGTGCAATAGATCATGCAAACACTTTAAGTTGAAAGTAGACCCTGAAATCACAGGGTCTACTAATTTATCTAATTAGATTCTAATGATCAATCAGATGTGAGGTAATGTGAGGTCAGCAGGAAATGGAGAGCGAGGTTAAAGACTGATCTCTGACCTTGAAGGAGTCTCGCTGTGGGATCCTGGGCAGAATGATTTATGAGAATAAACCCAGCAAGTGACACATAAAATCACTGTTTGGCTGTGATTAAGCTGTTGTGTGTGTCCAAGAAAGTATTTGTTGATATGGTTGATTTTTATGAAAGAATCAGTAATTCTGTGTATTTGTTGCAGATCAAACCGGATGAGCGTGTGCTGATAACCGAGCGAGGTTTGCTGATTCGTTGGCTCCATCGTAGCGACGCAGGTTCATACTTCTGCACCTCCCAGGAGCACAGCTTCACCCGTACCCTGCTCCACCTCTCTCTTCACATCCTGGACCGCGGACAGATCCACGCACACCAACCTGCTATACGGGAATCATCAGAAATTCCGTCCATGACTGAACCCCGTCAGCGCTATAAAGACTACTTGAGCATGTTGAGCGGCCCTGTGCGCTCTCTGGATGAGTACTGCGAAACGCTCTGGCACAAAGAGAAGAAGCAAAAACAGAAGGGCAAATGGAAGCATGTTCAAGAGCTCCGCAAGAGCAGGAACCGACGCCACCACTAGAGGCGCCAATGAGGCCTGGAATCGAGTGTGAGGTTAGACGGGTCACAATGCCCATGGAGCCTCTGGATGTGGATTAAAATGAACTCTAAACCAAATACAAAGACAGAAATTAATCATCTCTTGACCAGTCAAGCAAAAAATCTTTCAGAAATATTGTTTTCGTTTGGACCAGTCCCTTAAAAAAAGTGACGCACAGATTCTTTACCATTTAAAAATGAACCTTTTGCAAAAATGCCCACTTGAACACCAGTCATCTTGATTGATCTTGAAAATACGTCAGAATCTATTAGTTTTGTTAAAGCCCCTTTGGGCAAGGTATGGTATACTAAAATTATATTCCTGTAAATCTATAAACAATGTTCAAAACAAAGATTTTTCCAGTCTAAAAATGTCTGGATTGGGGACGTTTTTCAAAACAACATAACACCAGTTCATTGCGCTTTAATTTTAACCAAGAGTAAGATTGCATTCATGTTGAATGTATGTAAATATTTATATTATTTGTACATGAGATTGTGCATGCTTTAGGATTATTTACATAGAATTCTCTTTTGAGATTACAGCTTTAGCCAAGCATTTAAATTTCACTGAGTAAATTACATTATTTTTGTATTTTTGCAATGTCTTACTGTAGGTAATTTGTTTATGGCATATGACGATATTTAAAATGACCATGGTGTTGAAATAAACTTTTAATTTCTACTTAACTGTGCAACCAAGAAAAGAAAATGACTTTATTATTTAAAGAAATTATTTACACAATAGTTCACAATAGTTCTGTCTTCCTCTCTCCATGTCAGTCAAACCAAGTATGATTTTTTTTCCTTCAGGTAAACACAAAAGAATGTTTAGCAGAACGTCCAGACTGCTTTTCCATACAATGACAGTTTATGTTTACCATGGTCTTGTCAAGCTCCAAAAAGAGTATATTTCACGTCTTCTGAAGGTATATGATAGTGTATGAAAAAAGTATGTGGTGAGTAGATGACAGTAATTTTTTGGTGAACAATCCTTTCAAGTAATCCTTGATTGGCTATGGCACAGAATGGAAGATATATAATTTATTCAATTCATTGTTTTCAAATTAGCATTCCATTATTTAATATAACGGCAGATGTTTTTTGTTTTGCCATTGTTTATTCACAAAATACCATAAAAATGATTTGCTATTACCACATTAAATAGAACATAAATAGTCTTCAAAATGCTGCTTTTTATTTTAAATTTTATAGTTTTATAAAATGATATCTTATCATTTTATATTTAGATAAAGATGGAGTTTTGATACCAGAGTATATTATTTTTGTCTCACTCACTGTTGCACATTATTATTATTCTTTAGTTTGGGTTAAACAAATCAATTTTGCTTGGTTGGAACAGCAGCTACGCTAATTATGTCTCTATTTGTTTCTCTGTTTTTGCCACGGGGATTTACACAAGCTTCAGTCTGGATCTAGAACACCTGAGAAGAGATGATGCCAACCCCTCAGATGATGCCAACCCTGAAACTACATACAGAACTACCACATTTTGCTATTTTGCACATTTAATTATTTTATAATTGCTGTTAATAGTGTTCATCGTCTTTTTTATTACGTCTTAAATTGATTTTTCCGTACATTTCTGCCATATGTACATTAATTGACAGTCACCACTGATAAGCTACCACTAAATATTGTAGAAACTTAATTTGCTGTAAAGTTGCTTTGCAATGATTTGTATCGTGAAAAGCGCTGTACAAATAAACTTGACTTGACTTGACTTGACTTTATGTTTACAGAAGTGACGTAATGATGCAGCGGCATGCTCGAATTTCCCACGAAAGCCTACCTGTACCACTCAAATTAGAAAACATTATTATAAGCTGACCGTTGTGAATCGGGCTAAAGTAAGGCGATAGTTTTGAACACTGGCTGGTTATGTAATTGCTCAAATATTGATTTCGGATCATTTTTAACCAAAAAAAGTTACGTAATATCCAATAACAAGCAATAATAATAATAATTTAAAAAATCTAACAATCAGCCTAAAACTAATATGGTACCCATATTGTGCATCCCTATTAAAAATATAACCCACCTCAAGCCCTTCAAAGAGCATGTATTTGCTAAATCTGTGTGGGAGAACTTTTTTAAATTTTATTTTAAATGTTAGTTAAGGACACAGTTATACAATTAAGCATATGGATTCAGTCTGTTGTCCTCTCATGTGGCTTTCCGAAAATGGCTTTTTGCAGAATCTCATGGAACCCGCACCTTGTCGGTTTTTGAAATCCCGTGGTATTGGTCAAAATCAGACCCATACAGCTTTTTAGGACGACCCCTCCAAGCAGTTCTTCCAACCACTGACACATGAATACATCTAGAAGAACCCTTATGGTTATTTTGAGTGAGCCACTCAGTCTAATGTCACAAGGCTTACATGCTCCAAGGAACACTAGAGGTCCAAAGAAGAATCAAATCGGAAACATATGCAGTTAGCCGCACTGTGGGGTCCAAACTTCTAATTACATCATGAGCATCAACCAACCACTCATTCAACCTCAAAGCAAAGTCAATGGCAGAGTGCGCAAATGTTCAAATATGTGCACTTTAAGGGTGTTTCCAAAGACTTTAAAGTGCCCTCTTTTCTGTTTATTTGCTTAGCTTTTTAATAGAGGCCATAATCTGTGCAACTTTTCCGCAGACACAACAGACTTCAAACAGTTTGGCTTTATAATATAAAACACATTATAATGTGGACCGTTTTATAATTTACACTATTTCATAATATATAATATAGCTTTTTAAAATAGAGTATGTATTTAATATATTTTTTATTTAATATGTTTATTATCTAAAATGTAGAAATTGTATTAATACATAATTATTTTTCATAAATAAAACATTTCTATATCATATACTAATTTTAAATATTTTAATGTTTACATAATATTCTTTTAAAGTCCTAGTAGATTCAAGCATTCATTCAATTCTGCACTTTTTTGAATAACCAGTTCCAACAGCTTACATTAAAACAATAGTTTTCTTACTGTTATATTTCTTACCTGGCTGGAAGGTTCACTGTTTATTGACTCTGTTTTGTAGCTTTCAGACAGGGGTGAGTGGAATCGGCTAGGTAGGGTGGCTGTGTTCCCCACTTTCATGTGATTGGATATCAGCTCTGAGGAGCCAATGACTGGACTATAATCGGTCGGTGTGTCCTGAGGGGTGCTGCTCTCTGGGGACGTGACCTCTGCCTCCATGGAGCTGTAGCCATTCTCATGCTCAAAGTCCCGGCTATCTTTACTGTCTTTGCTGTCACGAGTGAAGGAGGAGCGGGAAATGACACCAAATTTACGGGTTCGTTTGCCGTTCTGTCCATTCTGTGTGGGGCTGCCTGCAGGCTCGGAGGAGACATTGCGCTGGTGCTCATTAGAGACGTCCACAGATTTGCCTCCACTGCCATTGCATGGAGGGAGAGGAGCCTTGCGTTTAATTCTTCGCAGCATGATCAGGTAGATGCAGCCTCCATTCCAGCACTGGTCTGCCAAGTAACTGTGAAGAAATAAGAAAGAAAATGATCAAACTGCTACTACACGATCCCAATGAAAGTCAACCGGTTTGATTCCAAAATAAACATGTTTTGTCCCTCAGTACTAAGGATTACAGAGCTGTCCATCAAATCAAACATTTACAATCACATTAAATACACTGCCCTGCAGTCAAATGCATTTTTACAGATCACACCCAGGTGACCTATTTTCTCTGTGGAACACCAAAAAAGAATTTTTAAATAGTATCTTGTCCCCTCTTTTACATGTAAGTGAATTAAGACTTGGGATGTAAAGCTGTTAAAACCTAAAAACATATCCACTGTAGCTCTGTTTTGTGCATTCAAGAGAGCTCATGAGAAGTCCACAGTCCACAAAACCAGTCCAAATTCTTGTTTATAAATCCGATCTGGTTCTTGAGGTCAAACACTGACTCGATGATTTGGCTAATATCGACCTAAATTTTGGTCTATTTCTCAGATAAAGTTATTGTATGACTTCAGAAGACTTGGAATATAACAAGTTGCTTGGTCCACTTTTATGATATATTTATGGTACATATTGTCAGTCCTCATACTAAGAAGGGCACGCATGATATTTAATGGTTAAAAAAATAAGCAGCACAACCGTTAAAAATATTAATACATGTTTCTTGAGCATCAAATCAACATATTAGAATGATTTCTGAAGGATCTGTTTAGCCATCACAGCAATAAATTACATTTTAAAATCTATAACATTTTCATTCATATTTATTAATATATGAATATTTCACAACATTATTGTTTTTACAGTATTTTTGATCCAACAAATACAGCCTTGGTGAGACTCTTTTGAACAATAGTGTATATTGCACCTTATGTGTTTTATGTTAGATCATCCGACAAAATCATACAAGTTTTAGAACAACATGAGGAAGAGAAAAATGAAGATATTTTGTGAAATGTTTGGTGTTCCACAGAAGAAAGTAAGCACTGGTTTGGAATGGCATGACAGCAAATAAATCATAACTTCATTTTTGGGTGAACTATCCCTTTAAAGCAGACCAAATAAAAACATAGACAAACTGCTGAACAACCATCTAGCCTTAAGAAATGTTATATTAGGTCAAAAGAGCACACACACCTTGAGTTTAACTGATGTCAGTGTCCCAGGGTCAAATGAATGAACAGTGTCCTTCAATATTATGGTAACACTACATCCAGTGCTGCACACAGACCTAACTAACTGTGGCTGAGGGAATTGTTTCCCTAGTTTTCCATGCTTTCAGCCGTACAATAGCATAGGGGAGTGGACTTTCTATGACAATGACGAGCCATACTGACAGTGCTGATGTAACACAACAAAGCATTTGCTTACATCCCCTAAAAAGCAAGCCAGACAGTGGAGGAGATACTAGGGCTGCATGATTATGACAAAAATTATAATTGTCGATTATTCCCTTGAAATTGTAATTGTGATTATTATTTACGATGATCACAATTTATATTGAGTGATGTTTATACCATTGTTTGGAGCAACTGCATGCCATATTTTAAATGAAAATAAACAAGCTGAAAACACTCAAACTGAAAAACTTTTTTGCTTGTTGACATCTATACAGTATATCCAGCGTTATCAGTACAATAACATGGTACACTATATGTTACTATCATTCACCTCTTAAAGAATGTATGTTTCATGACATACCTCACTTAAAGTAGTAGTCATGTACTGTATATAACAACCTCTGAGTTTCGGCTCAAATCATCTGTCAAAAAGATGCATTCTGCACTCTGGCCAGCTGCTAATGACAGAGTGAGGTCACCCGAGTCTGTTGTTTAGATGATTACAGAGCCTGCATGTGCAAACATACCATATGAATTCATCATCAAGATTAGCAAGAGCTGTTTTTAAATAAACGACATGCATGATAGCTTCAGGTCTGATTCTCTCTGGAGATCAGGATCAATGAGGTATGCAAATGCAGTCATATTAGATCTCCTGGAACTAAAACACGCAAGGACTGAAAGTACTGGCTAAAAGTTAAAAATACAACAAAGTGAGGAATGTTCAGGAAATGTCGATGAAGATCACAATTCCCTGAAGAAGGAAGCAGAGTTTTTATGCAGTTTCTGACAGCGTGCTTGCTTGGACGTTTCAGACGTTTTCAGGTAAGAAAGCACAGCTCTGGAATTTGTTGGTTTGACACACTGTCTAAAGCTCTAAAGCAGCTGTGGTCTCATTTTTGTTCAATAGGAGACAACGGACTTTGGGCCTCTAGTTGTTGTGGTGTTTCTTTCCCTCCGTCATCTAGCTGATAATGAAAAGTGGCTGACCCATTTCTGTCGTGATCTGTTTTCCGTGAGCTTCCCTTTTTGATAAGAACAAAGTTTGTAATGTTGTGGGACTCGAGACAAAAATCGTCCCACATGAAAATCAATGGAAAAAGGAGAAGATATCTCCACATAACACAACCGAATCTATCTTGGCACAAATCTGCCACATGTAAAATCCAAATCTGCTTTCCTAGATTCTGATGACAGTCCCAATCTCAACAGCAGACTGGAAAAGTTGCACTGCATTCCAGATGATTCAGATAGATGACACTTCGTCTGCCTAGGCTGCGTATAAAGCTTAGTGTATGCTGCAACCCCATTATCTTCTTTGTAGCCTTTAAAACCACACAATTCTACTGCAGTGATGTTCTTCCAGATAGCATATATCACATGTGGACAACTGCTGTGCATGTCTCAACACCTCCACCCTGTCTAACTGCATTTACATTGTGCCGACAGAAGAAAAACAAGATGAAAATGTTTGAGGATAAGTTGTTTGTTTTCTTTAGTATTTTTGAAGTTGCAACGAAACAGAAATAGCGACAGTAACGGATTCGGAAAAGAAAAAATGTGGGTGTTGCACTAAAAAATGGAGGCGTATCTCAATGCAAGTTTGTAGTCGACTTGTGGACGGGGTTTAATGATTGTAAAAGTTTGACATACGCCACCAGAGACAAGTTTGTTGATTTACCGGAAGATCCACTTATGACATTTTTATTCAAAATTAAATGGTCAAAACAGTTAAAAAAGAAATATATGCATGGATGAATTGTTTGCAACAAGATTAAGAGAACAATATTTAGAAAATAAATGAGGTAAATTTTATGCCTGTTTACCCAAAAATGAAAATCCCATCTTCATTGACTCACCCTCATGCCATTCCAGAAGACCAGACTGAAAAATATGTGTGGAGGAACAAACTG
The DNA here is from genome assembly GCF_001515625.1 of Sinocyclocheilus rhinocerous. Lineage (NCBI taxonomy): Eukaryota > Metazoa > Chordata > Actinopteri > Cypriniformes > Cyprinidae > Sinocyclocheilus > Sinocyclocheilus rhinocerous. The sequence continues at coordinate 488,254 of NW_015647052.1, forward strand.
AAATAAAGCCTGACACATAATAATTGATTTGTGAGACACAGCTGAGATATTTTCAGTAAATAACAAATTCAATTTTGGCTATTGCATGACTTCAGAATACATATAGTCCACGTTTGAATCTCTAATGGTGCTTTTTCATAATTTTAGGCTTGACTTTTATTAGAAAAAAATTTTCACACTTTGTGTTCCACAGAAGAATGTCAAAGAGGGTTTGGAACAACATGAGGGTTAATAATGACAATTTGAACTGATGAACTGCCTCTTTAATAAAAGAGAAGGAGTGTCTTAAGTCTGCAGTGAGTGAGTCTGCAGCTCTAAACGTGATTTATGTACATGATGTCATGATGTAAGTTCAGTCCGTGTCATTACTTGCTTTTGCTAGACCATTCAACTCAAGCTTTGCCAACCCACACATGCTGGATCATGAGCTCAGGGCAACATAAACATTACATTACCACACAATAAAGTGATATAACAAGACACTGTAATGGCGCTCATCGACCTCATATCAATCAAAAGCCATAAACTCCTTTCATTTAGGCCACTGATCAAACATTCAGCCAACTACCATCTGTCTCTCAGAGCCCGAATGATGGATGAAAACCACAGGGCAAAATGCAGGGGACGAAAAAAGATATCAGTGGAGGTATCGAAGGAAAGAAGGAACGTGGATGCAGATGAATGGTTAAAAAACGCAGTCAGCTCTAGTTTTTCTCAGCAGGTGTGTGCCATGCACTGATGGAGTGCTATCAGACGAATATGTGTCCCACTGAAGCAGACACATATTCATTATTACACTCGAGAGAACCAACTGAAGTGAAAAATGAGATAAAAACTCAGCCGTTCTGAAGACCTGTCTTGCAAATTAGCGTCTGATAAAGACCAAACAAGAAGAAAAACAAGCCATGATCTCAGCTCTGGCACACTGACAAGGAATTTAAGCTGCTGTAAAAGCTAATGGGTCTCAGAAAAACCCAGCAACAGGCCTGCATTGCCTCTCTCAGACTAAACCACAGCTGCAGTAGGGAAATCCATCTATTCCAGCCAAGCACAATTTAAGCAGAACGGCGACCAACACGGACTGGCTGAAATGTCTCCAAGTCCTCGAAGCCCGCGTCTCTCTGAGCTACATGGAGTGATTTGTTGTCACGGAGTGGAGGATGCCAAAGACTTTTCCCATACAGTGTTGGCTAAATCATTCAGAACTACGTCTCCCTTCAAAGCACAATGTTTGCTATTCTGCAATCTTGGATTTGGCTGACTTCTCAAAGTGGCGCCTATGCGTGAATTGTATTGAAGGTGCAGACGTCAGGTTGGGAAGACGCTCATTTATATCCACTGCTGAAACCTCCTAAAAAGTATTTTCCCATGGCTGTGAGCCAAGCGACTGCAGATGTGCATAAAATTGTGCACCTGGATATCTTATGTTGCAACGGATCCTGCATACTCACAAGAATAAACCGATACTGTGACAGGCCAAGTAAGGAAATCCCATTTCTTGGGTTGGATTTAGATACTTTTCCACCTTATTTGCTATAACCATAACGACTCGAACGGAAATACCATTGAGGGTTAGGTGCAAGATATTTTGTCACATTATGACATTGGATTACAGGGGGCATGAGAGGAATGCAAAGGACCCTGATAATGGTCATCATCAGGACAGGGGTAAAAGTCCTCTAAAGCTATGGCTCCATGACAGGAATGTTTTTAGTCTTTAAGCAGATGCACTTAAGAGTTCCTGCCAAACAGGGTGAATTCCAGCAGTCTGGTGGAGAGGAGAAAGGAGAAAATTGTTCTACCACTTCACACCCACAGTCTAGTGTTTGTCATGATTTGTGTAATGAAATTGAAAGATGAGATATGGCAATGCAACAAATAGATTGGTGACCACATAAAAGAGAAGAAGAGTCAGGAGCAAGTTTGACATCTGATATCAATGATTATTATGCAATGATTGAAACTATTATTACATAAGCGCTTCTATGCAGATGCTGAAAGACATTTCAACTCCACTTTTTCAGATAATTTTTGTAGGGTCTGATGAAGACGGCTCAGGCTCCTAGCAAAAACTCTGATTTATGTAGTTCTATGTCCAAGCTGAGATCTATATAACACTTCAAAACCCTTTTGAAATAGAAACTTTTCAAGGACCACTGCTCAGTGCAAAAGACACATCAAAAACAATCTAAAATCAGAAAGTTCTGACTCAGCACATACTCAAAACCAAAACACTGACATTTCTTCAAATACTACTTTAAAAGTATCTGTCCAACTGCATCTACATTAGTGGTTCTTGGCTGGTTTTGCTTAAGGATCCATGACTTTACAAAGTGGTGACCAACACAAGAAACTGTCAGAGCATCATGTGATTGACTTGAAGAAGGGAACAACATGTGAATGAGCAGTCACATTAATAACAATCTTGGGGAAAATAGGATTATGATTAGGCTTGGTGCCTTAAAATTACTGCAAGAAACAGACGTCACAATAAGCTAATGATATTGAAAAAACAATTAGATTAACAAACAACAAATCTTATTCTAAAAGCTTATTTGTGAAGACATGAGGAAGACGTTGTGCTGTATCACTTGATTCTTGTAATAAAATCACATTATTAGGTCATACAGTGCCCCTAAAATTAGTTGGAGACTTAAATCACTCTTAAAATGTCTGAATGCATTATATAACCAAACCTCAAACCATAAAAAAATGAAAGATGACTAACCAATTAGTCTTGTGGAGATTTTAACGGATGTACGAATTTCTCCTCAAGTTCACACTGGTATCCTAGACGACATATTGTTTTAAATATAAAACCTAACAAGTGTCTTTTTTTGTGACATTTGCCTGGAAATCATTCTTAGATATTTTGTTATTTAATGTAGTCATTTATACATTTTTAAGTGGTTTAAGTGTCCAAATACTTTTAGTGGTCACTGCATAAAAACTTAACTTCAAAGTGTTTGTTGGACCACAGTAGAGCATGAAAGTTTGACATAATGTGAATTTCATGAAGTGTGTTGATATAATAGCTGTGTCAACAAAAAAATCCCACAAATATCAAATATATTCATGTCATTCATGAACAAAGCCTGAATGAACTCTGGCTTATACACTGAAAACCACTCTCATCAAGCATGACCCCAAAGTATGCTACTTTCACAATAATCATTTAAATACTGTGTGAAATTTCTTCCATCCTGCCTCATCCAGGGTAACGCAAAAAAGGTCTTTGCTAAGAATCCAAGAACCAATGCTGGCCAGAAAATTAAGAAAACCATGTTCTTGCTGAGCTGATTACGAATGATGTGGTTTAGAAAAGAGTTCAATATAAGACCAACTTGTGAGGGAGAAACACTGGAATAGAGTCTAAACAGATTGAAGGGTTAAGAGAGACAAATAATACAATCTGAGCTAAACTCTCGAAAATATGCACCACACATTCTCATGAAATGCCAAAAGAGCAAAGGAGGTGACTTAGACAAGGGTGAGGACATTCATCTAGCTTTTAACAAGAGGTTCAAATGTCCAACCACAGACATTTACACTTCTATTCTCACCAGCCCCAAGGCATTGGAATCAGCTATGCTTTTTAGTGTCTGTAATATTTCTAAAGGTCAAAAAGACAAGCTATTGAGCATTTTCACTTAAAACTTACACTAAAGCGAAAAATCCTTTCAATGATTACTAGGGGTGCGCCGATTCGATACTGCCATTCTTTGCCAGATCAGGTATCGGTCAGACAGGACCGTTCCAACACCAATATTGTGTGTACTATTCTGTGGATACTCTACTCTTGGATCGGTTCTGAAAAAAATGGTTATCGGTGCATCCCTAATGATTACCAAGGAATCCTGATTTGAGCATCCACTGTTGATGTCATATTTTATGCTTCTACATTAAAAGAAATCCAATTCCTGATATAACTTAAAACAACTTATGGGTATAATATCTTGCCTCCGCGGCACCCATACACAGATACTGTATAAAGACATTCCACAGTGTGGTGGCGAGCTGAAGCAAAAAAAACTCAGTCAGCAATCACCACATGAACAAGTCTGCAGAGGGGAAATAGAGCCCACCACAAGCGGCTCTGCATTTGAATGCTCTCAGATGGAGAGACAGATGTCAGGACAACACAGAGCTTCTCATTTCTTCTATGTGTGCAGTTTTGCTTGCATATTGTTTTTATGGAAGTGTGTGTTTTAGTTTGTGAGTACACTGGTTTTGAAAATAGTTTACTATACTAGTAGCTCTGAAATATAGAGATTTGAATTAGGAACTTCCCGTTTTTTATGGTTATCTGTTATCAAACGCGCAAACCTCAATTAAGCAAGGTCAGTTTCTTGTTAAACACCTTCAGGAGCACATAAAAGCAAAGATATACACTATCATTTAAAAATTTGAGATCATGAAGATTTTTATAGGTGTTTTGAAAGAAATCTCTTATGCTCAGTAATGCAGTAATACTTTAAATTGTTTTACAATTTTTATGTTAATATAAAATGTAATGTATTTCTGTGATGCAAATCTGAGTATTCAGCCGTCATTACTCCAGTCTTCAGTGTCACATGACCCTTCAGAAATCATTCTAATATGCTGATTTGATTATTAAGAAACATTTATTACCAATGTTTTTATTTATTTTTTTCATTTATTACCAAACAGTAGTGCTGCTTAAATGTTTTTTATAAAACGGATAGTTCCGGTCCTTGATTCTGATTGGTTGAGCTGCGTTCTAAGCTGTTGTAAATTACACTACAAACATTCACCTTTGTTTACTTCTGTGTGTTGCTCAGCAACCACTTTGTTGTCTGTGAAACCTTACTATGTATATGGAATAACCGTTTTATAAAAGCAATAAGCCCTGTGAAGCCATGGTTTACAGTGAATTTATAACAGCTAGGGGGGTTTTAGCTGTTATATATTCACAGCTAAACTCCGCTTCGCGTCGTGCCTAACAACGCCCCTTAGCTGTAATAAATTCACTGTAAACCATGGCTTCACAGGGCTTATTGCTTTAGTGGAAACTGTGATGCAATTTTTATCGGGATGCTTTGATGACTAAAAAGCATTTATTTGAAGTCAAAATGTTTTGTAACATCAGTGACGGCGCTACACTGGGGCTAGGGGGGGCTATAGCCCCGTCAGAATTTTTAATAGCCCCGGTTTAGCCCTCATGTATGTAAAAAGTTTTTGTCGTTGTCTTATGGTCACTTGTATTAAGATTATATCTATTTTGATGAATTTGCCTATTCGTTGGCAAAATATAAATTAAAACTACACTTCTGTTGAATATGGTGTGTATCATAGCTGCTTTTATTTAAAAAAAAAAACGACAATTTCTTTATGAAGTAACTCTGACGTCATCAATATCATTTATTTTCTTAGCACCCCCACATATTGGTCTAGCCCCCCCTTAGCACCGGTAGAGAAAAAATTCTGGCGCCGTGCCTGCAACATTATAAATGTCCTTAAAGTGATGGTTGAGCAGATTTTTTCGAAGGCTTGATTGTGTTTATGGGGTGCAGTGTAACGTGTTCATGCTTTGTTTAAAAAAAAAAAACCACATTATTTTAACATATTTTACCTTTATTCTACACCGCTGTTTCCGTTCTCTTCAAAACGGTCTGTTGAGTTCCTGGTTCTATGAAGCCCCTCCCTAAGAAATACCAATCGGTTAGCTGGCCCAGTGTGTTTGTGATTCACTAACTGCCTAGTGCACATTGTCTGGAAACATCATGCCCCCTTACCATTACGGGTAGTTGCATATTCCCGGGGGCAGGGTTTATGTAAACATCGGGGGTTTGTGATGTCACAAACTCGGGAAGAAGCTTGTTGTAGTCCCTACCAGCCTTTTTTGTAGTCCTTGAACATTGATTTCTTTAAAATAAAATATCTTCATTTGAATTGAACTTTGAGAGTCGTAACTTTGCAGACGTTGTTTATGCTCTAACAGCAACATTACACACTAACTAAAGTAAAAAAGTGAAATCATAATCAACCATCCCTTTAAAAATGTACTGACCTCAAACTTTTGAACAGTAGTATATACAAGATAATGAAACAGGGAGCCATGTATCCTCACTCAGATTATCAGAGACTGGATGGTCATCCACCTCTAAACCAGTTAGGATTGTGGAAAGCACAACAAAATTGTTCGTTTGGGACAGGGACAAGAGTCAAACAACCCAAACATGACCCGTAGCTTTAAACAGAGCTTAGTAACCACAAAACCTGTTCCAATTGGTTGCACAAACCTATTATTCCCTTAGGGGGCTCAAAGGAATTCAGGGATGCACTCATCGCCAAATCCTGACAGTGTGCTCAAAAACTGCATGGGGATTCTGTCTTTCAAAGCAGAGCAAAAATAATTCATAAAGAACATAAACAGAGAAGAAAAGTTTTTGGATTATTCCACAGAATATGCCATGTACAACCCCATTACTGAAGTCTCAGGATGCAGAATTGCAGTAATACATTTTGTGGAGGGAATATTCAGTGCAATAAGTTGACCAAAGCACTTTTTATTCATTCATAAATTCGAGCCCGTGTCAAGTGGGTTTCAGAAAGCAGTTTAAAACATGTGAGGATATAGAGTATCTCTCTTTGTGTAGTGCTGCTGGGGAGCTTATGTGACTCAGAGATAAGTAGATTTATAGTGTCTATTTACGCAGTGCTTCCTTCACAGATAGAACACGTCCATTCACAAAGCAGCATTTGCAGTAGCCGATGGTCTTTCAACCACTCTGAGTTCAGATAAGACCACTAGGCTATATGAAGATAATACCGGCCACGTATAATGATGAAAAAATAACAAATGAGATTAGGAAACACATTAAACACATAACAGCTGTAGTAGAGTGCCATTTTAAGAGTAAACCAAAATGGAACTGTTTATTTATTATTATTATTATTATGATTTCAGGCAATTCAGGATTTAGTAAGTGAATGAATGATATTGGCTGAGACTAAGCCAGATTTAATGGGTTAAGGCATAGGTAATCATACTTATGTTTAACCAACACATGCATTTCTGCAACAAACATGGGAGGACATGCTGTCAGACCAGGTATTCACAGATATTTGTCAAAATAAGAAGCATGAAAAGCATGTGGAATTTTGTGGAAACTGACATTTACCCCTTAAATATCATTAGCAATTATTATCTGATACCTTTGAGCCCATGCAACAAAAAGGTGTATTACTGAATATAATCTGAAAGATTTTCATTACTTACTCCTCAAAAAACGTAAATATAAAGTCAAGATCTTAAAACACTTGTCTACGTGTCTTCCCTAAAACATAATATACATATATCTAACATTTAAGTAGCTATATAAAGGCATAATACAGCAATATTTTAACTTGACAATTCGTGTTTTGTACCTAAAACGTTCACTTGCCCCCCTTCATCATCATCATTCTTGCAGTAAGGTCAGTTCCCGACAGCTGGCTCGCGCTGTTTGGGCTCCCGTGAGTTCAATAATCATTGCAATCATCCGTATAAAGTCCCCGAGCGACTTCACTGTATGCTCATGAAAATGTCTCTAACAGCTCCAGTGACTCGCCCCTTGCATGTGATCTACTCAGCGCTTGATTAAAGTCCATGGCTGCTCTTTTCCACAGGACAACCTGTCGTAGATACAGACATTGTCCGTGGCTCTGAGGCTGTCAAACGAAAATACGGCTCAGTTCGCCGCTCGCAAACTTTGCATGCGCGACTGGGATCCATTACACACCATCCAGCGCGGTTGTACCTCAGCGGTTGAGAGATTGTTCGGATCGTCCCACCCCTTCTTACAACTCCCAACTGAAGAGACACTCAGTCAATCTCGGATACATTGACACACGAAGGAATACACAGTGGCGGCGTTTCAAATCCTAGTCAACTGCCTTCTTATTAGACAGCATTTGAATGGCGCTACGACGGTTCCGATTCATGCTAACAATTTCGGTTTCGGCTCCATAAACATTGTTTTAATTGTTTTAGTAGAAAACATTTGAGGTAGAAATATTTGAAGTGCTTATTACATACATTTAGCTATCGTTAAATAATGAGATTCATTAATTTCTATAAATTACCACTGATTACAAAAAAAAATCTAATGAAAAACCCACAAGTATAATATTGATTGTATTCTCATGAGCATAAAGTCGAAAATAACGCTCGGTTCAGTCGTTTGTAACTGCACAAAAGTTCATCGCATCTTTTAATAATTCGCAAGTGTTTGTGATTGACAAAAATAACCGGCTCAAGAGTCTTTCGTTAAGGAATCGGACTGATTGACCTCAGTAGCAGGAAACATTGGCTGCGTCCGAAAGCCTAGGTAGCTGACTTGCTGCCTTATGAGGCAATGACTTTATAGGCAGCGTTTTTGGACGAAGGCACCTCATGAAACTGATTTCGGACAGGCTTGAGGCAGCGTAACGGTTTAATGATCTACAACAAAATAGAACGAGTTTTGATGATAACTAAATGAATATTTAATTATTATAATATTGATTTCTCGCTAGAAATAACATCAAAAGTGCAAAAAGTTAGTCAGAATCATACATTTAAACACAAACTGACCACCAAAGGCAACTATTTTTTTTTATCTCAACCGTCACGGAATGGAACGCACAGGATTGTGGGATATCAAAGGCAGCGAAGGATACATCTATGCTGCCTTCAAAATTCGATCAGAAGAAGGTAGGCTACCTCCAGAGACAGGAAGTGAAGCAGAATTTGTATTCGGACGTGCCTTGATGCCTTCCTGCCTTAGAATGCTGCCTCCGAAGGCAGCATTTTAGGGTGCTTTCACACTTGGTTTGCGTGCCTGGTCCGAACCCGAGTTCGATTGCTCCCCACTCCCTCTGTCCCCGCTGGACTGCGTTCATATTATTTTATTTGGGTCTGAACGAACCGAACTCTGACGTCAATCGAACCCGGGTGCGCACCAAACGTCCTGGTGTGAAAGCACCCTTAGAGCTTTCGGACGCAGCCATTAGTTTAGTAGCCAACAGTGCTGCGTGCTAGATGCACGTGCGGGAACGTAGGGTGCTTTCACACTAGCACTTTTGGTGCGCACCCAGGTTCGCAGGGGGAGCAATCAAATTCGGGTTCGGACCAAGCAATCGAACCAAGTGTGAAAGCACCCTTAAAGGAACTTAATGAAAATCATTCGGTTCCATTTTTTTAATGCTCTTCATGATTCCTAAAAAACCTACTAATGGTTACCGAAAATCCTGTACGCGATTATGATGACCAGACTCGCTAGGTCTTGAGACAGTTTCCATAGTTTCATCGAAAGTCCCTAGAGTGCAGTGTTTTGACATTCTAACAAACAATATTCTATGAGTATTAAAACTGTATCAGGTGGAAACCACTTCAATGTGACTTCATCTACTTCTATGTTATAATGTAAAATGATTATTTACACCACAAACATTAGAGCCAAGCAGGGGTACAGAGCTTGTTCAAAATGATTTCTACATCGCCATCTATCTCCACACATATGTACTGCAGAATGAGAAGCCTATACCTCATAATTTGAGTAATCATTCACTGAAAACCTAGTCACTTAAAACATGTTTGCAAGGTCAAGATGTTCTGAACATGTTAAATAGGGTAAATGAATGAGATTGCCGAAATAGGATAAATGTTTCTGAGATTTAGGGTTGTATTCTACTTTTATTTTGGACTTTTGCAAATATAAGATAGTACAGCATCATCTCACTTGGTCTTTGGAATGCTGTATAGTTTACTAATATGGAAAGTATTAAACAAAGAATTTGGGTTTTGTTTAACTGTCATATAATAATTCATAAATGTGGAAATTACTGTAAACAGCTTTTTCTGGTTTGGTGACAGATTTGAAGCAGTGTCAGTCATTCTGAAGGAGGTGAGCATTTACCTTGAGCCTGAAGATACTTTATGATTAAGTCACTAGTTTTATATGTTTTAATCATCCATTCAGACAGATTTGGAAAACCAACCTCACTTTGCTGTCCTCCCTCCTGGCAGGATCTTAATATTCCAACAAAAAAGATGGAAAAATCACTTCATTTAAAGCTGAAGGGAAAGGTGTCTCCACCATGTTATGAAAAAATCAAATAAACAATAAATACCATAAATCGTAATGGTCTGCACCTGAGTCTGCACTGGCTGGGCGTTTCCTCCTGAAGCCTGTTTTCATTATGAAAGACATCCGGTCGCGGGTAGCAGTCTGGCACACATTCTTTACATAACTCTGAGGGGTTTGTGGGGAAACATCCCAAAGACAGCAGCATCATTCACAGCACTCTATAGCCTTTCACAATATTCAGAGACTTGAACATACAGTCCATTATCTTTGCTGTTGCTGTTCAGACCATTTATCTAGCAAATGCAGAAAAATGACAGATTTTATCTCTAACATCATGAAAACCAAATGTCAAAAACCTAGTTGCTGCATAGTGCTCAGTTTTTTTTTTACACATTAAAAAACGATTGAGTTTTCTTTCCAGGAGATGAGAAAAAGTAACAGTAAAATACAAAACTATAGCTGGAATATGGCTGAAATCAATGCTTTTCTAATAAACAGTTTTGCACTACAGAGACCTGCAATAAAGGACAGTACAGCTACGTGCTTATATAAGTAACAGCAGACCTTAGGGCACAGTTTAGTGCACCTAACAGGATTCTCGTCTGGAATAACTAGAAAGTTTTGTTCTACTGCCCTCTAATGGACAAATCCACAACCATACAGTTATAACTGTACAGCCTTTTCCCACCACACATAAAATCTCTGCAACTTGTGCTTAGAAATCACACCTAGACTCAGTAAACAGCAATAAAAGAGTCAGGGATCTGAATACTAAACAATCATAAACACTAAGTCATAAACTTGAAATCAAAAAGGGTTTCAAATAAAATTAAAACATGAAAGTATTTGAAGAATATAAACCTTGTGATGTAGTATCTTAAATAGGACATGTGTGACTTTCTTATATGCACTTACTTTCAATTCAATTTTATAATTCCACAGACTGAGCTAAGATATTAAAAACGTAAAGAGGCACTGTCATGTGCGTGCACATGGCCCTGTGCGTTCACAAATCAACCTTGCTCAATCAACCACCACTTTCCACAGAAAAGCCACAATGGGCATGACTGAAAAATCACAGAGGCAGACATGGTGGAATGGAATTTGTGGGGCTTCAAACTGGTATGCTCCACAAACCGGACAGTATTACCTGAATATCCGGATTGCACAGAGCTAATCCGCAGGCCCATCTGTGACCACAGAAATCTGGGGGTTCCATAAGAGAGATGTTATTCTCATGGCACAGGGTTTATGCACAATGGATGAATGATTTGGACATTAATTTTTCTAGTGAAACAAGTGCAAAAAGTATGATATCTGAGCATAGGGCTGGGCGGTATGACGGTATATATCGTTACCGCGGAATAAAGTTTCAATCGTTAGAGATTTTGCTATGTCATGTATTCCGCGGTATGCAAATATATCTGCGTAACATAGTACTTAAAAGTTATATAAACCTTTGAGCGATAAGGAAACATACATGAATGAGAAAATAAAGAGTGGGACACACTTGATAGAGTTATTAAGCGCAATAAGCAGTGAAAAAGAGCTCAATCCGCGGTTCGCACTGAAAGCGCCTCTCTGAGACAGCATATGATCGCAAAATCAGATCCCTTTCGTGCTTGAATCAGTAGCCCCTCACTGCAGAACACAAGATCCAGGGGTGTGGTTGAATCCACATCTAGGGGGTGGAGATTGGTAGGTTTAGGGATCAGGGGGTGGAGACGGGTAGGTTTAGGTATATGTAAGGTAGGAGGAGTTGGATCTGGATCCAACCACGCCCCCTGGATATTGTGTTCTGCAGTGAGGACCATCTCGCTTGAATGGTCAAATACATACACAATTATGTCAAAATGCCCGTTGTCTGGAGTATTCACGTAAATACAGTCGGTTATGTGTTAAATAAATGTAAATAGTCAGGTGAAAACCGGATGTGTATCAGTATATTGCAGTGATGGGCAAACTTGGCCCTTCCAGGCCACTTTCCTGCAGAGATTTGATCCAACCCTGATAAAACTCATCTGCCTGAAGCCTTCTAGAAGTCTTGAAGACAATGATTAGCTGGTTTAGGTGTGTTTGATTAGGGTTGGAGCTAAACTCTGAAGGAAAGTGGCCTGGAAGGGCCAAGTTTGCCCACCCCTGGTATATTGGATCCATGCAGTCGGTCTTAAAGGGACAGCAGCATAATTCCCCTTCTGCTGTCTGTCATGTTAATCACTCACTGCACTTGACTGAATTGCTCTTGGATCTTTAATAAGAATCAGTTCATGTTTGATTGATACAGTGAAGACTGCAGTCTTTTATTTATACACTTTATTCAATTTCTGTAATATTTCTTACTACGTTAAATAAACCTACTGTAGCCGAATAAATTAAAAGTTTATTTTATATGTATTTGTTCTTTTGTGTTTGTAATTTGCTTATTTTTTATTTTTAATAACAAAAATAAAAATAGCTATATCAAGCAATCCCATCTTCCATATCAAGATCTGTTTAACAATTGCACACTGTTCATTTTTTAACATAAAAATAATATAAAAATGCTACAGTTGAAAATTTTAAATGGTTGAACATCACATTATATGTAATTTTACTGTAAAATGCTATCAAATTTATGTTTTTGGAAGTACAAACTATGAATTACCATGTGAATTTATGGTGAAAAACAGTAACAGGACATTTCCAGAAGTCCCTGCATGACACATCACATATGATTGATTATATATTATTTAAACCGTTTTGTTTCTTCACATTTTAATCAGTAATGTTTTTGTGTTATAACTTATGTTTAGTTGATGTTTGTTGCATTATTTTAGTGTCATTTGTGCTCACCATTACAGTGGGAACACTGCACCAATCTCTTCGCTAAAAAACGAAAGAGCCAAAGCTTTCTTTTGCTTATGAGAAAAGTGCAAACTCAGACATAGTTAATGCCAGGGAAAAGATGGCAGTATTTCTCTCATTCATCCAAGCGGCAAGTTAACCAACCACAAAGAACTGGCCTGCCAATTCAGGACTCTGAGAATCAATTCAATGCAAACATAGACTAAAAGGCTTTGAACTTTATACTGACAGGAACTAGGCAGACTTATAAACTGAAATGTGTAATGTTTCATTGTGGTTTTGATAGGACAGATGGAGAGTCTAATACAGTTAATCACTTTGACACAGTATATGTCTGTAAAAACAGTTGTGGAGGGAAAATGTACATGTTCATAATTCACTCTGTGCGGCCCTTTATTTCTTCACACCTCTGCTCTAGACTCCCAGACACTTGAGGCTTCTGGATCCCAAAATCTCTGGAAAAATCCTTTAAATTAATTTATACAGCTAATATTAAAATGGATCAGTTGATTCTAGCTCTCAAGATGAACAGCTATTTTCTCTGTTGCACTGAATCCAAGTAAAGTGTATCATTCTTAACCTTGTTTTCTCCAATACTCTCTCATTGACCACGTGGAGAACCCTTTGCATGGGCCGGTTGGAGCTGTGCCACTGAGCTATTTTCCATGCTCCCCACAGACAGTTGCTGGGCAAGGCTGTTCAAGGAGAAAAATACAGCTGGATCAAAATGACAAGACGACACATTAAACCGACAAGGCTTTTTGTGGTGAGCTGCATTTGGGCCCAGATATTTTGCAATGAAATAATTAACATGAAAAATAAAGTTTCCATCATGTGTCTCTTTTTTGTGTTTGAAAGCTTCGGTCCATTGCTTTTTGAACTGTGTCCAAGCCTTGTCTCTCCACTCACACCAGACCTTCTACTGCAACAGTTCTCAGTGTTTGCACTCTTACAGATTCAGGCCTTATACCTGAGAGAGAAAACCAGAGTAATGCAGTAATGAGTAAACATAACCCTGAGGCAGACTCATAAAACACACACTTAAACTGATATGTAACCAAAGGTTTGTGTGAGGAGAGGAAGGAAACAACTAATAAAAGGCTAGACCTCTAGAAAATTAGTCTTCAGTAAAGTTTGTCTTCAGTAAAGATTGGATAGCAATCTGAAGCTTGACTTGACTAGCATGAACTTCTGGTTGATGCTTGATGCTGAAGCTTAGTGGGTACAAATCAGAATCACACTACCATTCAATAAGGTTTTCATTCAGTGAGGTTTTTTGTTGTTGTTGAAAGAAATGAATACTCTTTTCAGCAAGGATGCATTAAATTGGTCATAACTGACATTGATGACATTTATAATGTGACAAAAGATTTCTAATAAATGCTGTTCTTTTGAACTTTCTATTCAAAGAATCTTGAAAAAATGTATCACGGTTTCCACAAAAATATTAAGCAGTACAACTGTTTTTAACATGGATAATAATAAGAAATGTTTCTTGAGCAGCAAATCGGTATATTAGAATGATTTCTGAAGAATCATGTGACACTGAAGACTGGAGTAATGATGCTGAAAATTCAAATGGAAAGCAGTTATTTTAAATTGTAATAATGTTTCAGTTTTACTGTAATATTACTGTTTTATTGTATGTTTAATCAAATGAATGCAGCCTTGGTGAGCATTAGAGATGTCAAAAACATTAATAGTTTGTACCGACCCCAAACTTTTGAACGCTAGTATATGTTGGTTACTAGCCATGCTATGTGTTTTAGCAGGGAATATATTACCATATTAGATATATTATAAAATAATTGATTGCGCAAGTTATGTGGAGAATAGTTTTTTTGTTTTTACATCTTTACATCAGTTGTCCTTCCTACAAGCATATATATATATTTTTTTTTAAATGTTGTCTGAGCAAGTAGCGCTTCTGTCCCATACATAAACTCGCAAGGACAAAAGACATAAATCTAAAAATTCCTGCTAAATTCGAACTGTTAAAAATATCAATCACTAATCACTGTAGGCTTATTGGTGTTAGGTTAGAACAATAGAGAATGGTTTCTTACTCTCTCAATAAAGATATTTTTGTCTATTTTAACTGAAAAAAATCTTTGGTAGTGTAGTTTTAAAGGTACAGTTCATCAAAAAATTCTGTCATCATTTATTCACCCTCATGTTATTCCAAACCTGTGTGAATTTCCTTCTTTTGTGCAACATATAAGAAGATATAAGAATGTTGGTGACCAAACAGACTTGTGACCATCAAGTTCCGCTGGACAAAAATATATTTCTCAAAATATGTTCTTTTACATTTCACTAAAGAAAGAAAGGCTTATGGGTTTGGAAAAACATGAGTAAGTAAATGATGACAGCATTTTAATTTTTGGGCAAACTACTCCTTACAGTCTAAAAATAAATTATTCTGGAATATTACTTTGATTTAAGTTGTCACCTCACCACCCAGTATTGTCACAAATCTCACAAAGCAGTTACGTTTTAAAAACTGTGACTGGAAATTAAGCCAAAAATAAGGCATTTTGTCCACATAAAGGCAGACCATGCTTACATTATTCTTTCTTGCCAGTTCTTCCTCAGTAATCAGCAGTAAAGTTATCTCGGAGTTATCTCAAATCACCCCAGACAGATATAAAAGCAAAAGAAAAATCTACTAATAAAGAACCACAAGCATTCATTTGTTTTGCAGGTCTTACATGTGGTAAGCAGCTTATGCCACCAGGAAACAGACTGAGCTCTCGTATCAGAATAACAAGAAGAAATTCAGCCGTTGTTTCCCTCCCAGAGATGTCTTGACATCAACAGCTTTTCTTTAGCTTGAGAAAATGATATGTCTGTGAAAACAACTTCAGTTCTTGGTCAAAACCACGTGCCACTCCCAGGAACCTCCTCCCTTTCTGTATCCTGCCGTCCATCCGTAGGGAATCAGTTATCCCAAAGCAGATTCTGTGTGAACACTGCAAAACTTCCTATCATTTATCAGCCACACAATACAACTCCTAATTATAGAGCTCAAGTTACAGCGATGGATTCAACTCTTAGACCACAACATTCACAGGACATTCAAAGGAAGTAGTCTTCATCTTGGGTATATATAGGACTGTATAGTACATGAGACACAATGACTTCTTTAATACTCTATAAATCTGAAAAATATGCTAATTTCACTGGATGCATTATCGGACACGTAGTAGCCAAATGGATAAATATGTGCACTATATTAGTTAGACCAGTTAAAGAATTAGTTCACTTCCAAAATAAAAATTTCCTGATAATTTACTCACCCCCATGTCATCCCAGATTAATGTTTTTCTTTCTTCAGTCGCATAGAAATTAAGGTTTTTGAGGAAAACATTCCAGGACTTTTCTCATGGACTTCAATGGTGGCCAACAGGCTGAAGGTCCAAATTGCAGTTTCAATGCATCTTCAAAGGGCTCTACACACGATCCCAGCCGAGGAACAGGGGTCTTATCTAGCAAAGGATTTTGACTGAAGACAGAAAGACATGAACATCTTGGATGACATGGGGGTGAGTAAATTACCAGGACATTTTTATTCTGGAAGTAAACTAATCCTTTAAAATCTTTATGCCAGTTCTTTTGGTCTCAATTTCAAATCCCTAAAATGTGCTCACACTGCTTTAAAAAGATAGTTTACCCAAAATCATTTACTCACCATATGTTGCTCCAAAACTATATGACTTTCTTTCTTCTTTGAATACAAAATAAGATATTTACAGAAATATTCTTGGTGTTTTCTTGTTCATACAATGAAAGTCAAGGGTCACCAGTTTGGTTTCCAACATTCATCAAAATATCTCCATTTATGTGCCACAGAAGAATAGCTACAGATTTGAAACGATATGAGGGTGCGTAAATGATGCCAAAACTGTTATTATTGTGTGAATTATCCCTTTAAAAAGGCTTGCGCCCTAGAGTCATTTACATGCATATTTACATTTACATTTAGACATTTAGCAGACACTTTTATCCAAAGCGACGTACAAATGAGGACAATGGAAGCAATCAAAATCAACAAGAGAGCAATGATATGCAAGTGCTATGACAAGTCTCAGTTAGATTAATGCAGTACACGTAGCAAGTTTTTTTTTTTTATCATATAATAAATAAAAAGAAAAGGGATAGAAAAAGAATAGAGCAAGCTAGTGTTAGAGGCCTTTTTTGCTTTTGTTAATCAGAAGTCAGAAAGTTAGAATTATAATTGTATAATAAATAAAAAGAAAACAAATAGATAGAATGCAAAAAGATTAGAGAAGCAAGTGTCATTTTTTTTTTTTTCAAAGAAAACAAGCGGTTAGTAAATAAATAGAGCGCAAGTCTAAAAGAGGCAAGTTTTATATCTGTCTGGTCAATGGTACCAGTGGCTGATTTTTAGGATAACCAAAGCTGTACAAGATTCAATCAGAGTTGCACAGAAAACATAATTTAGCTGCAATGTTATTATATTCTCATTCTGAATCTAAAAGGTTTGCGAACTGAATTAGAAATCTGGGATAACAGAATTAGCATCTAAAATAGTTATTTTCAGAGATTTAGAGTGTACTGGCAAAGTGCTGGTAATGTGACACATTGTCCAAGGTTGCCAAGAAAGGAAAAAGCAAAAAAAGCATGGCACGGCAGCATGGTGAACTTCAGAGCGCAGATCCATCCTTTGTTTTGGTTAGACGCAGACATTTGGCGGTCTCAGTGAAAGCTGAGCATGTCAGCCGGTCCAGATGGAGGCCAAACACGGACAGACATCAGACTGCAGCCACATGCAGCCGTCTGTCAGAGCTGTCAACATGAGGAAACAAACAAGGAAAGACCCACTGGCCCCGATCCAAGTACCATGCTCTGGGGCAAAACCAGTCAACCCCGGGACACTTGCTGACACGCTGTACATGGAAACGGGAACACTAACACACAGGAGACTCTGTTCTTGCTGACCAGCTGTGAATCACCCTCATACCTAAACAAGAAGCTGCCACCCAGTCAGATGAGGAGCTGTTCAGAAAAGGATTTTATATACTATAGTCATTAATGTGAAATCCTACTGATTGAACTTGTTGAATGTAGAATTTCAAAGAATTTTTACTCATTTCACGCACTGTGACGTTTCTTGGCTGCTTTACTTTATTTTCTACACTTCCTAGTCTGACTGCCTTTTCGTCCTCTGTTTACAGACCAGTGACATCATTGCCAAGTGTGCCTAATCATCTGGAAAATTTTGAACTTTTTGTCAGCTGAACCCACTTGACCTAAAATATTTTCTTGAAATACCACCTAAGATTTTAAGTTTATGTCAATAATTTAACAACACATTCACATGTTCACAGTTCTCTGAGGTCATGCACGAAAACAAATACATTATATATATATATTTTTTTTTTGTCATTTCATTTTCCTCTGGTTTCACAGACAAGGCTTAAAGGGGTCATGATGTTGCTAAAAAGAACATTATTTTGTGTATTTTGTGTAATGAAATGTGTTTATGTGGTTTAAGGTTCAAAAAATGCATTATTGGGCTTGAGAATGGCGCGGCCGTCGATTTCGACGAAGGAGCGTCCGTAAGGACATGTGACGACTCCAGGCTGGACTCCGCTTCGTCCACGGTGAAAGCCGATCCTCTTCCGAGATCGTGACGTAGGTATGTGGGGGTGTGTTAGAACGAGCCGTTTTAGGTAGGCGTGGCTGACTCTTAACTTTTATAAAGAATATCTCTTTGGATTTGAGACTTTAGTCTTTGCAACTTTACAGATCTTCTTTATGCACCAAGAGCTTGTAACACTCCAAAGAGAAAGGAAAAATTGAAATCGCATCATATGACCCCTTTAAGCCTAGTCCCAGACTAAAATTAAGTCTGAGCTGTTCCAACTGAAAGAAACTTGAACTATGAAAATTCAACTGAAAGTCCTAATTGAACTATGGCCTAATCCTGGCTTAGTCTTAGCCCTCTCTGTGAAACCAGGCCTTTGATTTTTATTTTTATATTGTTTATTTTAATCTTTCAGTTATATGATTTAATTAATCACTAGCTTTTCATCAACACAGATTTTCTGCAACTCTTCAGTCTAAAACTTTATGACATCCTCCAAAGATTTGGCAATGCACAAAGCGGTCACTGTCACCATGTCTTCCAAGCAAGTTCAGTCACAATCAGGCTGTCATCTGTGGTTAATTTCAGTTACCGCCGAAAATAATTTTGGCTTTACATATGTATTTTGTAGACACGTTTTCAGTATTACATTTACAACGGAAGCTTAGCAGGCTCATTTCCCATGGGCTTTTACAAATTGAGAGAAAATGCATATACTGTAGATATAGGGAATGCCATACTGTTAATGCATGTTAAGTTTAAAATAACCAAACCAATTCTTAAAAGACAGAATAGATCATATAGCTTAAGCTGTTATATGGTAACTGTAAACAAATCCAGACATCTTACCTGGCTCCGGTGACATCGACCCCAACCATCAGCTGTCCGTTCAGTGACAGAAGCTCATCTCGCAGTTTAATATCTCCACAACGGGCTGCTGGGCTATTCTTTCTCACTTCAGTCACCCAAATGCACCCGACGTCCAAGACAAGGCCTTTATCGCCCTTCCTGCGCCTCCTCCTGACCCCTTTCTTCTTCCCCTCGGGGTCTCCAAAAATCGGAATATTTCCAAAGCTGAGCCCGAACTCCGGTCCATCTTCCTCAGACTTGCTCAGGTAGACCGCCCTCACCTCAGCATCGATTTCCTCTCTGAATTGGCTGCTACTGTACAAAGGACTCTCAACTTCAGCAAAGTTTAGCTGGATGTATTCCACAAGCTTACAGATGGCAGCCTGGCAAACAGCGCCTGCGCTAGTCCTAGGCTCATTGCCCTCATCTCTGTCCTTTTCTCGTGCCCAGAGCCAGTTCTCCAGCAGAGGTAGATGGCTCAGGGCATTTTCTTGGGTGATAGGCATCCTAGCTGCTGCTGGGCCTGCCTGGGCTGCTCCTGCATGTTGAGTCAAGGCTCTCCAGTGGTGGCTGTAATCAGGCACATTAAAATGGCTTCACATTCCTCTCGAAATGACACCGTGACCTCACAGATTTCAGATCCAGAGCGCTGCCGCCCATCGATAATACACTCAGACCACAGAGGTCCATGATATCATCCGCAGAAACAAAAGGAAAGAGCAGAGATTGAGGAAGTAGGGCACGTTTATGCTTTGAGGGGTAACAAGAGAACGTGTGCCATTAGCGGGTCGTCTTGGTGTGTGCCAAATCTGATTTCCAATACCATTAAAGTGGAAAATTGCAGATCGCTGGGAGTCGAGATCTATCCTGACTCACAGGCGCCACAGACGTCCACCTAATCAGAAAGAAAATAAATAGAAATGCCATTACAAAGCAAATCAGCAGGCATGAACTCATGTTAAAGCGCTGCAGTCATGGCTCATTTGCTACTCAACCACAGTACGGACAGGAACAGAAGAAAGCAAGCTTCCTATATACCAGCTATTTTATTTGACTGACAGAATTCATGAACTGGAAAAGGTTCCAATAATAGTCTTCTGGCCCTTTTACAGATGTGTCATTTGGCTGTTTATACAGACATTCAGTTGAGGCAGAATCAATGCAGTTGAGATTATTCGATGCACAGTGAGCAGACAGAAAGGAAAAGCAAACTTCCTTTCAGTGCTTATTCACCTTAACCTTGTGGAATGTAACCTGACAATAAATGCTGAAACTGCCAGCCAGATGTTGTGATGGTGTAGCTCAAACTCTTGGACTTGCAGACCACATTTCTGGCATATTTAAATATATGCTGTAGACAAAGACCTCAATCAAATTGCTACTCTGGGGTTTTGCTCAAAATAACACGATTTTGGCATCTGTGAGCATCACACAAACTACTAGTCCTCCCATATGAGATCAAAAACCTTTTAGTGAGATAATGGAGCATTTACGTTTAACAATATATCAACTTTACATTAATGTCCATTACTAGGGAAAAAAATTTATTAAACTGTGAGAAGATTACTTAGCACAACTATATAAACAAGAGGGGGATGTACAACCAACTGACCGCTGAAGTCATAAGGATCAGACTAGAAGAGTAAAATGACAGCTAATAGGACAGAAGCCACCACCCCTTTCAAGAGTTTAACCTCAATAACTCACATGAAATTTATAAATGGCAATTCTAAAACATGTCTATCAACAACTAGGCATGCAATAACGTCATTGATAATATGAGTAACGAAAGCAAAATTACAATATTGCATATGAAAACATGCTTACAGTGAAGCTTTGTCTTTCCACAGGAATGTGACACACTCATTTGTCTGTTAAGAGATGTCCTCCCTTACGAAAAAGAAGTTTATTCAAGTGTGCTATTAGTATACTATACTACTTTTTGGTAAGGGCTTACATACACTACAACTGTTTCCCACAATTTACTAGATTACTTTAAAATGAAAATTAAAAAAATATTGCTCATTAAAACACATTTATCAGCATCCTATCAGCTCCTACCTTTTCATATTTTTTGAGATTTTATTTCTTATTCCATTTAAGCACATAGCTATGCCTCTCGTCGTGGTGTACTGTCACAGTGACACAGAAGATCTGCAAACTCCAGACGCACCCTCTGAAAAGACCAACATGTAATAATAGGATTAGTCTCACCCCTACCTTGTGGCACTTAAAAACGCAATGACCCCCCATTTTCTCTTTGGTTGAGTCGTGAATGGTCAGTTCAAGTGTTTATATTTCTGCCAGCAGGTCATTCATGATTACTGATGTTTTTGTTCCTCACATAAGAACAACTTCTTTAACAAAGCAAATGTATATATATAAAACACTGGCACACACTGGCACAAATGAGATGTTTGCAGAAAACCTTTAAGGATTAGTTAAGGCAAAAATGAATATGATGTCATTATTTTCTGTAAAAACTGTAATATTGTGAAATGTGACCCTGGACCACAAAACCAGTCTTAAGTCGCTGGGGTATATTTGTAGCAATAGCCAAAAATACATTGTATGGGTCAAAATTATAGATTTTTCTTTTATGCCAACTACAATTTAATCTTAACAGCAACTTTTTTCTATTTGAATATATTTTACAATGTCATTTATTCCTGTGATGGCAAAGCTGAATTTTCAGCAGCCATTATTCCAGCCTTCAGTGTCACACGATCCTTCAGAAATCATTCTAATATGCTGATTTGGTGCCCAAGAAACATTTTGTATTATTATCAATGTTGAAAACATTGAAACTATTACTTTTTCAGGATTCTTTGATGGACAGAAAGATCAAAAGAACAGTGTTTATTTATAATGTTATAATGTTAATATTATAATGTTATAATGTTAATATTTTGTAACATTATAACCGTCTTTTTACTGTCAGTTTTGTTCATTTTAATGCATCCTTGCTGAGCCCAAATTTTAAGTGTGAGGAAATTGAATTTCTGGGGGAACTGTTCCCCCCCATAAAGTGAATGGTACTCATCAGGTGCTACTTCCTCCTGTCCAGTGACTGTAAAGTGACTGCAAACATTCTTAAGCCATTGGCACGGAGAAGAGCTTCTGCCAATGACAACATCCCCTTGAACAACCTCATGATAAAGAAAGAAAGCTGTTATTCTCCATTGAACTGACCCATATTTAAGGCCCCAAAAAAAGGATTAAAGCTTTGTACTCAGCTCTATCCACTGCAGAGACACAATAATACAAGAACTGCATTTGATAGTGTGACGAGGAAACCATGTGTCACTAGTAAAAACACAGACAAAATGCGATCAATAACTGGATGATTATGGCTGTAAAACCATGAATTCCGCATGGTTAGAATAAAACATCCTTTCATATTAAAACAACAAAAGACTTAATATCATCAAAATCAGGCCTTACATCCGGTCATACATAGGTTTTAAAAAGAACAATAAAAAAAGTTTAAAGATGTCTTATATGGCTAATAATGACCGTTAAAGTTTGTTTCGATTAGACCAGAACAAAACACTTCTCCAGCTTAGCCAAACAATGACATAAAGGAAGCTGAACTGCCTGAGCTCAGAGCTCTGTAAATACATTCAAAATAAAAAGAAAGAAATGAGAGAATATTTCAAAGAGAAACACCATTCCAATGCTGAACTCCAGAGTTCAACAGAATTTGTCACTCTGTTAGGGTGGTCTTTCAACTCCTCTTTGTTTTATCCATTAGGATCACATTACTGAGCTCTCTCGTCATTTAATAGAAGCGTTTACCATGGACGTGGATGTTTTCATCCTGAAACTTTCCTCCACTTTGCATACGCAGACTTCACAAACAAATCAAGCAAGCTCACGCTGTGAAGTGATTCATGAAAAAGAGGAATACCTCGAAAAATGAACACCGTGGTCGGAGAACACTGACTGACAAATAATAAAGTTGGATGCCAAATGTGGAAACATGAATTAACTTGAGTTTTCTAAAGAAGGGCCATACTGCCACTAATCACAGAGGTCTTGCTGAGAGCAGCCGTAAACGGACTCACTCCAGCATGAGGTTCTGCCCTCAGGCCCACGTCAGTGCTTTATAATCTACAGCCATCGATTATGGGGTGAACTGCAACTCTTCTTTGATCTGACAAATGTGATTCTTTACGACTAAAGTAATGGGTTTCATTATTTATAACTCAAATATATTGGAGTTGCCAAAATAAATAGATCTTTCTCAACAACATAAATCTATTCATGCATGGGACTGAGCTATTTGTAATGCTAAACAGTATGTTTTGTTAGTTAATGAGGCACTAGAAGTACAGGATACAGTGTAGTTGTATGATTGTACCCTAGTTCACACACGCTACTGTCAGATCGCCAACAAAGACTGGTTAATAGAGCAACAAATTGTAGCTTCAAAGTGTCTACAAGAAACTGGGTCAGCAACTAGCAATCGAGACTACATTTAAAGCATGTAAAGTCCTTATTTGAGAAGATGTAGCACATTGAGAAGCATGTTGAGTCTAGAGGAAATCCCCACAGTGCTGTTTGTTAATAATGTGAATGCAGATGGACAACACTGAAAGTAATCTGCTCAGGGCATGTAGTTCTAATCCTGACAGTGGGTGGAGGGGTTACCCCACAACTGACCAAATAGGGCGAGGGCTGCAGGTGAAGAGGAGGAATATATCCAGTGAAAAAAAATTGTTGTAGGATTTACTTTTTTTTACAATTGTCACTCAGAAATTGCTGGTAAAGTTTGTAAATAAGTACAAAGAAATGGCAAGCAACACTTTGAATTAAACCTATAATTTTAATGTAGAAAGTCTAAAATGGTATTTTCTTGTAAAACGCATCAAATCATTTTTGTTTTATTTACAACTTCTTTACAAAATCTTTAGAAATATAATATAATTTTTATTTATATTTATAATTTTACACATACATATTTTTTAACAAATGTTATTAAAATGTTTACTTCACAATAGCTTTACTCAAAGACCTTCCAGTGCATTAGCTATCTAATTCCTCCAGCAAAGAAAAGCAAAGAAAAGCATCAGAATTCAAGATTATATTACAATCATTATTAGTATATGGCTATGCTTTCAGTCTATTCTATTGCATTTTCAAATTTAATGTGGCAGTTGCAGCAAATATCATCTGATTTATTTACTCTCATTAAATCAGTAATGGAAAGCATTTGTGGCACTCCATACAGATTAGGGCTGCACGATAAATCGAAATGGAATCGAAATCGCGATTTGACAGAAGCTGCGATTGTCATTCGTATCTTTCAGCGAAGCACGGTTCTGTGATCAGCAGTAAATCTCCATCTAAAGCCCAGAGGGCGCTCTCGCGCTGAAACTCCAAATACGCCTCGCAGAAGAAACCCAGGAAATGTGGTATTTTCACATGCTTTCAGATGGAGCAGCATTTACTTCACAGAGCCGTAGTTCACTGAGAAGCTATGCAAACAGCTGTCATTTATCGCGAACGATTTCTTCGATTTCATAATCGCGCAATAAAAATCGTCTGTGATTTTTTGGCGTAACTTGTCAGTGAACTACGGCTCTGTGTAGTAAATGCTGCTCCATCTGAAAGCACGTGATGATGATTTACTGCTGATTACAGAACCGGCATTACTAACAAAATGCGCATGACAATCACATTCGATTAATCGTGCAGCCCTAATACAGATGATTGCATTTTGAATCAGATTATGATTATAGACCATTTAATAAACAACACAGCCCAAAAAAGTAGCAATGGAGCCCCAACATAGTAAGATTAGACACAAAACATACTAACCAGGAGTTCAAACGAAGATGATTTAACCAACAGACAGCTGTTCAGCTGACAACAGTATGACACTCCTCAGCAACAACAGATGAGAGAATGACATTAAAGCAGTCTCTGTTTGCAGACACAACATGTGTTTTATCAGTCTCATTAAATTAGGTACCATAGCATATTAAAATACTGGACTTGGGTTCGTCACACCGTAAACACTTCAGTAAACTCGCCACACTTGTGTGACCTCTTTAGTAAAGCTAGCCTGGAATCCAGTAGGTTTAAAAGTGCATTTGATTAATATTTAGCAAAAAATAAATAAATAAATAAAAAACACAGCACAGACGTTTTATTTTAATACCTTGCATTTACAGAATGTTTTAACCACTACACTTTCACCACCCCATCTTCTCTTCTCTAACCCTAACAACAGAACAAACAGAATATTTGAACAGGATTAGTGTCCCTGTCGGATGAGTGTTGTATTTGTTTACCAACCTTTGTTTCCCTTTCCCAGCTATCCAACACATCCCTCCTTCCTCCTGGAGACCATATGGCCACAGATTACTGAACCCCCATTTTAACTGATTCTAAAACCTTGTGGCTCACACTGATTCTTATATAAAGAAATGGATGATATTCTTATAGTTTCACATACTAACGTGAAAAAAAAAAGTTTGGGGTCAATAAGATTTTTAACCTTTTTTTTTTTTTTTTTTTTTTAAGAACTGAACACTTCTTTTCAAGGACACATTCAATTCATCAAAATTGAGAGTAAAGACATTTAAAGTTACAAAAAATATGAATAATGTTTTTGTTCCATTTCAAATAAATACTGTTCTTTTGAGCTTTAGATTCATCAAAGATTCCTGGAAAAAAAAATGTATTACAACTTTCCATTAAAATATTCAGCAGCACAACTGATTTCAACATTGACAATAATAAGAAATATTTCTTATTATAGCACCAAATCAGAACATTAGAATGATTTCTGAAGGATCATGTGACACTGAAGGCTGAAGTAATGGCTGCTGAAAATTCAGCTTTGCCATCACAGGAATAAATTACTTTTTAAAATATATTAAAGTAGAAAACAGTTATTTCACATTTTTTAACAGTATTACTTTTTTACTGTATTTTTTAATAAACACAAAAAAACGAACTTTTAGATAACTCAGTGAAAGACCTATTCATTCTCTTTTAAGCAAGATATAATGATTGCTTTTAATATCAAGAATGACTTTTGTTTTTGGATTAAAGTCCTCCTTCATAATGAAACTAAACAAGCCTCTCCATCAATTAAAACAAGTAAGGAGTTCTAATAATAAACACTAAACCAACCCAACTGGTAGCCTACTATTCACCTTTTTAATGACTACTGTAATAAAACTAATAGAGCTACATCAGAATAATGTTATGTATGAGGCACCATGCCATTTAAAAAAAAAAAAAAGTCTAAAGACACATCTTTTTCATCAGCACCTGACCAATTAATACTAGCACTTTTCTATTCTATTCTATTCTATTCTATTAATTTTTTTTTAAATACACCCTGCTATGTGTACTGTGCTAGATTAACCGAGACTTGTCACATCACTTGTATACTGTTGCTCTCTTGTTGGTCGGATTGCTTCTTTTGTTCTACTCATTTGTAAGTCGCTTCGGATAAAAGCATCTGCTAAATGATTAAATATAAATGTAAACGTGTTCGGTTACTGTCTGTGTTCATTGGTTTTGCTTTAACATGAGGTAGCAGTCTCTGGAGTCATACAGTCTGGAACCTTCCACACACCTGCCAGCGCATTCAGTCCTCCTGTCAGCAAACACATGGAGAACGCCTGTCTGACTCTCAGCTACAAAACACTGCATGTTCTTCACATCTCACGAGTCAACAACCACTTTGTGGTTTACAGCCTAAAATAGCAATTCAGTCTCTCCAACACAAACATCTTTGGATTTTTCCAGAAAGACTTGACAGGTGTTTTCCAAACGTGTCTTTGTCAGTCGTTCAGAAGGGTACGCTTACAGTAACCAACAGAAAATCTGAGCCATTCAAGAGAAGAGTTTGGCTTCAAGATCATAATATCCTACTGAAATGCCTCCGTAATGGTTTTTTTTACCCAAACATACAGAAACTTTTATCTGCTTGCCAACATACGATTTTTAGTTGCTTCAAAAAATCCAAAACTGTAAAGCAAAACCATAGAGCCAAATTTGTAGTCTAGCTGAGCATATGGTTGTCACTATTCTATTAATTTTTTTTTAAATACACCCTGCTATGTGTACTGTGCTAGATTAACCGAGACTTGTCACATCACTTGTATACTGTTGCTCTCTTGTTGGTCGGATTGCTTCTTTTGTTCTACTCATTTGTAAGTCGCTTCGGATAAAAGCATCTGCTAAATGATTAAATATAAATGTAAACGTGTTCGGTTACTGTCTGTGTTCATTGGTTTTGCTTTAACATGAGGTAGCAGTCTCTGGAGTCATACAGTCTGGAACCTTCCACACACCTGCCAGCGCATTCAGTCCTCCTGTCAGCAAACACATGGAGAACGCCTGTCTGACTCTCAGCTACAAAACACTGCATGTTCTTCACATCTCACGAGTCAACAATCACTTTGTGGTTTACAGCCTAAAATAGCAATTCAGTCTCTCCAACACAAACATCTTTGGATTTTTCCAGAAAGACTTGACAGGTGTTTTCCAAACGTGTCTTTGTCAGTCGTTCAGAAGGGTACGCTTACAGTAACCAACAGAAAATCTGAGCCATTCAAGAGAAGAGTTTGGCTTCAAGATCATAATATCCTACTGAAATGCCTCCGTAATGGTTTTTTTTACCCAAACATATAGAAACTTTTATCTGCTTGCCAACATACGATTTTTAGTTGCTTCAAAAAATCCAAAAATGTAAAGCAAAACCATAGAGCCAAATTTGTAGTCTAGCTGAGCATATGGTTGTCAGTTTTTAGTGAGGTCACCTCTAGGGAATGATTCTCCAAACAAACACCAAGCAAAGTTAAACAGATTTTGGCATTCAAAGGCTTGACTTAAAGCAATAGCACAAACAAACTTGAGACTTGACGTATTCAAATGTTGTGAAACACTTACGGTGCAAAAGAACTGAAAGAACTAAAACCGGAGGGGAGCTCTTCCCAGCCGAATGTGAGAGAAAGCTGTGGGGGGTGGGCACAATGTAATTTACGCAGATGTCAGAGGTGTGCCACTGTAGGAGCGAGACCCCCTCATTCAGATTCATTCATGCACTCTCCGTTCTCATTGAGGACAATGAAATGCACTTACAGGGGGCTCTAATATGTAAATGAAACCCTAGACAGGGTACAATTCATCAAGTACCCATACTTGCCATAAAGACCAATATAGTGATGGCCATTCACAAATGAATGGCTGTTTTCAACACGATTTGCAATGATGCCAATAAGGACTGAAATAGGGCAGTAATGAATGGAAGGTTTTTCAATGGAAGCTCTAAATCTGATTATTTTTGGGCCCTTCATTGGTAATACATCTGGTTTTAAGAGTTCTTTTTTATTTAATCTTGTTTTTAGTCTTTGATCAGTTTAAAAAAAAATGTGTATATATAACTATATATTGCTAGTGTTAGCAGAGTTTTTGCTTAGGATAAAACATCCAAACATCAAAAAAAAAAGAAAAAGAAAAGACAATTCACTCACTTGCCCACAAGTCAAGAGCTGAATGAAGTCTAGACTAGACAAAGTAAGGGTCATCTCCATTCTTTTCAGGGAGGCTAGGGAAGCCACATGGAAAAAAAGTGGGTGCACTTATAAAAGACGTGACATAATACTGATGCAAAACCCTCTGCAGAAACTTTGGTTTTTGCAAGGGTGAAATAAAAGTATGGTTTAGTAGATGTCAAACTCAAACTCCTGCACATCATTGGATGTTAATAGTCTGCTATAGTTTTTTATACACATACATTTTTATAAGAGAAAAATAAATATTTAAATTTCATACCAGCAGGGATCCATTCAAATGTGTCTCCATTCATCTCTGAACTTTGACCGTCCTTCGTTAAACAGATAACCACACAGGCAAAATGTATGTAAAGCATCTAATGTCAGCCATGCAAAGACAAATGTTTAGACGCTCTATATCAGGGGACTTCAATGTTTTTCAGGGCAAGGACAACTTAGGTGATAGAGACATGGAGCAGGGACCCCAATACAAAATGTGTCAAGCAGAGCTACACATTAAGCATATAGCCTTCAATATTAATAGAAACTAACCATATTATGATTAAGAATAAATTATATTATGTTACATGTATATTATGTTATGACAGTAGATCAGAACTATGCACATTATTGTTGTCTCACATGCCTGTATATGACTTGTTAAAATGCATCATAAAAAAAACAAGTTGAGATAAAAATCACTTTTATCTTTTACTAGTCAGATGGACATTTACACTTATCTGAACTTTAAGTTTATTAAAAATTCACATTTTAATTTTACCGTCAGAAGGACAAATAAACATTTTTGTTAAACTTTAGCTTCAAGTTTACTAAAACTTAACATTTTAATTTTACTGTGAGATGGACAATTAAGAATCAAATCACTGAGTGAGGGTTTTCTAATAAAGTGCAGATATAATGTGTAAGCAAGGGCTCCACAATTACAAGAATAGCAATGTACAGTGAGACATTCACGATTATTTAAAAGGCATTACTTTTACAAAAATTGGAATGGAATTTAAAAATATATCGATACGAATATTTTTCTAGTAATTTATTAGTCTACATTTACATTGCGCATATCGATTTCGACAAGCCATATTTTTGTCCTGTGCTAGCATCACAATATCAATTGCAGATTCAGAATGAATCACGCATTTATATGTAGATGTCACTTCCAAAACTTTGCAGCATGTAATCGGCAGTCGGTCCTCGTAGCAGCATGAAAAACAATACTTTTATTCAACGGATTATAGCTATATCCTCGAAAGTGTGAAAGACCGCTCACTTTACAATCACTAAAAAGCTGTCACTCATCTCAGTTTGAGATCTCACAACGTTCCATTAAAATCAATAAAGTTTTCTAGACTGCATAATGAATCTTATGTCGTGTCTTTGTTTGTTAAAAAGAGAGGATTCACGAAAGTGAGTGTAATTCAACACTGAATAAAAACTCCGGAGTGAGTGGTTAGCTGAGTCTAACTTAAACATCTCTGATTGGCCAGTGCGTTCAAGAGATCAACAACCATGTCTGTGATTGGCTACATTTCTCACCGCTGCAAAAACATGCTGTAAATAGGAACATTTCACATTCTCGAAGCACAAACTCAAAAACAATATTACATCATTGCAGTATCAACTGAGGGTGCTCTTGCTTTCGTTTCAGGCTGCTTATATTTAAAATTGACTTTTTTTATGTTTGTTATGTACCCATGTTTTAATTTTTTTACGAAAAATTACTTGTGATCTAACATTAATTGGCGGACCTCCTGGAGGTTGCGGACCCTTGGTTGAATACCCTTGCTCTACATCACATCCAAAAGCTGCAATCTTTTCTATGAAACGGGTTGTCTTTCCTTACTCTTTGCTTAACAGTGCTGCGTGAGATGTACAGATGTAATCCTCAGGAAGAGAATTTGATCTAGATGGGGCGGGTTGGCTCATTCTTGTGGTCTCCCCACTGGATGAGCCATGCATTGCAGTTGGGCGGTGTGCCAGATACTGTCCAGCTTAACCCAAAACAACAACTGTACCACAAGCCACTTACACTCCCCTGCTCCCAGTCTCACCATTCTCTCTGAGACGCACCATTACGGTCTTTTTTTAGACTATACACACTGCTGTTCACTTTTTCCAGGACGGCCACTCTGCTTCAGTGCACCAGGCTGCTGCTGAGGGTTCATGTGTGCTAAGATATTTAATGTATGAAGCATTAAGAAGAATTGGTCTTTTCATGATCTATAGCCTTGAAGTGAGTAAATGGAGAAACCAAGCAGGTCAGCAGCATTCTAATGCACTGTGGCCTTCAACTATGTTTAGTGTGTACACAGGGCACAAAAAATTACTGTCATATAAATTTGAAACTATACAAATCAAAAAGGATCACATGACAGTATGTTTTAGCCGATAACCTTTAAGATGGATGATGAATAAATGCCTTCTAATTTACTATGCCATACTGCATACTGGCACTAACAGTTTAGGCTTCTGGCTTGGATATTTTTCATTTTCCATATGACTCTTAGAGTGGATTTGAACATAACTGGGAATTTGAGAATATGACATGAAAATATGAATCAATATGAACCTGATTCAGAAGTTTCATCATTGTGATTGGTTTACTACTTGTTTCTTACCTTATAGGGTACCTCTGAAAGTGCATATTGCATTTAATGTACACATTACACAAAAATAAACAGGTCAATGTGTACATTAGATCATTGGATATTTTTTCTTTTCCCAGAGGTATAGGAACAATGGTACAGTGGTAATGTGTGAGGTATAAATGCCATGACTGACAACAGTGTGTAATTCTCCCACCTCAGCAGAAACAAACACAAAGGGAGGAGACTTACTCACACAAGTGAACGCTTCAAACGGAGCATATAACTGTCAGCCAAACGGTAACATGCACAAATGGATGTACAGAGATGCATTAAAACACAGCTAATGCACGCTCACACTTCAGGTGAATGGATGAGAACTATGAGTACACAACACCAACAGCAATATCACTATGCCCATAGGTTGCTGGCAAAATTTTGCATCAATTTATTTGATTTTTTTCATAATTTTTAAGTGGCTCTTCAAATTTATGCCAGGTCTGCGGGTTTTGGATTCAAGGACAATATAGCTAACTAATCTCTTCAATGGCATTCTTCCATATGCTTTATTGTTAAAAAACATGTATTATTATTATTAGTAATAGTAGTTAATTGCATGATATGACTGGTCATGTGACATCAATATGGTGGCGACCATGGGAGCGACCCACTCCATGCAGAATAAAAGGGGTTTTGTTTTTTGTTTGTTTATTTCTAGGAGACTTATATAATGGGAGTCATCTCATGTAAATGTACATCATTTTAACCATATTTCTCAAGTGTTTAGAGTTAAATAATAAATAAATACTTAAAAATACTTAGTGCCCAAATTAACTAGCCTATGCAGCTCCACAAATGTAAGTTAAATGACTTAAAAGAGCAAAAAGAGTGATTTTTTTTAAATTATATTATTAACAGATACAGTAACATGCTCTTGTTTGGTAGTAATAACCCATCATGTATAAATCAGGATAGATGTCCGTTTGTCAACATTTCTCCATGAATGTCTTGGCACAGCCAGACACAAGACAAAAATGCGATAGGAGTTTAGTCAAGGGAGACAAGGGAATTCAGTGAAGCTATAAACTATATAAACTAAAACTTACCATCCGTGCAGCTGCATTAAAACGTGTTAGCAGACTGTATTTCCAAGACCAGAAGAAATTTTAATCCAAATCAATGAAATCCGCTGCGATTCTCAAGTCGAGTCCTTCAGGAACGCCTGCAGTGATCTGGGGAAAAAGTACCACATGAACACCGAACAGCTGAGCTGTTTTCGTCTGTGTGTTATTGTAAAAAAAATCCTCACCTTTGGTCAACTCTGACAACTCTTTCACAAAAGAGGCAGCAGTAACAGTAAAGGCTCAGTTTTAACACATGCACGCAATTCGCTGTGGGGAATGACGCAGAGAGTGGGCGGAGCAACACCGCTGCTGCTGCTGCTGTTTAATTAGCTGCTGCTGGATCTGATAAACACAGAGCAGTTGTTAAATGCCTTGTGGTAAATTGATCTTCTAGAGCCATATTTGGCCGTTTTAACCTTTAAAATGATTTCAAGTGGAAATATAATTTTGTATTCAAACTGAGGGCCCATAGAGACAGATGTGCCTATTTTTTTTTACATTGAATGTCTGGACTGTGTAATGTTAAGGGGTAATGACTTTTGAACAGTTGATATATTTCACTATATTCTTTTGTGATGTTAATCTGTTATATTCTGGTTTCATCATTAACAGCAAAAATTAGCGATAGAGATTCATTTTTTCCAATTAATTGATCCAGTTCATTAAATTCAAGTACTTAAATAAAAACACTTGTATAAGTAAATATAAGTACATTTCTGTCACTATATTCTACAATTAAAAGTATGAAGCATAACCTCTGGGAATCCCCAGCTGAGTTTTGTCTGGGCATGGCAAATCAGATCATAAAAACCTTTTCAGACCAGACTTGCCCTGCCTTTAGTCTCATTCAGTATCCTCACAAACAGTATCTCATGCCTAGAAGCTTAAATAAACAAAATACCTTGTAAAAAGCAGCAACGCTTTTGTGAGGAACTGTACATAAAATGTATGAAGTGAATTCTCTTTCAGGGCTGGGAGGAAATTTCACGACTGTTTGTATCAAACAGGAACATGAAAAATGCCTCAGAACAAAAACTGCTGTGATATTTTCGTTTGCTCTCAAACACAATTGTATGTGAACATCTCTGTTTATGATTGAAATGCTGATTAGAAATGTTACGATTAACACAGGGGCTGTTGATTTGTTAGCTTTAATTTTACTTGATTACAGTTATGTTTCATATCACCATATAATATT
Source organism: Sinocyclocheilus rhinocerous (assembly GCF_001515625.1). Classification (NCBI taxonomy): domain Eukaryota; kingdom Metazoa; phylum Chordata; class Actinopteri; order Cypriniformes; family Cyprinidae; genus Sinocyclocheilus; species Sinocyclocheilus rhinocerous. The sequence continues at coordinate 522,077 of NW_015647052.1, forward strand.
TGTCAATATTTATTTACCATCATTTTTCACTTTTATGTATACCACTGATTGGAGATGGAGAATCAAGACATGAAAATGTTGGTGTTTAAACCTTGTCTTTTTCTACATATGTAATATTCTGAAGGCTGTTCTGCAGATGAAGTATTGTACTCTTCAACTCCAGGAGTCCATAGAAACAACGAGGTACACAGGCATTCTTGGGCCCAGGTGGTTTTGATTTGGGAGGTGCTTATGTGCCTTTAGGTCATTTATTATTTCAAGGGTAGTGAAAAGAACTACTGGGCACCCACAGATTGACCACTGGTCCTGCCAAGTCGAGGAGAGAAATTTTGGCATTTTTGGAATAAATGTAATCATAAAGGAAAATTATTGAAATGGAATAGATATTAAAGCAATAGAAAACTGAACAGAGCGCCTTGTCAGAAGTACTCACCCCTCTCCCCTTGATTTTATTTCTGCATTTTGTTAATTCCAGATTTTAGCATATTGAAATAACAATGAATTCTACACAAAGCAATCACCCCCAATGAATACATGCTGTGTACCTACTCCTCGAGTTGCAACTACAGTATGAGTCTTCTTGGTTATGTCTGCATGAACTTTCCACATTTCAATTCTTCGGCACAAATTCACTCCATCTCTGCCAAATTAGAAAGTGTTGGCTTGCAGCAATGTTCAGGTCATACCAAAAATATTCAATTGGATTAATGTCTCAGCTCAGACTGAACCATTCCAGAATTATAAGTTTATAATCATTCCATCATACTCTTGTGTGTGTGTGTGTGTGTGTGTGTGTGTTTTATCGTATATTCCAAACATGAATATTCAGTCAAATCCAGAGTATGCTGCTGCCACCATCAAGTCTGATTATAGGGATGTATGGTTTTACCAGGGTGTTTGTGTCTCTGGTTTGTGGTAAACATCTTTGGTCTATTGATCAGAATTTTCTTCCTAAACTTTTTTTCTTTCAGGATTTTGTCACTTGCTTTCTAGCAAACTGCACAAAATTTTTGCCAGTCTACTTTTTCTATTTTTCTATTCAACTTTTAGAAAACGTTATAACGTTCATCACCATCGCATTTTTTAACTTTGATATTTTAAAACTTTTTTTTTTAAACAAAATTGAGTTTCACCATTAAGTTGCAGTGGTAAAATTAATTACTTTATTTATTTATGCCATGAATGATCATAAATACTCATGTTCAGTGTCTTTGTAGTGACATACCATTTTAACTCTATAATTTTGTCACTTGATATTTTATAATTTTTTTTGAAAATCAATCACTAATAAGTTTCAGAGGTAAAAATGTATTTATTGATTGATTGATTGATTGCATGATTGATTGTAAAATATTAATCTTCAGTGGCTTAATGACAACATGCCGTTTTAAATCAAATTTCTATAAAAGAGGCTATAAAGTATATTCTGATCTGTTGTTAGTTATGAAACTAACATTTATTGTGCAATCAAGCAGTTGAACACAAGACTGTAATGTCTTCATAAGAGCTTTGCAAAAATAGATAAACAATTTATAAATGTTTCTGGTGCTGGTAGGTTACAGCAGAAAAGAGATTACTGTGCATCTAATCCTCACAACACATATTTCACAACATTGCCTAGATTCTTATCTGTGATTCAAACAGGAGCTATATCACATTTGCGGCTGACTTGATTATAAGCAGTTCTTGCTAATCTATAAATCATATTGACCACATTTTTATGAAGTTACGAGTTAATATTCGGAGAAAGTCACCAAGTAGAATCTTGTCAGCTAACAGGGTGGACTGTGTTTTAAATCAGCAAAGACGCTGGATAAGTCAACATAATCACGCGCTTCCAAGCCTCAGCATTTCCCTGCGAGAATATGCACGTCAAACACTTTCCCTTTAAGGAAAAGACAGAATTTTACATAAATATGAGTCATCATTGACAATGCCAGAACAACATGTTTCAACCATATACTGAAGGATGAAGGTCTTATGCTCGCTTCTGACCCTTGGGTTGAGCATTTTCTTTCATTAAGAGATGAGCTCACCCGAAATATTAATGCATTGAGTAAGTCAACATAATCACGCGCTTCCAAGCCTCAGCATTTCCCGGCGAGAATATGCACGTCAAACACCTTCCCTTTAAGGAAAAGACAGAATTTTACATAAATATGAGTCATCATTGACAATGCCAGAACAACATGTTTCAACCATATACTGAAGGATGAAGGTCTTATGCTCGCTTCTGACCCTTGGGTTGAGCATTTTCTTTCATTAAGAGATGAGCTCACCCGAAATATTAATGCATTGAGGCTATTCTGCAGGCAGACACGATACAACCTTCTACCACAGCTGGCCAAACGTCTGCAGAAACCAGACAGCACACCAGGCCAGGCAGAAGAATAGACCAGAGACTCAACACTATATATATTGTTTGTAAACAAACATCCACTGCTATGGGAGAAGTACCACTCAAAGACCGACTGAAAAATGACCAAAAAAGCAAGAGCGTGTAAATACAAGAACCCTGATGTAAGAGAAACCCTCTTCACTAACTAATGTGAAATAAAACGGTTTACTATCAACAGTGTAAACACAAACTCATTCTCAATGAGCGTTTCGGCTCTGGGGTTTTTCTTCTAGAATTATAGCAATGATTTATACAAATGGATAGTCAGCAATCTAGAAGCCAACATACCTTCAGTTAAATAGCTGAAATGCTCATTAGTGGTTGAATAAGTTTGCTAGTCTGGGATTTCAAAATGACTCAGTGGTATAAACTCCAAATGCTTAACTTTAGGAGTAAACACCTCTGTACTTCGGAAAATGCACACTACGGCGAGGCCAAGTCCGACATGCTGGATGAAGATGAGCTGCATTCACGTCGTCTATACCACTATTCACATGTTTGGGGTTGAATAAGACCTCTTCTTCTTTCTTTTTTTAAAGAAATTAATACTTTTTATTCAACAAGGATGCACCAAAACAGCATATTAGAATGATTTCTGAAGGATCATGTGACGCTGAAGACTTTGCCATAACAGGAGTACATTTTAAAATAGAAGTTATTTTAAATTGTATTTTTTCACAATGTTGTTTTTACTGTATTTTTGATCAAATACATGCAGCCTTAGTGAGAATATGAGACTTCTTTCATACACATTTATAAATTTACCAACTCCAAACTCTAGTACGTCAGAGGAATGGGCGAGGAATATAAGGGCTAGAATACGTTTGTCCATTCGGTGAGGGTCGTTCACCCACTTGTCCAGCACGGCCTCCTGCACCTTCTTAATAAGACGCTGCTTAATATTATTATTGGTAAGTGGGTGTGTAGTCATGTCGAACAGAAGAAAGTTTTGTTTCTCGGTGGTGAGGACGCCCTTCTCTACAAGGTTCTTCGCCAGGCGCTCTCGGACGTTACGCAGCTGATAGTGAAGCTTCAGTGGGTTCCATGTCTCGCCTGCAAAAGACAAGCACTTTCAGTGCCAAACATACTTATGTTCACTTTGTTTGACAAGGACAGAGATTTAACTAATCTGTCATAGTCAATATGACCTCTGAAAAACTCCATTTGTGACCGGTAGATCTTTATCACTGTCCCAGTAGCTCCTGAAAACAACAGAAAAATAAGTACAAAAAATACATTGTATTTGTCTTTGTACAGTATTTTTTGTACTTAGTTTTCTATTATTTTCGGGAGCTACTAAAAATACATCATGCCTGAGTCTACAAACAGGACGTTAACAGAGGCCAGACACGCTGAAGAAGGATGCAAAGAGGAGAAAATACTGCAATTTTTCACTCTTTGTTATATTGCAGCCATTTGCTAAAATCATTTAAGTTAATTTTTTTTCCTCATTAATGTACACACAGCACCCCATATTGACAGAAAAACACAGAATTGTTGACAGTTTTGCAGATTTATTAAAAAAGAAAAACTGAAATATCACATGGTCCAAAGTATTCAGACCCTTTGCTGTGAACGCTGTATCGCTGCTGTTCCATAAGAGTCACTTGCTGTTAGAGAGCGAATGTGCGTCTCATTCAGCCCGTCTGCTGTTTCTGTTTCATGTAGATATGTTTTTATTAGGGTTGCAAAAAGGTGGAAAATTTCCAGTAAATTTCGGAAATATTCCAGAAATTTTGGAAACTTTCCAGGATTTTTTTTGTTTGGGAATATTCCGGGGATTTTTGGAAAGTTTCCAGACATTTACCGGAAATTGTCCACCCCTTTGCAACCCTAGTTTTTATGTAGCATTATTTCACGAAGATAATGTCAGACTGTTCTGTTTTTGCTTTAAATCATGAAATTGTACAATCTAATTCAAATCAAAAACAACTGCTCATGCAACATGTAGCATATTTTGGATTGTGATTAAAATGCAGTGGTTGCCTCTAAATTCAAATGACTACAGACATTTTTGTTTAAGGCCAGTTAGCTTGTTATAGAGCAAATGAACAATAAATAATTTTGCTTAAAAAATAATAATAATAATTGGCAATTTTGGTATCACAATAACAGCTGTTAAAAAGTCATGCATAGGATGCACAACTCCCATAAGGGTTGTATATTTGTGACAATGTACTGTATCTTATACAGTTGTTGTCAACATTTAAATGAGGAATTTATTAAATCAGAAATGTAAATAAGGAAGATTTCATCACTGTTCAGATATCAGCAGCACAACGTGAGGTCAGAAGAAAGACATGAGTGCATTCCTTGAATGGGCCACACTGTTCTTGAAAATAGCTTTTTCTATTCTGTGTGATGGCTAGACAGCTGTGATGAACCTATAATAAACGTACATTTATTATAAATGGATAAAACTAAATACATAAAATAATTATAATAATAAATTATGGGTTGCACCATTACTAAATGTCTAGTTGATATCATTAGAATTTCACAGATTTAAATTATGGCAAATAACTGATAATTGGCCAATATAATAATTCTAAATTACTATGCCTAATTAAAAATTAATGAAGTCAAATAAAAAATTTAATATATTAAAAATAAAATAAATAAAAAAATAAAATGACAAGAAAAAAATAATTTTTTGGAAGTGAATTTAAAGGCAGAGTAAGTGATTTTTCAAAAACACTTTAGAAAACTGATTCGGGCCGAATCGCAAAACAAACTTGTAGCTAATCAGCAATAAGGGGCGTGTCTACTCGTGATGTCAACATTATAATGTACGGTATGGACATTAAATTTGAGATTTGCTAAAGATTGCATTTATAATTAAATTATTAGTGGTTTTAATGACTTTAATGGCTTTGAGAATTAGATGACGGCAAAGGTAATCAAAATATAAATAAATAAACGAATGAATGATTATGCACAAATAAATATCCAATATCAAATAATACTCATAAATTTAAAAAGAAATCCCATTTATTGATATCTGCTCCTACAGGATTATTACATCATTAATAGTTTTTATAGGCTTTCTTCGAGATTTTAGCAGCTTGCAGTCTTTCACAAGTTGCTGACATTCATTTTGAATGCAGAAGTCAAGCTAGAGTCCCTTGAGCGAGTACCACCAGCTCTGTTGGTCAGCTCCTGTGCTAAAGCAGAGAAGCACAGACATCTCAGGATCAAAGCAGGCTGTGGTAGTGCATTTGCTAGTCATCATCCTGCAGTAATTTATGGCTCTGATCTAATTCTGAGCACATTTTTATATACTCTCTAAATGAGGACAGCAGCTCCTTCTCACAGACGCTTTGATCTCACCCTTTGACCCTTTGGCTCTCCATACTGAGACATTTCCAACTGAGCTCATAGCCACAGTAGGTACCAGAAATCTGTCTCAAATCTGCTTTTTTAAGACCAAAGCGAGTCTGGATCCAGCATTTTTATGCGCACCAGGCACAGTACATTTAGAAGGTAGCAGGGCTCCAGACAAAAAAAAAAAAATCACTTAAAAGAAACCATTGGCTCCTATAAGAAACAAAGATAGGCACCAAATAATTTTTTAAGTGCCACAGAATAAACATTTTTTCTTTCTTTCTTTCTTTTTTTAAACACCTTCCCCTGGTTTCACATACAAGGCTTAAGCCTAGTCCAAGACTAAAATGTAAGTCTGAGCTGTTTCAACTGAAAGAAGCTTGCACTGATTGATCTTAAAATGTGTCAGTGCCCTTGTTTTGTCTCAAGATGCACACCAGTAATGTTTTTTAATGTTTATAAAAAAAAAATACTTAAATGTCCTAATTGAACTATGGCCTAATCCTGACTTAGTCAAAGCCCTGAAGCCAGTCATACTGTTATGTATTTATGTCTCCCCTCATTTTACAGCATTAGCATTTTAATCCATCCTGTAGATGTCCTGGGAACTAAGGTTCACTTAAAGTGGGAACTAAACGTCTTTTTCAATTTGAGAATTATATATACAGTCACAAAGAATTGTTTAATACACAGAATCTGTGCCAATATCACGGACCATAATTACGTCAGCATCATTTGGCCCTTGAGTGTAGTTTGGGCTCCTCCTCATATGTTTGGGCTCCTCTTGCACACATCCAGTCTGTTTTTCTTCATTAGTAACATGCAATTATATCTCTAGCTCCTTTCATTTTTTCTTATCATGTAGACAACAGGTTAAGTAAAAATATTAGTACGCAATATAGCGCAAATATTTAGCAAAATGCTCCTTCTTTACAGTTGTTTTTTCTAGATGACTAATGAGCTTATTAACGCCGAATGGTTATTCTGAGGTAAATGTATTGTTACGTGGCATTGTTTACAAGCTTTAAACATTTTCTGCAGTCTGAAACACTGAATGAGTGATTACATGAGACATTTCAGTAAGTTGTACTGTAGGCTATCTTATAATATACCTTTTGGTGTCCATTCCTGTTCATTTCATACTATAGTAGTAAAGAGAAAGATATGATGGGTTCACGTGTCAATTGAACTGAGGCTCATGCCGCTCATGCTACATTAAAGAGTGCCAAAACTGACGCTAATTATTGTTTGAATTTTGTCATGAATTTGGCAGAATTTTAAAGCTTATACTTTGGTTATTAAAAGGTAACAGAGCACAAAGCCTATTGTGTCTATTGGACGACAAGTGCGCTACTAATAATATGAAGTTCACGCATTAACAGAACACAGCATTTAGACTAAAGATCTTGATGACAAGAAGCCGTATCGATTATAAACGAGAATTCTTAATATCCACACAGCTGACAGCTTTACCTGTTGTAGTTTGTTCAAGTTGTGCATGAAATAGACACTGCTTTTCTGCACTTTAACTTCGCATGTCTCCGTCATTTTCGATCTCTGCCACAACTGGAGCTGCTTTTAGCAGGTGTGCCGTCAACGCTGGTGTTCGGCAGAGATGAGGACTGTTTCCACTAAAACTTTGATGCGCATCGTCTCCGTTTATTACGTCAACATAACAAAAGATGTGATCTCAAAACAATCAGGAACAAAAGCATTATATGCAAATTTTTAAGTCATAACAAATTTATATAGTCGCCAGTGGCGTCTCAGCAAAAATATCACTCGCAAATTAATATTTTTGGTTTTAGTTGCAGTCTGGAGCCCTGGTAGCAATGGTTAAAATGATTAAAATCAATACAATTTCATGTAATCTAACATTACCATTTAAAAGTTTGGGGTCAGTAAGATTTTTTTCTTGGAAAGAAATGAATGCTTTTATTCAGCAAGGATGCAGGGAATTGATCAAAAGTGACAGTAAAGACTTTTATAATGTTACAAAAGATTATACATGCAAATAAATGCTGTTCTTTTCAACATTCGGTTGATCAAAGAATCCTGAAAAAATGTATCATGATTTCCACAAAACTATTAAACAGCACAACTGTTTTCAACATTGATAATAATACTTTTTTTTTTTTTAAACAGCAAATCAGCATATTAGAATAATTTCTGAAGGATCATGTAACACTGAAGACTGAAGTAATGGCTGCTGAAAATTCAGCTTTGCCATCACAGAAATAAATTACATTTTAAAATATATTATTAAAATATAAATCAGTTATTTTCAATGGTAACAATTTCACATTCTTACTGTTTTTACTGTATTTTTAATCAAATAAAAGCAGCCTTGATGAGAACAGGAGACTTCTTTCATAAACATTTAAAAAATCTGACCAATCACAAACTTTTGAACAGTAGTGTATAGGGGTGTGACGAGACACTTATCCCATGAGAACGAGACGAGACGAGATTTTTAGACTTTTTTAAAGAAATCCTCAATGATGAAATATATAGGAAAAATAGTATTTTATTCAAGTGAAAAACACAAAATGCAAAAAAGTAGGTGCATTTTGAAATCAACTTGTACTTTATGAAATTAAACATCTATTTTAATAAATTTTATGCAGTAATAAACAACATGTAAACACTGCAAAATGTTTTGCCACAAACTCAACTGACAGGCCAGTAATTGCACAAAAATAATAAATAGTATAAATAAAAAATAAATAATAAACAACATAAATATCCCTTTAAAGTGGAAGTGAAGCAGTCAGTCAAGTTCACATTATTTTTTTTATTTAATACACATTATATTATTTAGTAAACTGATTTCCACTTTAATAAAAAAATATATAATAAACACGATTAATGTATCGTCTAATTATTTGAATGCATAAAACAACTTCGTCCTCATTTAATGAGACGGCAGACGCCGAAATCACCGCGAGCGTCAGGCGTGCTTCAGTATGTGTGTAGTAAATGAAACCGCGCATCCCGCTTATCATGCGGCCACTTGCCTGATGTAACATTAAATATCTTACATACCACCATTGGTGAACGAGCCAGTGTAATGCAAATATATATCTGAAAGGTCTGCGTGAGGATATCGACACATCGGATCTCGTGAGATCTTGTGCCACGAGATCTCGTCACACCCCTAGTAGTGTATAATATAACCAATGAATATTAGTCTTGTCAATAACAACTATAATAAATAATCATAATAATACATGAGTTTAATAAGTAATGTTTATTTTTTTCTCTAAAGCCAAAGTAAGGCATTGAGGTAATCCGAATAAAAAATTTCAAGACTGAGGAACTCAAATGATATGTGCAAAACTCACCACTGAGTAACTCTATCCAGCCCTGTACGGTTTCGGGCGGCTGAGTGTCTTTTATGTGTTTCAGAGCCTCATCCAAAAGCACATCTCCCGTTGGAGCATCAGACTTACATATAACCTAAAAAAAAGACAAGAAAAACGTCGCTGAACACATTAAAACGCGCTAATGCACAAAGCACCACTTACATCAAGGCAGTGAAATCAAGAGGATAAAATCATGTGAAGGAGATGAACTGCTTCAACTGAAGACCAAAGAGTTTTACCTCATATATTAAATGTAATGCATTTTCCAAAACGTTCTCACTTACAACAGCCAACACCAACCACAAAAAGTGGCCTCCTGACACACAATTAATATCAAAGAGCTCCCTCTTGTGGGAGAACGAGCCATACACAATTGTAAATGTACTGACACCAGAGTGCTGAATTTTACAAGCCCAAAGAATATATCTTCTGAATTTGTTCTGTCCAGTTATGTGTTTGTAGAAACCTCTACCATCAGTACAGCCAGATTGTGGTCTTACATTACATTTGTTCATACAATGAAAGTAAATGGGATCCACTGCTGTTTGAACTCCAGCATTATTCAGTCTTTTTTATGTTCCAGAGAAGAACAGAGGTTTGGAATGACGTGAGGGTGAGTAAATGATGACAAGTTCATTTTTGGGTGAACTATCCCTTTAAATGCTTGTAGAACTGAGGGAGGGATACAAAACAGGAAGCCTCTCTCTATCAGATGATCATTACCAGAGACTGAACAGTTTGTCTTACCTTCCGAGCAAGCAGGCTTTTCCTCCTCATGCCACAGGCCTCCAGCTGCAGTCTCCCTCGTAAGGCCAGCTCAATGAGCATGCAGCCCCGCAGGCCTGATGAAATGCAGTCATTCCAGAAGGAGGTGTAGCCCTTGCACAAAAACAAAATGAAGAAAGTCAGTATACATGCCCCAACGGAGTTCAGAGCTTCAGTGTAACTAAAACTTCCATCCAAATGTTTTGTGAACAACGAAAAATGTTCAAACACCATTTACAGATGACGCAAAATGATAAACACTGCTAATATGGACTCCAGTTGTTTTGTGTAAAGACCAAAAGATCACACAAGGATGTAATTTCAGTAAGCACAAATAAGAAACAAACCCCACCGCCAAAAAAAAGTGATCTGTAATGTTTGAATGTGAATGTAAGTTGCCATAAATGAGAAAAAAAAAAAAAAAAAAAAATCCCTTTTTAAAAAAAAAAAACATAAAAAAAA
>NW_015647052.1:532406-540224 GCF_001515625.1 Sinocyclocheilus rhinocerous
AAAAAAAAAAAAAAAATTCTCTCTCTCCCTATATATATATATATATAAATAAGTGCAGTATGAATTGCCCATAAATATGTTATCACACAGCATATATGGGGTAGATAGATGTATTTATACATTAATAATCAAAGTTTGAAATGCCACCTACATAAATTCATATTTATACATGTACATTACATATGTAATAAATTACATTTTAAATAGCATAACAGAATAACAGACAGTTCATCGTAGCTTATTTTATAATTATCTGAAAACAGATCATTTCAGCTTGTTTATCATAATTTTGTGGCGCTGTAAGATAAAACTGCAGAGGTCAAATTGATGGTCAAATTGAACTTAGTTTGCCCAAATAGTTGAGGTAAAAATGTATTCTACAAACTGGAGAATAAATAGTCATAAATAGGCAAAACAACAATAATGATAATAATAATAGTTTGTTTTGTCACACAATTTGTGTTGGACTAATAAAATTCTGTGTGACTATTGCATTTTGTAATTCAGTAAATTTCTCATTCTGTTATTCCACTTCAGCTTCCTGTGTGGTGTGGTGTGGTCTGAATTGAATTCAGGAGTTAAAATTGTGAATTTTGCCCAACACTCAGGCATAGTTATTAGTGTTAATTTCGTCAGCTATTTTCAATTTATTCTTAGTCTTAGTCCCGGGCTAAAATGTCCTTGTTAGTTTTTATCATATTTAGTCAACCTTATCCTATTTAGTTTTAGTCAAGTTTTAGTCGACTAAAAGTCTCAACATTTTAGTCTAGTTTTAGTCCAAGAAAACCTGAAGTATTTTAGTCTAGTTTTAGTCAATGAAAACTTGACATTTTAGCAATAAGATTATTATTAATTAACCGTACAGCAGTATTAATTTTGGCAGCCATTTTTAATTTAGTCTTAGTCTTACTCAAATGTACATTTTAGTTATCATATTTAGACAACCTTGTCCTGTTTTTGTTTATTCAATGAAACGTATGAGCATTTTAGTCAGGGTTTTAGTCAATGAAATCTTAGTCACATTTTCGTCATTCTGTATAATGGTTAAACTGATAAAAAATGATTTTTTTCTCAAAAATTATAATCGTAATGTTTGTTGTCATTTGAGAAATTTACTTTTGCATTTCAGGTATTGCACTTTCTCCAGTAAGCACAAATCAATAGAATGTGGACATAGGCTATACATGGTGGAGCTATTTTACTTCATCTAGTGTACTGATTTATTATAGGCTTTTTATTATATAAATTAATACCAAAGACTTATGCAATCTCTCGGTCTACATTATGAAAACAGCTAAAACAAACGAAAAATATTATAACAGTGAAATTAGTAATTCTACTAATTCCAAATTGCAATAGCCTATTTCTCTATTAATACAACAGCGGTTGAGAAAGTGTATTTATTCAGCGATCACAATCGCAAACAATATAGTCGAGTTCTCATGACAGAACACAGACCGTATGAATGATGCTTTCAATTAGATCGATAAACTCCAGCTTGTTTGTTTTTCAGATCATCAGCGGAGGCGCTTCCGCAATGAGGAGCGAGCGCTTGCGCATGGTTGCCAGATTGCTTAAATTAAGCAAAACACCGGGCAGAAAATGTATCCTTGAAAACAGCGGAGCTCTGATTCGGGGATTTGAACTTGGTATCTGGCAACCGCACTCATGAAAGCTCGCCTAGCAGAGGCGTGTAGAGCTGTGCGCAATAACATGTTTTCTCCTTTTTTTGACGAAAATAAAAAGAGGTTTTTGGTAAAGTTGTTATCTTTTTGAATACATTTTAGTCTCTTCTTATTTCGTCAACGAAATTGCATGTTGATATAGTCTTAGTTATCGTTTATTGACCTTATTATCGTCTCGTCTTAGTCATGGGTGAAAAAGCTAGTCAACGAACATTTTTCGTCATAGTCTTCGTTAACGAAATTAACACTAATAGTTATGATGACTTTAGTTTGTGCAGTGTCATGGTTGCAGTGGATGAAGTGAGCAATGGATCTCTCCAGTATTAACAAGGCCTGCTTTGTGAAGGTCCAGTCTCCTGTCCCAGAGGCCACTACTGGGGAACAACAGGCCTCTTTCAAGGCACTGGTAAAACAGGCATTGCTCCGCACGTGAAGTAGAGCACATGCAAAACGCCCAGAGCGATAGAAGCACAATGTGATATCATTCTGAGTTCTCAATGACCTGTATCATGGCAGTTCATCTCGCACGGTCATGCTCATTCAAATATGAGAAGCATGTGGATTTTGAATGCAAGGAAGAAAAAAAAAAGTTGTAGGTTTTAAAAACAAAAGCTGAAAAAAAGCAATCTGATCTTGCCAAATCAAATCATAATTTCCTGAGAATTTTTTTTTTTATCTAATAGAAATTGACAAAAAAAGTATATATATATATATATAAATAATATTAAGCAACCCTTTTCAACATTGTTAATAATAAATATTTTTTTCTTGAGCACCAAATCAGCATATTAAAATATTTCTGATCAAATAAATGCAGCCTTGGTGAGAAGACTTCTTTCAAAAACTGTAAAACATGTTACCGGTCCCAACCCAATCTTTTGAACAGTAGAGTAGATGTTAAACACATCATGCCTACATGTGATTCTTTGATTATTTGCTTTGCTAGAACGACAGACTGGCAAGATATAATTACGGCAAAGCCTGAATGCTTCAGTGTCTTGTCTTTTAAAAAATAAGTTATTAAAATAAATAAATACATCTATTAAAACAGTGCTTCTTTGAAGAACGCCACATTCAAGCTCAAGAAAGTCTGTCAGTTTTCTTGCTGACATTGCGCATAAGTCCTCTGTCATGGGAGTAAACTAGATACTTGAGCTTTGACAACAGCATAAGAGCTCACTAAGAGCTGACACGCAGGCAGACAATCAAGATAATGGCTCAGTAGGCAAATGCAGCTGTATTAAAACATGGCACAGAAATAATGCAATCAGGGTTTAAAAATGTCAAGGTGTCCAGGTAACATGACCCAGACTGTGTCCTTGTTGCAGTGTAATCACACAAATCCATACTGCATGATATTAATTAACAACTTATACACACACAACAGGTTTAAGGTTAGGGTTTGGATTAGTGTTTGCTGCTTGTAAATATGCATAATTTATTGTTATTACTATAATTAGTGCATGCAATGTGCAACAAGGACACATAAAAAAATGCTACTCTATTTTGTGTGACATTACTGTCATGACAATTAAGTACAATACAAAAAATTATTTTGGTTCTAAAACATCTTTAATTTATTTTCTTTTGATTTTGGGGTGAAATATGACCTACACATGTTTCTGACAGGTTCTGTCAGATTCGCTCAATCAAGCAAGCAATGGTCAGAATATCTACACTTTAAAGTGTTTGTTAGATGACAATGTTTTTGTAAATTTTGTGCCAGCAATAAGCATGAGCAAACTGTAGTACAGGGACATGTTAAGTGAATCCATTTATCCTTTCTGCTACTTTCCACGCAGATAAGCAAATCTTAAGTGTATAGGGCTCAACATGATATGCAATGCCTGAAAATGGCAGCAGGGATGTAAAACAAAGGATTAAAGACCTTCTGTAATAATAAAGTTCTTGTGCAAGAGAGTGCACTGTTGTTAAAAATAAAAGAAAATTTATCCACCACCCTTGCAGAACTAATATAGTGAATAAACCGTATGACACTCCCATGATCAATAAGATGCTGAACGGATCATAAACATCTAAACATGACAACAAGGGAAGAAACTATGTAAATCTTAAAAGTCAACGCTTTGCAAATCTCTGTTGTGAAAAAAAAATTATGACAGAATAATTCCATGTTTGATAGGCCAAGGAAAAGCAAAAATGTTTCACTCTAAATGCAGAGCATTCTACGAATTTATTGACAAACGGTGTCTCTTGAAACGGTTGAGCTCCTCAACCTGATATTTGACAACACAACCAAAAACACAAGACATACTGCCCTAGTAAAAAACTTTAAATCAGGCCATTTTTCTGTAAGCTACAATTCATTTTGAATGGTACTGAAAAGCCATTGTTGAGAGTATAACTGAAAGCAGACAGTAATTTGACATGAATGGGTTATAATTTAAGAGAGGCGTCTTCAGTAACACTGCTGTGTTGAATGCCTGCTTGACCAAAATGTACTACAAAGGCCAGACAATGAGGTAGGTACAATTCACTACCTATAAACCTTAATTAAGGGTCAGTCAACACAATTACAGCAGGCATCTCAAAGCCAAACTGGCTAATTTGAGGTATTTTGCCTCTTTCCCTTTAAGAGAGACACTCATATTAGTTAACTGCCTAAACCCTCTAGTGTTCTACCACTGTGGCATCTGAGTGTTCTAGATTTGGGGACTTAATACTTATTAATGACCCATGCATTTCACTTTTCTAACAGATCCTTAATGACATTCCCCCTAATGAATAGTTAAGATCAGAATGGAATACTAGCTTATTACGTACTGAATACTGTGCAGAACACACTGTATATTTAGAAGCCATTATACCACGAACAAAAAAACAGTAGTATGACTACAATGTTATCACATGACCTCATCACAATGCAGCGAGTGATTCATTATCTTGAAAATAATAAAAAATTTTTGCTTATTTTAAAACTTTTTTTTTTACAATTTTGAGGAAAACCGTCCTAATATTTGTCACCAAAAAAAAAAATGTTAAAGTAAAATTATAATAACAATACTAAGTGGGTAAAAAAGACATCAAATTGTAAATATAAGTTGAGTGTATTGCATTATGCGATGCAGCATTTCACACAGTAAGCTCTGTTTTATACTGCACATTTTTCCAAGTGTAGTAGGTTAGTTGGGTATTCGCAGCACACTGAGAAAATGCATATTATGCAATGATGTATATACTATACACTGCAGAAATAGCAAGAATGGCATGCTATTCCGAACACAGCCAATGATCTGACACAAAGCAGTGGTTCTCAATCCTGATCCTGGACGACCCCAGCACTGAACATATTGGATGTCTTTCTTTTTTAACTCATTTAATTTATATCATCAACTTCTTAGTAGAGGTCTCAAGACCTGTGTTTCAGATAAGACAGACATTTAGGATGGAGAACCACTACTTTGAGCAAACTACAAAAAAGGTAATCTTTGGAATGGTTCCAAAACGCTTCTTGTTGTGACTGTTTAGCATATCTGGATTTAAGAATGAGAACATGTGGGTGACTAGTGACAAGGACAGGGGTCCCAGTGGGTGCATTTTAACTATATACATGCATCGTTTAAATATAGGTTTTTGTCAATATACAGCTGCTTCAAGATCATACTCTTATCAGTTTTCTTATCAGATTGTATATAAAACTGTCATAATATATTTCATGTGGACATGACATGACAACGTCATAGCATCCTAATGTCACACTGCTTACCATATGCTACATGAAACGGGCTACATTCGTATATTAAGACAGTTACAGTCGTCTTCGTTTTAAACTATGTTGTTCACTAAACTATTGTTTGCTATGACAGTCTGGTGGGCCTGAGAGAGAACTTATAATGCATTTCAGGACAAGCTAAAAGCTACATTGTGGTTGACTTTAACTCAAAACGTCACCAATTTAAAAACAATCGGGATAAAATAAAAAACAATCATATTGTTTCCAGCTCCAGCTTTCTTTTTTTCTGTAATGGGAGCGATCGTGGTGAGTGAAGATGAGAGATAAATGGCTAAACATCGACTACAGAGAACTACTAACAAAATAAAGCAAAACAACGGCAACCTCGCGGTCTTTCAAGCCCAGCAGCAGTACTTCCTCCATCAGGGTCAGTCTGGTTTCCTTGGAATCACCGCTGTCATCGTCGTCCTGCTCGTCTCCACGGCGGGGCTCGTAGTCCTCGTCGCCGGATCCGCGGTCTCGGTCTGCGGCTGCAGCGCTGCGCGAAGCCTCGGTGCGTCTTTGCACCAGGCCGGAGCTCCGCTGGGTCAAAGTACTCATCTCTCAAACACACTAGAACTAAATCTCCTTCCCAGACAACTCCTGTCTGAGAACAGACTGGCTTATTCAGTCCGATGCATAAATGATACCCGGGGTGAATAAGGGGAATGGAGGTGTAAATCGGGATTTGTTTTGGAGAGGGGCCCCTCGCGATCCCAACCGCGGAGCGTCGCTGATTCCGTCAGGTTTAATATGGCGACCAGCCGAGACGAGAACAGCAGTGGATGTGGCATCTCGACACTCTGTTTGTATAAATACCTTTCATTGATCCAATTGTCTAAGAACAAAAAAAAAGCTTTAAAAACTTTCTGTTTGTAACTCTTTTCCTATCTTTAATGAATGACATGTAAGTCTCAATTTGTTTTGTTTTTTCAGTTTGTAATGTATTAAACATCCCCTTTTTCTTTTTTATTTATTTATTCTTTTTATTTTATTTTGTTGTCATTGTCTATCATTTTTATATGTTGATGGTTGTATTACTGTTTGTATACTGTTTTTGAACATTAATTAATTAACGTTACAGGGTTCCCACACCTTGTTTAACTTCAAATTCAAGGACCTTTCAAGGACTTTCCAGGTCCAATACCCTCAAATTCAAGGACTTAATCAGGGTGTCTACAGATATGAACAAGTTAGATTTAAGACTTTTTAAGACCTTTTTAATATGAAATTTAAGACCAAACCTCTGATGGAAATCACACATTATTTTAAAGGGGTCATATGATGCTGCTAAAAAGAACATTATTTTGTGTATTTGGTGTAATGAAATGTGTTTATGCGGTTTAAAGTTCAAAAAACACATTATTTTCCACATACTGTACATTATTGTTTCTCCTCTATGCCCCGCCTTTTTGAAACGCGTCGATTTTTACAAAGCTCATCGATCTGAAAAAGCGAGGTGTGCTGTGACTGGCCAGCTATCCAGTGCGTTGTGATTGGCCGAATACCTCAAGCGCGAGACGGAAATGTTACGCCCCTCACCATACTGTGATGATGCCCTGTCCGGCCGGAGCGACGAGACATAAACATAAAACCCATTACAAACGAGGCATTCGTTGCATCCAGTAGGGACATAATTATGGATTATAATGACTTATACTGTCTTTTTACGCGTTGCGTTGCATCGCGCCGCGTAAACATAAAACCATGTCTGCATTTGTGATCAGAGAAATGACAAACAACAAGTGCTAACGTTAATCCACACTGCCCAAAACTCGCGTTTGAATCATCAGTGGCAAATGATAAAAGAAAACGTACTTACGTGAGTCAGAACTGCCGGCATTTTAGCCTCAAGCGTGAGACGGAAATGTTACGCCCCTCACATACTGTGATGGCATGTCCCAGCCGGAGCACAAAAACATTAAAACCCATTACAAACCAGGCATTTGTTGCATCCAGTGGGGACATAATTACAGATTATAATGACTTATACTGTCTTTTTACACGTTGCGTTGCATTGCATCGCGCCGCGTAAACATAAAACCCTGTCTGCATTTGTGATCAGAGAAATGACAAACAACAAGTGCTAACGTTAATCCACACTGCCCAAAACTCGCGTTTGAATCATCAGTGGCAAATGATAAAAGAAAACGTACTTACGTTAGTCAGAACTGCCGGCATTTTAGTCTAACGTTACTCTCCCAGGATCAGGAAACAGTCCTCCATAAAATGCGCTGCACACATCTGAATATTTGGGTTGAACTGTTCTGGAACAGTGTTGTAAATACAACTTAACCACTGATTTGTAGTCGTGTCCTCTTTTGGAAGACCAAACAAAGTAGTTTCGCTTTCACAACGAAAAACACAGCGGCCTAGCATGAGCGAAAGCCCCGGCTTAGC
>NW_015647052.1:540943-548568 GCF_001515625.1 Sinocyclocheilus rhinocerous
AGGACCTTTCAAGGACTTTCCAGGTCCAATACCCTCAAATTCAAGGACTTAATCAGGGTGTCTACAGATATGAACAAGTTAGATTCAAGACTTTTTAAGACCTTTTTAATACCACCTATATGAAATTTAAGACCAAACCTCTTTAAGACCAAAGCTATATATATATATATATATATATATTGCTGTCAAACATGCTATTTATTATTACGATATACAGCAAACTTGTCATATCAGCAGACAATATCCTATACAAAATATCCCCACAAAAGCACCGCATGACCAAGGGTGCGTCTCAATCAGCTCCCTAGCTCGTGAATCAGTAGATCGTGTAGGCTACACGAAAGTTCCCGGACTCACTGCACGTTGGGACAGTGATCATTCGAATTCCAGTGACATGATTACGTGCCACGTCAACGGACAACATAGTAGAACGTCATCACTGGAATTAATTTCCACCAATCTAATTTTATATTATTTTTTATTCTCTTTAAACACATCGTTCTGTTACATGTTCTTACAACATTTCAGCCGAATATTAATTATATATGTTAATTAGATGTGTTCAATTCCTGTCTAGCGATGTGTGTTTATGTTGAAATATACTAAAAAACGGTTTGTCTTTTCAAATCTTCTGTCGCGTGTCATATTTTTCGAGTTGTGAGGTTTGTTTCACGCTTCAGAAATGTGACGTTATTTCCGGTAAGGGAGCATAGTGAGCGCCGATGCTCCCTAGTTTTTGCGGTGCATTGTGGGATTTTTCAGGGAGCGAACATTCCAGTGCACTGGAAGCTGTTGGGGGGAATACATACTTTTAAACATACTAACCCCGCCAGTAGGTGGCGGTAAGTCTAATGGGTGAGTCTAGTGACTCATTCATTCAACCATTCACTGAATCATTCAGTCAAAAACACAGCTGCGTGTTGCTTGGAGATTGTGCTATACTTCTGCTGTGATCTTTGTTTGGAACTATTTTAGTTGGTGAAACAGAACAAAACAGTCAATACTGTGTCTAAAATGTAAGTAACCCAATTCCGTGACCACTCAACTACTTGTTTATTGAACTAAAATCAATGTAACATTTGCAATCTGAGAATATTCGGCAATTAGCTCCCTTGCCATGGGATGTTGCTTAACAACATCATGTTATAAATAAAAAACTTAACATTTTGAATTTTTACCTTAGTAGTTTCTTCTGTGAGTTTCTTTGTTCAGCTCTTTTGCTCATTTGATTTGATTTCTCCATAAAAGTCTTACAAAGAAACAGGCAGCACGAGCCTAAATAGCGCATACACTGTCCATTACCAATCGCTGTTTACGTTGAATGTAATAAAATCAGAAGAATCATTCTTGCATTTCGATGCTCCACTGGTTATTTTTTGCCACTTAAGTTTTAATCAGGCTATTTGTCCGGTCGGGCAAGTAAAATTCTAGAAAATAATGTTCTTTTTAGCAGCATCATATGACCCCTTTAACAGTGTGTGTGTGTGAAACGTTGAGGTTGTAGTAGATTCATGCACGCGTGAACGTCATGGCGACGTACAACACAAAGTACCTCACGCGGGAAACACTTAACGTAACGCGTAAATGCGGTAACTAACGTAAATCAAGCAAGCTAATATGCATAGGCCACGATGTGTTGGCGAAATAACACATTAGCGGACCGGAGGGAATAATATGATTCTTTTTTCCAGAAAACTTCTTGCACAAAATAAATTCAAGCACTTTCAAGGACCTGTATCTATGTATGCTTATTTTCAAAAACTTTCCAGGGCCTTGAAATGTTTTTTTCAGATTCACAAACTTTCAAGGATTTCAAGGACCCGTGGGAACCCTGTAATTAAAAAAAAAGACACATAGGTTGGATCTCGAAACCTGGGCTGCGTTCAGCTCCGACAAAAACGGTGCAAAACGTTTTTTAAACGGAAACGGTGGTGCGTTGAACACACTGTTCTGATGACGCAAGAGTTGCAACTATGGCAGCTGAGAAGGCCATTCTTTGTGTTCTTTTTGAAGAATTTTCGGAGCCTGATGAAATCGGTATAAATACGTGTTTAATACTGCAAAATACGCTCGATGGTACAGTCACTGCCCTTGCCGTCCAGAATAAAAGAGAACATCCCAATCGAGTGAAGGGATTTGTGGAAACTGTGGTTCCTAATTATTGTGATCCAACATTTGCCTCGCATTTCAGGATGAAAAGACAAACATTTCAGGTGAAGGATCATCCACTTCTTACCTCCAAGGCCTTATTTTTATTGTAAGTATTAGGCTTATCATTATTGCTGATCACTGTTGTTGTGCTATGATATTGTAAACGAATGCGACCTCCGGAGGGCGCAGCCTTCTAAATGAGACGCAGCACATGTTTTCGACAAAACAAAACCGGAAATCTAGGGGTTATGACGTCATTGGCAGGCGACACAATTAACTATAAGAATATCACAGTGATACTAAAGTAGCTGGGTACCACACTAAGTCTTGTGATACAGACTTTAGGCGGTGCCATAAATATTTCATTATTTATTTAAAGATTATTTATTTATTCATTAAATGTTTATTTAATTACTTTTAGGTGAAGTTGTACTGTACATTTCATTTTAGTCTACTTTGTTTTTCTATGAATGTGCACTTTCAAGAGAATCAACAGACAAAAAATAACATCAAATATCATATATATATTTTATTTATATTTAGAGATTTGATAAGAATTTTAAAAAAATGTCAGAACTATTCCCTTTAAAAGTTGTTTCATCTAAAATGATTGCTTGTAAGAGTACTTTTTACAAGAATTGAACAAGATTGTAAAGCACTGATCTAGCCTTTTATTTCAATCATATTCTGTGGACAAAAAGAGTGACATATTTCTTAAGTGCATATATAAAAGTATTTAATGCTACTTTTACATGAAAATGATCATTTTGAACTCAATGGTACAAAATAAAGCAATCTGACATATTTCATATTTCAAGGCCAAACTCTGATATTATGAACATTAAAAGTTAGTTATAGAAAAATACAAAACAATTATACAGTAATAAGTTTCAAATCCAGCTTGAAATCACTTGTTATACACAAGAGAAGTACTGAACTGAAGTGAACAGAATCAGATTTACAGCTGACTGTTCAAGTAACAGTGATTGACTGGCAGGGTAGTGCAAAACATAAGTGGAAGGGGTGCAAACAAAAACAAAATGCTCAGGAAACGGCTTTCTCCACACACTTGCCAGCAAATAACAGCTCAGTGCTTCAGTGATTTCAGCTTACATCAGCTTCATTACATTTCAAATGCAATTTGAACAACATTTTTTTTGTTTTTTTGAATGAAGTGCCTGTTGATTTGTGGCAGTAGTACTGCAAAGGAAATGTGCACAAATGCAGATACAGAATTACATTAGCTTATGTTTAAATAATTATATTTGCAAAGGCTTGCAGTTTACTATGATTTTCCATTATATATAGCTAAGAGCCCCACAGTGTACATTATACAACAGAGCACTGAAACTCTGAGACAGCTGATCTCATGTACTGATCCATACTTCCTGTTTAGACAAAAAAAAATTTTTCACACATTAAACATTTATATACCCGAAGGTTGACTTGGCATCTGGGGAAAAGAAATGCTAGGTCACATCGGACCACAGTAATTACAGTCTAATCCTCAATACATTTTAAATGCAGCAGTAACAATAATATACCTGTAGATGGCTCCACGCTATTCTCCTTGGCTAACCTTCTTTGGATACTTTTCACTGCCAGAGAAAGCTGAAAACATGCTTCAAGCACTGCAGAGGCGTGTACAAACCACTGAGTACATCAGGAGCTATATTATGTGAGGAGTCAGAGAAGTGTGGAAGTCAGATGTATTTATAACTCTTTATAATGGTTGCTATTATTCAGGATAAGCTCATCTATCCGTAGACCACTGGAATGGAATACTGTATGGAATGTTACTTGGTGATGATTTTATGTAACACTGCACTGTGGAAAGGCTGGAAACTCAGGGCTATATCCTGTTCCTCTTTCGTGATGAGCAAGAGAGCAATTCCAGGTATTGTTCCATTAAGAACATCGAAAATAAAAGAGCTTACATCCTGTCTGAAGGCTCATATTGTGGTTTGACAAAAACCTGTTTTACTTTCCAAAAGGACCCGCTTTAGCATCAAGGGCACTTTCAGCACCTAATTTGAATCTGACAAGAAGAACATTAAGAACATTAAGAACATCGAAAATAAAAGAGCTTACATCCTGTCTGAAGGCTCATATTTCGTTTTCGATACAGTAGGGCACATGTGGTTTGACAAAAACCTGTTTTACTTTCCAAAAGGACCCGCTTTAGCATCAAGGGCACTTTCAGCACCTAATTTGAATCTGACAAGGCCACTATAATCCTGTATTTACCTCATAATATTATAATTTAATAATATCCATATAATATACAGATATCAACATATGGGTGAAAAAAGGCTCTCTGTTAAACCAAACTCACAAACGAACTGGCCTCATCTTCCTGACTGGCTAGGCTGTCAGTTACCATAAGGCTTTGCATCAGACCTGTAGGAATGATGGGCTTGAAAGATCGGTTGCGGCTGTAAGCGAAGGGGAATGAGGATGACAATCGTCCCGAGGAGCCGAACGACAGCAGCCGGTGCTGAATGTATGGACGGTGATCAAGTTTAACAGCTTGTGAGGAGTCTCTTTGCTCCAGCACACGCTTCAGATCCTGCACCTGACTTAGAAGTTCCATAAGCTTGGTCATGACGGCCACAGAGCCTCCGCCCATGATGTGCACCTCAGGTATCCAGCGCAGGTATCGCTGAATCCAGACGCGGACAGCCGGCCCATCCAGACAGGGGAGCAGGAGGCCGTGATAGTCCAGAGGACGTTGTTGCCAGGACTCATAGAACCCTCGGGTGGTGGCAGTGGGGGAGTCAGGAGAGCCCATCCAGCGACTGAGACGCTTCACTCGTAGCATCTTTTTAAGGCTGTCGGTCTCGTCCTTAAAGAAACCTTTCTTGGACGGGAGTTTGAAAGCTGTGCTGGGTAAGGATAACTGTCTTTGGTGCTATAAATTTTTAATAAAAACAATGTAAATATTAATCTGCAAAAAAAAATGTATGCACAAAATAAACTCGACTTAGATATTATTCAATATAAACAGCAGAGTCAAACAAACAAACAAACAAACAAACATAAAAGCCAAAGAAGCAAATGTAGGGCAAGACTGGGTACGGAGTCTCCCTCACCTTTAAATTTTCCTCTTGACTACAGATGTCACTAAATCTCAACACATTTACCAAATAGCTATGCTCAGAATTAGGTGTTTTTATTATTTAATTTAAAGTCAGCATTAAATAGAAATTGCAATAGATTTCTTCCCTATTGTAATGTATATTTGAGTGAAATGGCTTATCAAACGATTTTTAAAAATGTAAAGCAACATTTGATTTTGTCCATCGGGATTGACTAGATAATAAAAAAAAAATGGGCATTGCAAACTAAATTTGTTCACATGATAAAAAAAAATAAAAAATAAAAAAAAGACAAGAACGGATAAATCACTGCAACAATCCATTTTTAAAAAAATTCCATTTTGATTTTATGATGACTTTAATAATTATTATAATTCAAAGCTATTTAATAAATCCAAGGTTTAGATGTACATTTCAGATATCTTTATTATTCACCATAATGTGTAGGCTGAGTGAAGTAATTTAATTTGAACTCATAGTTTCTGGCTATTATGACAATGTTTATATATATATATATATATATATATACAGTGGGTACGGAAAGTATTCAGACCCCCTTAAATTTTTCACTCTTTGTTATATTGCAGCCATTTGCTAAAATCATTTAAGTTAATTTTTTTCCTCATTAATGTACACACAGCACCCCATATTGACAGACAAACACAGAATTGTTGACATTTTTGCAAATTTATTAAAAAAGAAAAACTGAAAAATGCTCAGTATTTAGTAGAAGCACCCTTTTGATCTAATACAGCCATGAGTCTTTTTGGGAAAGATGCAACAAGTTTTTCACACCTGGATTTGGGGATCCTCTGCCATTCCCTCTTGCAGATCCACTCCAGTTCAATATGAAACATTTGGAATATTTTAAAATATTACAATATACTGTAGGTCTATAAATAATTCAGATTATAGAGTAATTCAGATATGTTTCTCTGACTGTGATTCTGCTATTTGATTTATCTGTCATTATGCAATTATTCAGGTAATTGTAAAAATGCATTGATTTATATAGAATATTTGACTTAATGACACATTTTCGAAACATGATATCAGATGTATATCTGCATTTTATTTATTGTCCAATAAAACCTAAATGCACAAATTACTATATTGCATGATACATACATGCTGAACTAATTTCTAAATATGATACAATTTAACAGTAAATGAACACCATTTTTAAGGGAGGCATTTTTCCACATCGTTCCCTAAATTATTAAACTATGTAACATAGATAGTGTAGGAGCATTTCACCCTCTCACCTTGGGCTTGTGAGCTTTGCGTACAGCTTTCTCATGTTTCACCTTTTCTGAATACAGGGGGTTAAAGAAGAAATTCTGGGCCTTGCTGTCAAACTGCACAGACCAGTCCCACACTGTAGGGCAGCTCAATGGGCTGCTTTGTGCAAGCGGTGACTCTGCCTGCCAAGACAATCAAGCACAGGCAGTTAGCGGGAGGCGTGCCGACTGCGTCAGGGAGAGTACATGTATGACTGCATTACAGAGGGCTGACTGTTTTCTTGTTAGCCACTGCACGTCTATAGAGGCCTCTAATACGGTTAACTTGCAGAATGGTGAATGCAGTACTCAAAGCAATCTTCAAAACAGTGTAACAAACTAACTACAGTAAGGTGCAAACACCACAATGACATCAACCTCAACGAATACATTTTAAATGAAATATATAAAATGAAATACATGAGTTCTACCTTCATAACACTTTCTCTGTGATGGGCAGAGTTGAACAGAAAGGTGCTAAAGACTGGCACATCAACACTGTCAGACAGCACAGTCAGGTAAGTCTCGGAGAACTGGAAGGCCGGGCTGTGCTGCTGAACAAGCTGCCACACGCACTCCAGGAACAGGAGGAAGACTGGAGAATGACACTACATTGAGAAACAAGAATCAAAATAAAAGGACAACGACGATGAGAACAACTCATCAGTCGGTCATCATTAAATCACACAAACCCCAGATGGTCTTGAATCATGCTGAAGGGGTTTATTTTGTGATAGCAACTGTATTCTCCATTTTAATCACACGGTTTACTTAGCCAACAGGT
Source organism: Sinocyclocheilus rhinocerous (assembly GCF_001515625.1). Taxonomy (NCBI): domain Eukaryota; kingdom Metazoa; phylum Chordata; class Actinopteri; order Cypriniformes; family Cyprinidae; genus Sinocyclocheilus; species Sinocyclocheilus rhinocerous. The sequence goes on from NW_015647052.1 coordinate 548,257, forward strand.
AAATAAATGGACATTGCTTTTAAGTGAAATTATTAAAGGGGTCATATGATGCGATTTCATTTTTTCCTTTCTCTTTAGAGTGTTACAAGCTCTTGGTGCATAAAGAAGATCTGTAAAGTTGCAAAGACTAAAGTCTCAAATCCAAAGAGATATTCTTTATAAAAGTTAAGAGTTAGCCACACCTACCTAAAACGGCTCGTTCGAACACGCCCCCACATACCTACCTCACTATGTGGGAAGATTTGCATAAAGCCCCCAAATGTTCACGCAAAGAAAGAAAGCATAACTTTTATTCTCGCTGTAGTATTGTAG
>NW_015647052.1:549155-573041 GCF_001515625.1 Sinocyclocheilus rhinocerous
ACATGGTTTTGTTTACGCGGCGCGATGCAACGCAAGGCAACGCGTAAAAAGACAGTATAAGTCATTATAATCAGTAATTATGTCCCCACTGGATGCAACAAATGCCTCGTTTGTAATGGGTTTTAATGTTTATGTCTCCTCGCTCCAGCCGGACACTGCATCAACAGTATGGTAAGGGGCGTAACATTTCCATCACACGCTTGAGGTATTCGGCCAATCACAACGCACTGAATAGCTGGCCAATCACAGCACACCTCACTTTTTCAGACCGATGAGCTTTGTAAAAATCGACGCGTTTCAAAAAGGCGGGGCATAGAGGAGAAACAATAATGTACAGTATGTGGAAAATAATGTGTTTTTTGAACTTTAAACCACATAAACACATTTCATTACACCAAATACACAAAATAATGTTCTTTTTAGCAGCATCATATGACCCCTTTAAAGAGACTGCAGCGTGCCATTAAAAACATGATAGTAGTGCAGATTAGCTGAACTGAGTAGTCACAGTAGAGTTCAGTAGTCTTCATACAAAATATCTGACTGCAGAATGCCAAGACTGACCAATCAGAATCAATTATTCCAGACAAACGTGTTCCAGGACATGATTTTACATCCTGATAAAAGACAGGTTTGCAGGTTGCTTTTTTGGCTGCAAAATAGCCTGTAATTCTCAGAGGTGAAGAATAACGAAAATGGGCAAATACAAAACAGTAACATTTCCACTAAGCCTCTGAAGAAACAACAGGCAGGAACGAGCATGCAATAATTACCTCCTTGTCTTTCTGATGGAGGTGATTACATCGATCCAGGAAGGCATGGCAACCAGCCACCCACTCCTTCTGCACCAGACTCTGGAAACCCATCAGTGTTCTGTAATAAGGGTCCAGCATTATCTGAACCAGACTGGAGATCACACAGCACAGATCTGTTCCCTCTTCCTCTGCAAATCAATCAATATCAAGACAAAACACCAGGGGATGCACCCTCAAAGGCAAAGGGATACAGTAGATCGATCAAGGTTTAAAAGTACTTCATTTTTAAAGATAAGGTGTGCAGTTTCTGCACTACTTGTGGTTCCAAGTAGAACAGTTCCCTCAGATACTCCTAGCACACATGGACAAACAGGTGTGGTCCCATCCCAAACTCACACTATTGGTTAACCCAGAAGCTAACATGTTGGAGCACCAGAATCTTTGGAAAGTCAAATTTAGTTGAAACATGCTTGACCTACCTGTTATAAGAACATTTGTGTTGTCCTTTTCAAGACATTCAACCACCTCTACTGCTTTTTGGAGACATTGTCTGTTGTGAACATTAAATGCAGTTTGATAATAGTTTCATAGAATCTTGAAATGATTATGAACAGGAATACAAATAGTAAATCACACAATTTAGGATTTTATCAATGTAAGCTGACCTAATAATGTCTAGCCATCCTGAACTTTCAAGGGAAGAGAACCATTTCACATCTGACAACCAAAAATCAGTTGAATTTTCTAAGAGACAAATAAAGAAACATTACTCAGTGATTGCAAACGAAATATCCATCCTTTCATTTAATATATATATGTGTATTCTGTGACTCACCGATAAGAAAGAATTGTTTGAACTTGTTATATGATTGCTGGATGTCTTGGATAGTAGGAAGTGATTCTGAGAGGTCCTCTGTTTTTGCAGAGTAAAGGTAATTATGTGCAACTGCATTTATCATTCTGAAAAAAAATAAAATAAAAAAATAACTGTCAATGTGAAGGTACTACTGACAGTCAAGATAAGACAATACTACTTTTTGTCTGTTTTTGCTGTGGACACCATATTACATAACTATTTTTGTCCTTCAGTTGAACAGAGAGCAGAAAAACACAAAGAGAGTATATTGGTTCATGCTGACGTTGTCTAGCACACTACTAGATAACATTCTGCCATGTTGTTCTTTGATAAAGAACAGTGGCCTTGAGTGTCAGCACATAAAAACACAGAAACTCAGGGCACAAATAATCATGAAGGTATCGCAGCAGACTGGCTGATCTCATGGGATAAATAAACAGTATAGTAAACAGAGTAAAAAAAAAACCAGAATATTCCTTTACATGTCCAAGTGCTTTTGGAAATCCCCATCTTCCTGTGTCACAGGCGGTAAAGATGCTTTGAAGAGAGCACAACCGCTGTGATGAGACCAACACCAAATCTAAAAAAAGAAAAATAACAGGCATCAAACGTCAATTACAATCAGCTATACAAATGACAATTTGTACACAAAATCCAACCTTGCAATAAAAAAAAACATTATAGCAACATTCATAAAAATGATTTAAATGCAGATCTTATTAGGTTAATATTCTTACTCACTGGAAATCCCTTTCCTTGGTAGCTGAATAAATCCCCTAGTGCTGATGGGATGACAAAGTACTTCGGTAATCTAAAGACAATGTCAGAGCAGTGTTTTTGTTAGGTAAATTTATTTCACAATGTATGACTTGCTATAGATCACTGAAAACTGTTTAAAAAAACATTTTGCAACCATTTTATAATTATTATGCATGCATACATTTTACCTTATAATAATTCAGAGACTACATGGAATATTTGTTCTTTTAGAAATGCATATTTTTCAGGTCTATTTAACTGCTAAAAGGGGATTAAAATGTAATAGTGGGTAGTTCCATCACCTAAAATAATGTTTGGTTTTTTGTGAACTACCCAAATATAAACAGCGTAGGATGGCTCTTATAACAATCTAGGTCAGTAGCACATATAAACATAGATTAGAGATCACATTCCATTACGGAACATGCACCTTGTAATTCAAATAATAGTAACACTTTATGCTGCTGATGTTGGCTGTGAAGTGTCTAATAAAGTACCTTTGAGAGAGTTCAAAGTTCACGTTTTCAGTGACTAGTCTACAGTTCGCCCTCGTCCGTTTCATTTCCTGGGTCCAGTCCTCTGGTGAGTCAAACAGAATTGTCTCCCGTTTCCTCTGCATTTCTGCAGACATAAAAAACGGCTTTTGTTGTCGTTCCAGAGTTGACTAATGAGAGTTTAAGGCATTTCAAATGTAAAACTATCCTTCATTATTATATTAAGGAGCACAACTATTGAGAATAATAAAAAAAAGCAAATCATCATATTAGAATGATTTCTGAAGGATCATGTGACACTGAAGACTGGAGTAATGGCTGCTGCTTTGCATCACAGGAATAAATTACATTATGATGTCTAAAAAGAAATAATGACTGTTGTTCTTTCGGCCATCTGTTGCATTCCAGTTGCAGAGACTATGATCGGAATTTAGCAGTTGGTGCTACAAGACCAGAGCTGCATTTCAGATGTGTGCAAAGTTCATGTTCTGCTTAAGTGCGACTTCATGAACTTCTCAAGGTGATATTTTCCCTTATGTTGTATAAGCAGTTCCATGTGTTTGGTGAATTACTGGTTTTGGTTGCTGCTGCATTTGGAGGCATGTCATTTCAAAAGCAGTTAAATATACACATCAACAACATAAGAATATAGAACTCAGACATCAGCTGTATTTACATCAACAAGTGAAACTGAAAAGTAACAACAGCAACACAACACAACACAATGAAAGCCCCTACAAGAAGATAACTCTGTACCTGGGCTTGGTGTCCCTGAATAGGAAAAAGCAAAGACACACTTCAGAGATTTCTCCTCCAAACAATGGTGAGCAATACCCTGAAAGATCTGAAAGAACAAGCAAATAAAAGCACAAGGAGATGTGAAACCCACTGTACAATGTACTGTACATATACATTTCAGTCCTCGTGTAAAAAAAAATACCTTTTTGGCATCTTCCTCCTTGGTGAATGTCAGACAGAACTGAAAGACTCGTAGGTCTTTACAGTGAATGATCATTTTGGATGGATATTTGTTCTTCACAAGGCCTCCTGTTATCAGTTTTTTCTTTTCATCGTAAACTTCAAAAGAAACGAAACGTTTCTCAGAACTCAAACATTCAAACCAAAAAGCTTTCCCAAGAAAAATCTCATTGTTGCTCATTGTTTACACCTGTACAGATCTATAATCATTAATAATGATAAAAATTAAAACCAATTATTACCACCATAGATGTGATCCACGCACATTAATGGAATGTCATTTTCTCCATAGAGTTTGTTCTTAAAGGTCTTGGTCTGTAACAAAGGTGAGTGACACAACAGCCTCTTTCTCAATGCAGACAACACCAAAGTAAGCAATGATTATGAAAGACAGTGATTAACAAATACTAAGTCATCTGTGAAAGGTGCGCTTTTACACTGCACACCATAACTAACAGGAAAGCCAGACACTGTTGCCTTGTTCAGTGTGCTGTATCAAGCTTTCACACAATAATTTGTTTGTGAAATCAAGTGTGAAACACTTCAGTTCCTGTTAACCACCCTCAAATATAAGTCTGAAAGTAGCCTATGAAACCTCTTGATACCAACTAACAATGACATCTGACCAAATTTAGCTTTCAGCAACAACACGTTTTGCAGCTTTTTAAGATCACTGATTAGATTAGTAACATCTAGGCCTATATACTGATCTTATTTGGTATACAGACCTCAACAAGCCAAAAAAAAGACCCTGAAAACAAGAGCACCTGGCACTTCATGAATACCTGACCATCTGAGGCTGCTCTAACACACTGGTTTCCCACCAGAATTTCACTGCCAGTGAGTCAGGCACTCAAGTTCCTGAAATGGCAGCTAAAGTGAGAGCACAGTTCCTCATGCAAGATTACCAAGCATGCAGTTTGGCAAACGCTCTTTTAGTTAATACACCCAGTGTTTCAAGGCCAACAAAGATTGACTGTATTCACACCTTTTGTATTTACTCTATTTCTATTTATTTATTTTTATAAGAAGAAATGTTTATCCAAACCTGACTAACAAACAAGGAAAAGCTATTTATCATACAGGAGCCGACATAGCCATTTTATAGCCAAAATAAATTAAGCATTACAGATCTGCTATTTCGAAGCAACAAATTCTTCCTGTACACTGTAATTTACCTAAATATGCTGATTTTCAATGCAGTAATTCAACTTTATTCAACTCCGTAATTCAAGACATTAATGTTCTCTATAATCTACCACTCAGGTCCAATTTTTTCCATGTGCATGAAATGCATCACTATTCTGTTTCAATTAAGCATAGCTGTTTAGCACAATAAATCCTACAAAACTATTTTAGTGTCATTTTAATGTGTTCATTTAGCATAATTACTAATAAAAACAAGTTCAAATAAAAATATTAAAGGGGTCATATGATGCTGCTAAAAAGAACATTATTTTGTGTATTTGGTGTAATGAAATGTGTTTATGCAGAGCTTGAAAAGAGTCCCTCAGCGACCAGCACAGATCAGCTCCAGGCATGAGGAAGCGGATATCGTCCTCTTTTGGAAGACCAAACAGAGTAGTTTCGCTTTCACAACGAAGCACACAGCGTATTCAGGACATGGCTGCAGCGTCAACAATACTACAGTGAGAATAAAAGTTACGCCTTCTTTCTTTGCGTGAACATTTGGGCAGCGTTATGCAAATCTTCCCAGATCGTGACGTAGGTATGTGGGGGCGTGTTAGAATGAGCTGTTTTAGGTAGGTGTGGCTGACTCTTAACTTTTATAAAGAATATCTCTTTGGATTTGAGACTTTAGTGTTTGCAACTTTACAGATCTTCTTTATGCACCAAGAGCTTGTAACACTCCAAAGAGAAAGGAAAAATTGAAATCGCATCATATGACCCCTTTAACACATTTAGTCATGCCCACAGAATGAGAAATGAGCTTTTCAAACAGGACACTTTTAATAAAAATAAAAGATGTAATTCATAGACAACCCTAATTAATAGCATTCTTATTATTAAGACAGACTACCATTGTATGAACATCTAACACACATGATCTTCTTTTCAACCACACTACATGTACAAAAACGCTGCAGTCTACATACAGGAAGTACATGATGTTTAAAATAAACACTGTGGTTCTTTGGTTGGTTGAATTTCAAATTATAGATGGTTTCTTAGGGGACAGCATTGTAGATGTCAATTACCATTACATATGGCCATGTAGCTGAATACAGTGTTCATGTGTTGATTATTTTGGTCTACCAGACAAACTCTCAATTTTACTATTTGTAACAATTTTACGTTTCTGTGAATTGGTGGCAAATTCGTATGATGTCATCAGTGTTTGTACACTTTGCTTACGTCCCACTGAGGGTTAGGTTTAGGGTTGGACCTTCATACTTTCTTTTTTTTTTTTTTTTTTACATTTTTGTATGAATCAAATTCGTACAAATTAGTAAAATACTACAGTACTGCTTTCACATGAGATTGTGTCAGAACAGGAGGGTTTGTTGAGCCCTGTCACCAATCCTTACCGTCTCCTCCTGTGATTTCTCATCACTAATGAATGTAACACGAAAATTGGTGCAGAACAATGTGCCAAAGATGCCACGCTGGGACATATCATCTTGAGTGTATTTGAGAATGGGGTTGGCGCTACAGAACTCCACTTCACCTAAGAAGCAACAGAATAACAGTCATGTTAGTTTGAATAAATACAATGCCAACAACCCAGGCTGCTGTTCCAGGTCAGTTTTGTGGTGTGCAGAGCTTTAAAGAAATGCAGACAGTGTTTTAGTATATTACCCACTTTTCTGTATCTGCAAAATCACTCTGATTACATTAAATGAGATCTTTGGAATCTACCATCTGAATTAGAGAGCAATTATTAAAGTCTGAATTGAAATTTACACCCAGGGTACAAGTGACACACAAAAAAATATTTAAGATTTACTTACAATAAGCCAAAGAAAAACCTGAGAGAGCAAAACATTGTGTAAGGGATTTCGTATTTACCTGGCAGCAAATCGGGATGTTTCTCTATCTTTGGTGGTTCTTTCTCCAATTTTATTTCCTTAAGAAGACAGAAGCAATAAAATTAAAGTAAAAACTGTAAACGTGATTAATTATCTAATAAAATATCTTACTAAATGACATTTTCACAAGTACTATATAGCAATATAATGTCAAACACATCATGCCACATTTCACACACTGAGTGTGCTGCTGCTGAGTAAGTGAATATTTGAAGTCTAGATGCCTCCACAGGACATCTGCTCCGTAATGAAAACTCCAACTGCTGCTATCGTACATATGAGAATATAAGTAGGTATGAGAAACCTACACTGTCATTTATTACTCATCCTCATGTTATTTCAAACCTGTACGACTTTCTTTATTATTTTTAACACGAAAGAAGATATTTTGAAGAATGGTGGTAACCAGTTTTGGTGTCCAGTGACATCCGCTATATGGAGAGAGAAAGAAAAAAAAACACTGAGAAATCTTCATAATATCCTCTTTTACTTTATGTTCTACAGACAAGAAAAAAGTCACAGGTTTGGAATGACAACAGATAGGTAAATGACAGAATTTTCATTTTTTGTGGAACAATCCCTTTAACATTTGATTATAGTGTAATATACAAGAAATATAATGAGAACTAAAATAAATTGAACAACATCAGCACTGTACAGCAAAATTCAGCCCACTAAGATCCTCTACCCATAATAACTGTGTCTCTGGCCCCATGAATTTTAGCAGAAGCCCTGTGATATCCACAAGGCATGCTTTGCAACTTTAAAATAACAATCAGGCTACTTCCCTTGTTACTGGTTCGAACAGATAAAAGAGGCTGCAGAAAACAGCAAAATCAATAAACTAATGGCAATGTGTAAAAACTGTAGAAGTTCCATTGAATCAAACAGGATAAATAAAGGAAAGGAAGCCACCAAGCATCCTGGCTACCATGAGGTCAGCTGCAAAACACAACAGCCAAAACTTCACAAACAGTCCCAAGTATTTGAGACACTCCTTTCCCTAATGACATCCTGGGGGAGAAAACATTCTCTTAAAATTTGCTTTTGAAACCTGAGACATTAAAAACACATGGTCTTTCCGTTTATGTTAATTTTGCTAGACATAAAAATGGATCACAGCGGGTCTTCATTAATATCAAGCCAACAAAAATGAGGGGAGAATGCTGTGAGATCCGACTAAGCCCCCTGTTTCTGAACTTCAGAGAGGAAATCAGCTGAACTCTTCACAGAAGACCAGTGGCCAGTTGCATAAACATTGACACCGTGTTAAGACTGTGTCTTAAGTTTGACTAACTAGTAGTTAGAAAAAAAGTACTTTTTTATGTAATTGACCTTAATTTATGACCAGTCCTGAAGAAAAAAAAAAACATACTAACTTTTATGACTAGTCTAAGTAGTTTATGCACCAGGCCACAGATCTTTCTGCATTTATTTAAAGGAACAGCTCATCATAATTTATCACCCTCACGTTGTTTCATACCGGTATAACTTCCCATCTTGGCGGAGATGTTAGGCAGAACAACAGCCTCAATCATCACTCATTTTCACTGTATTTTTTAATACAATGAAATTTAACAGCGACTGAAACTGTCATTCTGCCTAAAACATTTACATTCCATATGTGGCAGATACTTTTTTTTATCCAAAGTGACTTCTTTTGCATTCAAGCTATACATTTAATCGGTTCACACATTCCCTAGGAATCGAACCCATGACCTTGGTGTTGCGAGCGCCATGCTCTACTGTTCAGAGCTACACAAAATGAAATAACTTCCCCACAGAATAGGGAAAATCATGCAGGTTTTGAACAACATAAGGGTAATAATGACAGTTTTCCTTTAAATCTCTACTACTGTATGATTTTTTTGGTCTTGTAATGTTTTTTTAATGCACTAATTTCTTGAATAAAATGGAAAACAGTGAAAATAGAGGGTTTACATCTTCACGTTGTTTCTATACTGAGTACAACCATTCTTTCCATCATGCTTTCTTTAATGAACAATAAAGGCATGAACTCTATTGGCCATCAATGGGTCATGACACAACCCATGAAATCTATTCTAATGGGACGCCCTATGCGTGAATGGACTTCAAACGCATCACATGTCCGAGCAAAATGAAGACACTCGTGACTCGTGTCAATAAACATAAAATCATTCAATAACCTGGATTACAACCACACTTCACAACTACTTTTGGCAAGTCCAGAAAACTAAAATTCATTCGTCAAACTTCGAGGTAAGTGAATGAAAAAACACTGCTGCTCTGTGAATGCATTTCCCCATGTGAACGAAACATACCCAAAAAAACTTGAATAAAGTCAACAACGTCAGCATCAGCATGGGACTCAACCCCGCCCAGCGCATGACGGTCCGCGCTTTCAACTCCTGTTTTAGTACAATTCAGTGTCTCCGGGTTGTTTTGAAAACAACGTAAGTATAATGCTGCATGAAAGCTTTCGCTTACCTCGGGTGTAACATAAGACACGAATGACGGTTTAGTAGACTTCGCTCCTACGCTGCCCAAACTCAACATTTTGCCTGTCCCAGTATCCCGCTTCCTGAGCAGTCAGGTGGAAATCCGGGGGAGCTCGAGCAGCCCAACTTTCCTCTCCCTCTCTGCTCGCTCACTCTCCACCTCTCCTTTCACAAGCGCGATTTCCTTTGGCTGGAAGGCAGACCTGCTCAGACAGCAAACCGCGCCCGTTCGACATCATTGGTTCTTATGGACGAGCTGCCCGTTTTCTGAGCTGGTCAGCGCAAGTCGCTTAATGCTCATTGGATGGCGCGGCTGTCAATCTCATGCGCTTCCTCATTGCCGAACCAATAAGTATTGAATTCAATCGTATTGAAAATAGCCTACGCCCTGAAGCGTTTATATACTGACTACACGTGCGCTTTCTGAAGTTTATTTTCTTTGCCTTATGGTTGCGCGTCTAGTGTTTTCCCTTATTTGTGCACAGACTAAGTAGTTCCTCATTAGCATAAACAACAGGAAAGACAATCAAGCACCTGCGAGGCAATCTAGAACTAACATGCACAAATAACTGGACTTGAATCTCTTAATCAGTGAATTACACATACTGAAATATCGAAAGATACTCTTTGATAATATTAAATTAAACTACTGACTGAATATGACTCTACCTTTATTTCAGTTATACAAAGACAGAAAGGAAGAAAGAAAGAAAGGAGACAAATCATTCTGGAAATGTCTTTATTATAGGCATTGTAATGTAGTAGTACCTTGACATCGAATGACAAGCATCAAAGGGTAAGTCTACATCAATCTGCAGTTACAACAGATATTTTACTTGTGTCCCTCCCATCTTCTTCAATAGATATTCAACAAACTCAAATCAGAAACCAAAATTAGGGCAAGCAACTATGCATCTATAAATCAGTAAAACAAAATCCATAAAAACAAAGAACATTAAAAAAAAGAAAAAAAAAGAACACATTCCTGTGCTTTAAAACCATACAGGCATTTGTTTCTGAAGATCTACTGCAAGATTAGATACAGGCTTATTAAATGATCGTATATTAGAGATCATACAGTCACATTTAAAGATACATTTAGGGTTTACAACATTATGAACACAAAACACAGGCAGACCTGGGCCAATTACTAGTTCTAAAGGAACACAAACCAAAAAAAAAGTATTTGACCTTAAAGAACAAATGTTTACTGCTTGAATACTTCCTTGTGTGAATAACTGATGTGAAATGGACTGGTAACTCAAGATTCCTTATTAAATTTATAGAGACAATTGATAGATGCTTATGGTATTTTGCCCAGGTCTGATTTCAATGGTCAGTGTCTTCAGAAATGTGATACAGCTACACCACAGAGGCCTGTGAATATCAGAGCACACTTTACAGCCTAACTTGGGACAAGTGCAGCCTTACATCACTTGCATTAAGCATATAGAAGGAACAAGGATCTGAAGATGTTTCAAGGATATTGACAAATGTGCAAATGGTTAAAAGCCAACCCAGCCTTCAGAATGCACTAGCAATGGAAAACACATGCTTGTATAAATCCACATCCAGTCAACATCACATTCATCACCACAGGACTAACGCATCGCATTAATCGTTTTATCTTCAATCAAGTGGTTTTAAGAGGAATGTCTCTAAACAAAATAAGCTGCAAAAACACCTAAACAATTTATTGCAAAACCAAGGAAGCCATTGCCAAAGTTACTTTACATGTGTGACTGGAAGGGTAAGATAGACTTTAAAGAAAGAATCTGTTCCATACTGACACAAGTACGCAGCCCAGACTTCTACAAATGCCTAGTCTGACACTCGTAAGAAATCTGAAGATGGTGAATGATTACATCCAATGTGCTGAATGGAGCATGAACTTTAGGCTTAACTTCTCTTGGTTTGTGCACATCTCAAATCTTTATGCAGAGACACCAGACTAAATAAATGAGATGGACCACAGTCTATGTGTCAAGGAAATTAAGCCTTGGCATTTCCCCAAGTGGCCATCAATAGGTCTTTACCAGCTCTTAGAAACATTAATGAGTAGTAATCATCATGCACAGAGGTCAACAGAAACAACATTTTGTATTCCTGGAATGAACAGGATTTGAAACGGGTGCAGGGAGAGCAGGGCTAGTTGTACTGTGGTGCACTTCAGAACCCCTCGTAGTCCTTCTTGTCCTTCTTCCCTTCAGCTTCGAATCCATCGGTCCCGTCACTGTTGTCGCGACGCCTCTTGCGGTTATTCCGTACGTTGAAGCGCGAGTTCATCTGGGGCAAGGGATCCATACCCAGAACCTTGTGAATCTGACGGAACGCCAGCAGCCTCAAGGCAAACTGTGGAGAAAGGAGAAATTTAATCGATTTACATTTACCTCTCTCGATTAATATGAGGCTATAAAAATGGCATGCATAATTTTGCAATTATTGAAAACATTTTGAAATAGTTTTAAATGGAATCACTGCAGGACATTTCAAGCACTGCAAACATTCCTCAAGCAGTTACTGTACATTACCTGAGCGCTTGACATAATGTCCTCTCTCTGCTGCTCTTCCATGGTAGCCAGTGTATCTGTTGGATTCTTCTCACAGGGGTCTATCAATCCTGGAGCACCTGCATTACACAGAAAAGCACAAAAGAGTATTAGGCCATGTCCACACGTATTTTTATAAAAGAGTTTTTTCCTTCTACCGTCTTAAAAAAAAAATCTCCGTCCACATGAAAACGCAAACGCATGCTATGAAGCACTGTCAAGAGCATGCCAAACCAACAGGTGGCGATATAATCTCAACCGTAAAGCCATGTTGGCCAATCAGAATCCTGAAAAAGTCTCTAGTAGGCGGAGATAACAATGCAGGCTCCGACATCACAAGCCAAAAACTCCGGTTTCGCTGTCTACACGATAACACTGCAACCGGAGTTTTTGAAAATCTTCACCCTGGCAGGCGTTTTCAAAAATGTTCGGTTTCAGTGAACTGGTGCTGTGTTTGCGTGTGGACGAACGGCCTAACCGTGTAGAAAAAGCTGCGGTTTTAAAAATAACCGCGTTCGTGTGGACAGGGCCTATGAGTATCTAGATCAGGGGTCTCCAATCCTGCTCCTGGAGAGCTACCGTCCTGCAGACTTCAGTTCCAACCCCAATCAAACACACCTGCCTGTCATTATCAAGCATCTCTGAATAGCTTGATTAACAGCTTCAGGCGTGTTTGCGAGCTGGGGTTGGAGCTGAAATTTGCAGGATCTGCAGGAGCAGGGTTGGAGACCCCAGATCTAGATTTTCAAGTTGAATTTTTATGCAACAATAAAAAGTTGTTAGCAAATTAAAAAGACAACTCTTAGTAATTCACACCATTAAAATGGTTTACATTCACAAAAAAAAAGACAAATTTAGGAATTCAGTTTTTTTTCACTATGCCAACATAAAAGCTAGATTACTAATGCACATTACAGTAGGTCTACAGACACCTCAGAATCAAGACACATTTTATGGGAATTGTATTAAGACAATATCAGAGTGCCCCATCTTACCAGACAGCAGAATGCCTGAGGAAATGCATTCAAAGACTCTTCGCAGAGCATCTCCTGGGCTCATTGGTCCAGAGGCACTGCTGATGGCCTTCTCCACCAGCAGCTCCATAGCCTTAAAGTACACACAGTAACTTAATTTACAGTATCAAACAACACTTGCTACTATAATGGCATTTTAAACGGTTTACTTATTAGATCAAGACTGAAGGATGATGAAATTGTTTAAGCAGGACTGAAATGGTGATTGTGCTTTAAAACCTTTATAGCAACAGTGTAAAGGAAGCTAACTTTAAGTTAGAAGTAATTAAGCTACTCCAAGGACAGTATGACAGGAGAAAAATTAAATGGAAGGAAAAAAAAAGAAGAAAAAAAATGCCCTAAAATATCTGGAACTCAACTGTAGGAAAAGCCTCATACTTTTGTCAGCTTTTATTGGCTATTTGACGTTATAGAAAAGCAAGCTTAACAAGCTAATCCGGAGTAAAACAGAAAGGAGCTGTACTTGTGTATCACTACAAAACAACTACTCAGGGATGTTATCAAGATGGCTGCCAAGTGGAAAGGAACATGAAAAGTGCCTGGTGGGCCTTTTAAGGGAACACAAAATCAATCCATAGCCCTATTCAGACGGTAATTATTTCATGTGAACGTCTGTATAAATACATTTACATGGCACCTCAGTGATAAAAACCATAGATTCATATGGCGATTTATTCATAGTGGAGAAGCGAGCTCTGTGATCCTACGAACCCGGGAACGCACTGCTCACGTGGCCAGTTGCATGATTGTCGACTGCTGTAAATAAAATGTCATACGCTGGGAATAATAAGAATAAATTCATATTAAATAATATCCTATTTATTATTTGATTACTTAAATCTACCGTTTACAAATAGAAAAAGATGCACTATAGTTTAAATGGTTTTCTGTCTTGCATTTTCTCTCTCAAAATGTATTAAAATCGCAGAGATTAGCAGAAATAAGTTAATGCAACCACTTATTTAAATAAGGTAAACAAAGCTGCTTGGTTTATGTACATAATTTATATACATGTATACAATTGTATATAATAAATATATAATACATATTTTAAAATTATATTGCATGCCTGTTGCTGCCATAATATTGACCCATTTCAAATGTTTACATGCTGTTCTTGTTCTTCTTTTAGTTCTTAACAGCTCCCACTCGCTGTGGTGGAGCAGTTATGAAATATTGTCCTTGTAAATACTATCCAGAATTTCAGTAATAAATATGCATGCAAAGTACGGCAAAGTGCAACAGTTACCATACGGCGTTTGGCAATGGTCAAAAGGGATTTAACGGTGAATTTTGAATCGATTTCTTCTTGTAAAGTTAGAGATGTGGATTCAGATTGCAATTAAATTACAACACAACCTTGGTTTTTCTCAAAAAACAGTAGGTATTTCGGCCGGAGATTTTTATGTGGATGGTGGGAGAAAAACAGACATTCTGGATTCAGACGCCAATTTAAAAAAAAAAAAAAAAAAAAAAAAAAAAAAAAAAAAAAAAAAAAAAAAACAAAAAAAAAAAAAAAAAAAAAAAAAATAGTTTACGTCCCCATGAGAAAAAATTACCGTCCAAATCGGGCTCATGAAAACTTCTTGCTTGGTAATAATCTACTCATGTCAACAGCAGATCTATGCATTGTGTTAATGCCATCTAATGTGACTTGACAGCAACTTAGCATTTTCATATACTAGGCTCGTCACTGGTCTTTTTACTCACCCAGCTAGGAAAGGCAGACCAGGTTGGTACTCGCTGACAAAGGTCACGCAGTATTCGAATGACAATCACACATGACTGGAGTCCATTAGCCCTAGCCTTCAGTGCAGTGAAGTAAAGATTAGTTAATGCACAAGAGCTAAAACATACAGTCATACATGGCGGAGTTCAGAAAGAGGTGCAACACTACTGTTCACAATGGAAGCTTATAATTGGTTTAAAAATAGCTGGGTCAATTGGCTTTCTTAAGCTGCCATTTCCAGCAGTATTTTACCTCACCATTAGTACAAGAGTTCAAAAGTTTGCAAGATTCACTTGGAATGGCTCCCTGGTAATCTTGTAAACCCTGACCGCAGTTGTCAGATACTTCACAAACATATACTTTCATTTTTTACAAAAGATCAGTTTGCAAGAGTAGTTGCATAGGAACTGAAGCAGTCAAGGAAATCTGCTTTACTTTGCCTGTGTATTTGCAGAGATGGCAACAACACAGTAAACTAATCAGATATTCCTTTCCTCTCAATCCCTATCCCCAAGAAAAAAAAAATCATTAAAGGAGAAAAAAACAAAAAAAAAAACAAACAAACAAAGAAACGCTCAACATGAAAGCTCTTATTGATGACACTTTATGCAAAGGTATTCTGCAGCCTTATGGAATCATTTTACATGCTATGTATTTAAACAAACTTATGAATAAATCACATGTATGCAAGGATGCTTAATTTTTTATGATCAGATTAGCTCATATATACAAAAACAGAATGCAAAAAAAAATTAGTACCATCATCTCCAAATTATATACTGCATCCTTGTATCACTTTTTCCTCCCAAACATCAACTTTGAGGTTTAAAATTTAAAAACAAAAAGACTAAACAACTTAAATGAACAAATAAAAAGGAATACATCTCATAAGGCTACAAGAAGAAAGTAAAATGATGTTCCAAACCTGGAACCACTTAGCGTGGCGTAGGGCAGCCAGAGCGTCAAGGCATATTTGCCTGTCCAAGACGTCCGCTGGGTCTTTCTTTATACTCGAGGTTACATCTAAAAATGGATCGAATTGTCAAATGGTGGTGAGGAACGGGTGTTTGACCAGGTCAGAGAGACTGCCAAGAACACATTGCCACACATACCAGTCTTTTCCCGATCACTGCTCGCTTTCAAAATGTATATGCATCTCACATTTCGCCCCATATGCAGAATCTTTCAGATCTTAACAGCTACACTTGCCATTTGGTGCACTTCTATTTAGTCTGTGGTGTCGTGCTGAGAGAAATAGGATAGGGACGAATGAGTCCGGAGTTAAAAATAAAGGCCTTTGTCCGGGATACAAGACAAAAAAAATACTGAGAATATGGCATAGTGATGTAGGATTTCATAATTGAAGTTGGAAATGCACTCGTGATTTTTTTTGGTACTCTGCATATAGTGAGCATGACACTTCTTGTAATTACTAATTTGTCTTGATAAAGACTATCAGTTACGGCCTGTCGCATTAATGCTCTGCAATCCACCATTTGAAATTGCTTGGAATACGACAATATACGATTTTCCAGTGCTAAAAGCCAGCAGACTAGTCATACTATCACAATCCATATATATCCATCATATCACACAGGTATTCAAACACATTAGTTCAGAAAACTTTTAAACTGTGCCATTTTGCCAATTACGTATGATCTTGTTGTCTTGCAGTAGAAAAAAAAAACCCTTTAGAATAAATTAATGATTTGTATTTTTCAAAACTAATAAAATCCAGAAACAGTAGCTCTAGTTTTCTAGTATTTGCTATGTTGGATATGTGGAATGTTATGACAAATCTAATTTTAATATATTTCCAAAGTGTACAATTCCTGCTGAACCAGTTGACTTCACATTTGAGGATAAAATCATTTTCTTTTGCTTAGGGCAAAAACAAATTGTGGATTCCAGTGTCTACATAAGTGAAGTTTGAGATAATAAATGTAATAAATACTTTGTGTTTCAAAGAAATCCTCAAAGGAGTCAATGTACTGACCCAGAAACATTGGAAAGATAATGATGGGCTGCAAATGGTACCAGATGTATAAATCATGATGATGCAAAACAGGGATATCAAGGGAGATGTGCAATGTTTACAGTTGAATGAGTATTTGTAGTGACCCACTACAGTTGCATGGCAATGGTAGGTGTGGCAAAGTGTTTGAAGGTATTCAGGAGGGGGACCTTGGTCAAAAATCCTTCCGGAGCTGGTAGACGTAGCCTCAGATGGGAGACAATTTGCTGAAAATGCAAGGAGGCTTTGGGCTGGACTTGAAAAGCTTTGGACACATGAAGGCAGCAATGCGTGCTGGCAAGAAAATATGAAGCTCCCAGCAAGAGGATTAGGACATCACTGCATGCATACCTGTCATGATCGGGTTTGGAGAACCCCCATATCTCAATGTATACTGAAGGCTGTAAACCCCAGGTCCAACCAAAGATTCCTCTATCAAAGCCTTCCTCCCAAAAGCTGACCGATACTCCCCTAAGGAGCCAAACAGGAATGGTGGCATGGCCGCAAAGCCTGTATTTAGGATTCCACCATTTCAGTGGCTTCTTACCAACTAAAACTATTCGTTGTAAAGATATAAAAAGACAAACGGGTTATTGATATGATTACACTATTATTTGGGGAAATTTGGTTTTTTGTTGCTTAATGCATTTTTACAACTGAAGAAATTAAAAGTAGCATTGTTTGAATGCCAAATTTCACCATCTGTCAATCTCTATTCGACTGCTTCTCTCAGGGGAGCACTTTCATTTTGGAGCAGGGGACCTCAGAATGGTGAACCTTCTCACCACCAGACAAATATAAGATTTGTTTCCTGTGGGGACATGGTAGGCATTCCAACTACTCCTAAGGTGTCAGACCCAACTCAACCATTTCTCATCAAGAATTAAGTTTACGTTTGTTTGGGTTTTTTGCACAGAATAATACATAATACCTCTGACCAAACTCTATGACCCCCTGGGAAAGAATACAATTATTTGGTTCTGCATAGGACACAATCCCCCTTGAACACAGGAAACAAAAATGAATCTTACCCGGGACTAACTAGACTTACACAATGCAAACACGTATCATGCTTGTTTTGGGGAGAGCTTCAAGAGCACTGGAGAAGTGTTACAAAGAGAAGACCCGGAGCACCACTGCTGCCATCTGAGATGGTTGGATAAAACCTGGTAGTGTTGAACTCGGCTATAAAGCAACTTAAAGCCACTTGAACTGGCTTCAACCCTTTTACAGTGTGAACACATTACAGACTTCATACGAAATAATTTCAGTGTAAATGAAGATAGAAAGAGGCACTTTACCTCAGTGGTGTAACTTTCAAAAGGAAAACGGTGTAGGTCAAATCTCATGTACGGCCAAGCTCAAGCACATACCAGGTTTAATTTTTTCCGCTTTCATATTTTCCCAAAATAAATGCTCTCAAGTCAAAAAGGTAAAAACAATTCTGATATCATTAACTTCTAGCACCATCTCCACAGTGCCAACAGATGGGCTCTTTAGGTTGTCAAAATCAGCATGAAATATTAATCTGATAGGTAGTCGGTTAATGTGAGCAATTCTTTTCCAACCTCCATCCCGGGTGTTTTCCTCTCGGATGACAGGCGAGGTGAGGGTGATGGTCACCTGCATCTTGGGCTCAGCGGAGGAGGTAAGGATAATGGCAGCCTCTTGGATGGAGCCTTTTACCTCATATTTCTCCGTAGTTACCATCTGACAAACACACGGGTTAGCAGAAAAAGTTACAACCATCTACTTGAGATCCAGCAAATCCTGACCCACAGTAAGAAACGGTGCAGTTATTCTACACCCAGAAAAGCAGTGGCGTCCAATCCGGTTCCTGGAGGGCTAATGTCTTAGAGTTTAGCTCCAACCTGTCCCAACACACCTGTCTGGACGTTTACAACCATCCTGAAGACATTGACCAGCTGGTTCAGGTGTGTTTTATTAGAGTTGGATCTAAACTCTGCAGGACAGCAGTCCTCCCAGAGCAGGATTGGACATCACTGCTGAAAAAGCATTTAAAAAATATTATAAGTAAAATTTAAAAGGAAAATCTGTGTGATGATCTAATATTATTGCAGTTTGCACTGCATTGAGCCAGTACCGTAAGCTGTTTGGGGAGATGTTCCACAATGCTCGTTAGCAGATTCTTGGTTGGCTTCTCAGAACAAAGGAGGACCAGGTTGACATTTTTGTCTCCTCGCAGAAGCAGCCCTTTGGCGAGAACGCCTACACGCATCACTCCTTTCAACACTCTGCAATGCACAAGAGATCATGTATTGCTTGGCCCTTTTCTTTCTCTCTGCTTTGAGAAACATTAGTGCACTCTTCTCCCACCTGTCTTTGGGAGGCTCTTTCTTTTCTTTGTCCTCTTCTTTGCCCTTCGCACTTGCATCTTGGTCTGTGATGATGTCAGAGACGAGCTTAAGTGCTCGCTCCGTGATTGATACAATCTTCTGGATGGCCTGGAGCTCATCCTCAGAAGGGTAAATAGCTGCATGTTTGGTCATCACATAACGATCATCTGAGGAATCAGGGCGACGTGGAGGCTGCAACAAAAACTAGATGTTATGAACCAGTTGTGATAAACTATTCAGGAGTTGATATGGAAGTGAGAACTGACAATTTTCAATACAAATTTTAATAAATCACAGGAGAGAAAAAAAAACAAAAAAAAAAACCCTGATATTCCAGTAAACTCACATCTTTTTGTAAATGCATGTAATTTTGCCTTTTTTTTTTTTGCAAAGCAACCAACCGTACTGTTGTACAACACAATCAAAATTCATTTAAGTAATGACTTAGCAATCTCCTACAAGCCTTTACTAATAACTAAAAATAAATCAAATCAGTGTAGACCTTCATAGTCAATTCTTACCAAAAACATACCATATCTTATTTACTTGCAGCCAACTAGTCGACCAAGTCTCTCATGCTCACCAAGGATGCTTTTATTTGATCAAAAATATAGTAAAAGCTGCAATGTTGTGAAATATTACAAAAAGAAAGAACTTTTCTATTTTAATATGTTCTAAAAAAAAAATTTTTTCCTGTAATGGCAAAGCAGCCATTAATGTAATTCCTGTCATTTTCAGCAGGCATTATTCCAGTTTTCAGTGTCACAACAATATGCTGATTTTGTGCTCAAAAAAATTCTTATTATCAATGTTAAAAACTGCTGTGCCATTAAATATTATTTTGGAAACAAAATTGTGATTTCTAGGAGGAACAGAAAGTGAATTTATTTTTCTTTTTTAACAAGTCTCTACTTTCACTTTTGATCAATGTAATGCACCCTTATTTTTCAATAAATATCTTACTGGTTTCAAACGTTTTAAATGGTAGTGTACCTCAAACACAAATCACATATTTTGGCAAATTCAGCAGTGTTTTCACAGCAGTAGTTCTCAGGACTCACCACTGGTCCTTGTGGTTGAGGAATGGGCATCCCAGGCCTCACTCCAAGCAGACCAGGAGGTCCAGGTGGACCCTGTGGATAACCTCCATCAGGCATTCTGTGCCTTTCATCCCAGTGGTGCTGCTCTTCCTCCATACGTCGCCAATACATGTCCTCTTCATAGCGCCTGAGAACAATCACAATATATAGGACCTCAAAATACTCGTGTGTAGATAATTATATATTGGTGGAGAAAAAGCATCACACCTCATCTCCATCCTCCAGCGCTCCTCTTCTTCACGTCTTCTCCAATACTCTTCCTTTTGCATCTGCTTCCTCATCTTTTCCTCTTGGATCTTCCTGGCTCGGATGCTAGGCTTCACTTCAACCTGGAGATCTGGGTTCACCTTTTTCTACAATGGCAGAAAATACAATCAGCTACACTGACATAACAGCACAACGATTTTGATTCTTCTGCATTCATCATAAAAGAACCACCGTGAACAACAATCACCTACTAACCTTATACTGCAGTCGATGTCTCCTTCCTTTCAAATGCATTTCTTTGGCATTCGGGTCATTGAAACTGCATTCACACAGTTTGCAGTGGAATCGGATAACCTTTCCTTCATCATTCCTTACCTGAAACGCATTTTATTGTTTGCACTTAGTTACACAGCTTGAAAATGACTGCAGGCACTTTTTTTTTTCGTACTGTATAAAGTCTTCTCATACCTCTTCAACATAGTCGTGTCCGACGGGCTGAACATCACTCTGCAGGGCTGCAAGTGCTGACTGAGGTGACAGAGGGTCAGACAATTCATTCTTTGGGTCCGCTGGTGGTGCAGAGACGGTGGACTGTGCCGCTTTAGCAGCCTCCATCTTGGCTTCATCATTTTTAACAGCAGTGGTTTGTAACTTGTTTCCACCTGTTTTGTTCATGCATCAAATCAATTATTGTACTGTGTTATTTATTATATTATATATTAAAACTAATTTTAAAAAAGGAAAAATCTAAAATAAATAAAAACGTTCTACAGGATCTGTCCAAGAACAAATAACATTGATTCAGCAAGACATACCAACAAAGTTGATTTTGGGTGTGTTGACCTTGTTGACAGAGGTGCTGTTGACCGAGACACTGTTGGGCACTGGGCTCTTGCCCTGTAAAGCTGAAGCTGCCATGTTGTTGACCATGCTGCCAGATTTTAAGTAAGAGGCAGAAACAGAGGAAGCAGAGAGGTTGGATGATGTGCTTGTGGAGCTGTTGATGTTGGAGTTGGCAGTTTTATTGGGAGCAGCTGTACTGGAGGTGGAGGACTGGGAAACAACACTGGGCTCTGTGGATGGTATCGGCTTTCCTAGTTTGGTATGCAATTTCACAACCTATAGAAAAAGAATGCAATTAGATGCTAGGCGCATTTAAATCAACATCTTACCCACTGCTATGAACATCACATTTTGACTTGTTACAAGCATACTCGATAATGTAATGGCAAGTTGTAATGCTGTGGCATCCATACCCCTTCAAACAACTTTCTGCTGCATAATGTAACAGATAGTCCCTAAGAGGCCCTCTCTACAACGAAGAGCCAGAATCATACGCATTCAAAAACAGTGCTGCTGAAAGCAGATTATTATGTGCCGAGATCAGAGAGAGAGTCATGTACCTTCTGGTGTTTGGCTCCTCTGATGTGTGCGGCATAGGCATCGGCTCCAGTACAGGAGACGTCACAGAGCTCACAGCGTAGCTGATTCTGTGTGCCGCGGGTGGAGCTCCCGCCTCCACTGCTGCTACTGCTGCTCTGTGACAGTTTCAGTGCGGCTTCCTTCTTTTTGTGCTTTTGACCCTCCAGATGCTCCTTATAGGTCTGTAATAAAAGAGAAGACATGTGCAACAAGTCATGCAAGTTCACCTGACCATTTGTTATGAGTATCAGGTAAACACTAGTGTATGGGCCATCAGTTTCACATGATACACAAACAGCAATAAATACATTAAAATAAAATACCTGGGGTCCAGCACAGCTGATCTTGCAGACATCACAGTAGTGTATCTGTGGTGGTTTAGGGGGCAGTTTAGGTTTGAATGTTTTGTTCTGCAAGGGAGTTTTCTTGGTAAAAGTGCTGCCAGTCCATGCGGCAGTGGCTGCTGCGGCGACGGCCGCCTGTTTCTGCTGCTGTTGTTGTTGCTGCTGATAGTAGGAGGAGGCAGCCGAATACACTGCAGCTTCATAGCCAGAGTATGACGTTCCTGAATATACAGAGATGAGCAATCATTGGCCACAGTACAGATGGAGATTGACAGGACTGTACTGTAAATCTTTAAGCCTGTAGCTCAATTGGTAGAGCATGACACTAGCAATGCCAAGCTCAATGGTTTGGTTCAGTATTATTACTAGAAAAAACATTTCACTTGCCTTCTGTCCAATTCTGCTCAAGCACACTACTCAACTACCTTTAAACGAGAGCTTAGTGTCTCTGGGGCTCAGCGTGCATTTCACAATATCACATCAGCGTTTTGAGAATTCAACTGAGAAAATCTGCAAATGTTGTTCTTACCAGAGTATGTGACTGCATTGGTGCTGTAGGTGGGACTCTGAGAGTATGACGGGACTACAGAGGCAGCCGCCGCAGCAGCGACCGGCTGTACAGCAGAGGACACTGGGTAAATGGAGAAGGTTGAGGTGGCAGGTCTGGGGGTGGCTGGCTTTATGGCTGTAACCTGACGCGTTTGTTGGGTCTGGGTGTACGGAGTGGCGCCTTGGCTGTATCCAGTTTTAGGTGCTAATGGGAGGAGGAGTAAAACAAAGTTGTACAGAACATTACAGATCATTTAAAGGGTGACCTGAAGAGGATTACGGATTTAATTCTGTGCCCTCAAATTGCATTTCTTCAAAATACTGGAATAGGTCAAATCTAATTTGATTTGATTTTCAATTTTAAAAAAATTAAAATGAACTTCATAAAATAAATTAAATCAAATGTTAACTAAGGCCTTTCACATTTGGTAAAAAAAAAAAAAAAAAGCAATACTAGAGAATTTTATGGAAATGTACATGCATTGATAATTTATTGCAGAATATTTCTTCCCATTTAAATGGCAAGATGTGTCAAGCATACCTGTCTGATAGTAGGATTCGGCCACCGTGGGTTGTGGCTGGGCTGCTGCAGCGGCCACAGCAGGTGTTGCCACAGGTTGCTGGTAGTATTGTTTACTGTCATACGCTACAGCTGGAGCTGTGGACCGCACATATGAATAGGAGTCCTACAACAGTAAACAGAGGGTTTGTGTCTTTTCTTAAACATTGGACATGGATCTGACTCTCTTAAAATTGAGAATGCAAAAGCACAGAAAGATCCACCTATATACAAAATCTTGAGGTCAGTAAGATTTCATGTTTTTGAAAAAGTCTTTAATGCTTACCAAAGCTGCATTTATGTTATCAAAAATACATTAAAATATTAACATTTTAAAGGGGTCATATGATGCCATTTTAAAGATCATTATTTTGTGTATTTGGTGTAACAGAATATGTTGACATGCTTTAATGTTCAAAAAACACATTATTTTTCAAATACTGTACATTATTGTAGGTCCTCTATGCCCCGTCTCTCTCAAACGCGTCGTTTTCAACAAAGCCCCCTCCTTTGACAAGTGCAGTCTGCTCTGATTGGCCAGCTGAGTTTGATTATCGCGATTTTGAAAACTTGCGGTAAATCCGGTCCAGCCAGCATCAGTCTGACGCAGAAGCAGCATGCAATGTTGTTGTTGTTTTTTTTTTTAGCAC